>NC_030815.1:82099916-82402946 GCF_001704415.2 Capra hircus
GAAATTAATATTAAGATACTCTATATAAAATCCCATGTATTTGGAAGTTGAATATCCACTTTTAAATGACAGGTATATCTAAGAAGTAATAACAAGGAAAATTAGAAAATACTCATAATAGAATAAAAATGAAAAGAGAAGTTAACAGAATTTGTTGCATGCAGCTGAAGCTGCTTAACACAGTTAAATACAAAGTAGAGTCTTGAATAATGTATGAAAACAAATAATGGACACTAGAATAAAATTTTGTTAAATTTGAACAAAATCTGTGCTTTGGTTAATAATACTGTATCATTGCTAATTTCCTGTTTTGTTTTTTTACAACATAGTATTTCTTAATTTTCCCAGAACTGAATTAGAAGTTTCAAGCCTCATTCAAATTTTTAAAAAAAATCACTAAAATAATAAATTTTCTAGACTTTTAGCAGTATTACTAGATCCCCAAATACATGGAATTATGTAAATGAGAAATCTAGCATTCTATTCATACTAAGTCAAGCAAGTGGAATCAAAATGTCATTTTTTTAGCTAGGCAAAATTTTCTAAAATATAAATTATATTATACATACTCTATACATACATATACAGAAGCTTTTCTACTACTCTTAATGAAGGCTAACAACAACAAAGAGATGGAGAAATTGGAAAACATAAGCTAGATAAAATGGGAACACTGAATATGAAATTGAAATAGTGAAACAAACTAGATAAAAGCAAAAGATTATCATGTAGTCCAGTTGTTTTTAAACATGGTTGCTCACTTGAAACACATCTATAGCTTTGGAGAAGAACAGTGACACCTGGGCATTTGTACTTTTCAAAAATTTCCAAGATAATTCTGTTATGCATCTGGATTTTTAAAAGTGATTATAAGTTTTTCTATTAAATGATGGTTATAGTGATAAGTGATTCTATTATTTTCTGTTGACTAGTCATGATACAATGGTATTAAGCAAATATTAGTTACATAATCACAATAGTAAAAGATGATTATCAGTTTTTGCAATCAATAGCCAGACCAAAAAAAAAAAAAAATTACAATTGCAAGCCATAATGGAAACATGACTAGCCTAACAATATAAAATAATCACATACAATTTGGGAGGTTAAGAAGAGTGATGTGGTATGTGGAAGTGCATATACACACATGTTCTCATCCACCCAGCTAGTTTGTGTCTTTTGGTTGGTGCATTTAATCCATTTACATTTAAGGTAATTATTGATATGTATGATCCTATTACCATTTTCTTAATTGTTTTGATTTTCTTTTATGTAAGTCTTTTCCTTCTCTTGTGTTTCCTGTCTAGAGAAATTCCTTTAATATTTGTTGTAAAGCTGGTTTGATGGTGCTGAATTCTCTTAACTTTTGCTTGTCTGGAAAGCTTTTGATCTCTCCATCAAATCTGAAGGAGAGTCTTGCTGGGTAGAATATTCTCAGTTCTTACCTTTCATCATTTTAAATATACCATGCCTTGTAGAGTTTCAGTTGAGAAATAAGCTGATAACCTTGTGGAAGTTGCCACCTATGTTATTTGTCATTTCTCCCTTGTTGCTTTCACTATTTTATCTCTGTCTTTAATTTTTGTCAGTTTGATTACTATGGATCTTGGGGTGTGCCCCTTGGGTTTATCCTGTCTGGGACTCTCTGTGCTTCCTGAACTTGGTCAACTATTTTCTTTCCCATGTTAGGGAAGTTTTCAGCTATTATTTCTTCAAATATTTTCTCAGATCATTTCTCTCTCTCTCTTCTCCTTCTGGGACCCCTATAATGTGAATGCTGGTGCATTTAATGTTGTCCCAGAGGTCTCTTGGGATGTCTTCTTTTTTCTTTCCATTCTTTTTTCTATATTCTGCTCTGTGGCAGTGATTTCCACCATTCTGTCCTTCATATCACTTCTCCAGTCTTCTGCCTCAGTTATTCTGCTGTTGGTTCCTTCTAGTGTACTGTTCATCTCTGTTTGTTCTTTAGTTCTTCCAGGTTTTTGGTAAACATTTCTTACATCTTCTAAATTTTTACCTCCATTCTTTTTTTGAGATCCTGGAGTATCTTCACTATCGTTATTCTGAATTCTTTTTCTAGAAGGTTGCTTACCTCCACTTAATTTGGTTGCTTTTCTAGAGTTTTATCTTTTCCCTTCATTTGGGACAAAACTCTCTGCTTTTTCATCCTGATTAACTTTCTGTGATGTGGTTTGGATTCTAGCCAAAATGGGATTGTGGTTCTTGCTTCTTCTGTCTGCCCTCTGCTGGATGAAGGTATAAGCTTCCTGGTAGGAGAAACTAGATCTTGCTCTGATGGGCAGGGCTGTGCTCAGTAAAGCTTTAATCCAATTATCCACTGATGGATGGGGTTGCACTCCCTCCCTGTTAGTTGTTTGTCTGAGGTGACCCAGTTCTGAGGTCTATGAGCTCTAGGATAGGGTTAATGGAGAACTCCAAGAAGACTTACACCAAGGAGCACTTTCCAGGGGGCTGCTACTAGTGTTCCCACCTCCACGGTGAACCACTGCCAAATCACACCTCCACAGGAGACCCTCCAACACTAGCAGGTAGGTCTGGTTCAATCTGCTGTGAGGTCACTACTCCTTCCCTCTGGATCTTGGCACACACAAGATTTTGTTTGTGCCCTCCAAGAGTGGAGTCTATTTCCCCCAGCTCTGTGGATGTCCTGTAATCAAATCCCACTGGTCTTCAAAGTCAGATTCCCTGGGGATTCCCAATTCCTTAGCCATATCCGCAGGCTGGGAAGCATGACATGAGTCTCAGAATCTTCACAACAAGTGGGAGAACTTCTTTGGTATTACTGTGCTCTAGTTTGTGGGTTGCCCACCCAGTGGGTATGGGACTTGATTTTATCATGTTGCACCCCTCCTACTGTTTCATTGAGGCTTTTCTTTGACTTTGTACATAGGGCATCTTTTTTTGGTTGGTTCCTGCTGTCACGGTTGTTCAACATTTAGCTGCAATTTTGGTGCTCTTTGCAGGAGGAGATGAATGTATGTCCTACTACTCTGCCATCTTGAACCAGAAGATCAGAAAGGTCAGTTTCTGGTCCTCTTTTCTGTGGAAGTCTGTTGTTGCCTGTCCAGTTCTGCCCCTTCTGTTTTAATTCATCCAGTGTGTGGATGCAATCCCTCCCCATTGCTATACCTGGCTACTCCAACTTCAGCTGTCTTAGGAAATTGCAGTCATCAGGAAGGAAGCAAGAGGGAAAAGAAGGATGGGCACTAAAGGGACACACGCCAGTTGTCTTTTAAGAAATTTTGCAGAAATCATTTCCTCACCTTTCTACTTACATCCCCATGGCCAGAATTAAGTAATAGGGTCACATTAGCTGCAAGGGAGGCTGGGAAATTCAGATTTGGTTATGGCTAATCAAGATTGCTGGAAGAAATATCAATAACCTCAGATATGCAGATGACACCACCCTCATGGCAGAAACTGAAGAGGAACTAAAAAGCCTCTTGATGAAAGTGAAAGAGGAGAGTGAAAAAGTTGGCTTAAAGCTCAACATTCAGAAAACGAAGATCATGGCATCTGATCCCATCACTTCATGGGAAATAGATGGGGAAACAGTGGAAACAGTGTCAGACTTTATTTTTTTGGGCTCCAAAATCGCTGCAGATGGTGATTGCAGCCATGAAATTAAAAGATGCTTACTCCTTGGAAGGAAAGTTATGACCAACCTAGACAGCATATTCAAAAGCAGAGACATTACTTTGCCAACAAAGATCTGTCTTGTCAAGGCTATGGTTTTTCCAGTGTCATGTATGAATGTGAGAGTTGGACTGTGAAGAAGGCTGAGCGCCGAAGAATTGATGCTTTTGAACTGTGGTGTTGGAGAGGACTCTTGAGAGTCCCTTGGACTTCAAGGAGATCCAACCAGTCCATTCTGAAGGAGATCAGCCCTGGGATTTCTTTGGAAGGACTGATGCTGAAGCTGAAACTCCAGTACTTTGGCCACCTCATGAGAAGAGTTGACTCATTGGAAAAGACTCTGGTGCTGGGAGGGATTGGAGGCAGGAGGAGAAGGGGACAACAGAGGATGAGATGGCTGGATGGCATCACCGACTCAATGGACGTGAGTCTGAGTGAACTCCGGGAGTAGGTGATGAACAGGGAGGCCTGGCGTGCTGTGATTCATGGGGTCGCATAGAGTCGGACACGACTGAGTGACTGAACTGAACTGAACTGAATGATGTAACAAGTTAAAATGAAGGATTTATGACCTGAAAGAAGGACAGTACAGAACAGCAGTCCCTGCCACACACTGTTCCTGCAAGTGCATGCCACCCACTGCCAGGCCACAGGCTGACTGGTTTAGTTAAAGAAGATTTTTTTCTTGTGCTTTTAAAGTACTCCAAAGATGAGTCCTTTATGCCCTAGTACTGAATTAGCTTCTTGTAACGTTTTGTTCAATCTTTCCTTTCACTTGAAGATTCATACAAAGTTTGAAATTATTCTGTAATATTTCTATATCTGGTTTAAAAGATGAATTACGTTAAAGTTAGTGTAGAAAAAATATGTTCTAGGAAAATGCATCCATTTTGTCTGTGGCTATACATAACTCTTATTTGAGGACAAAATGTTTCTCTAATTTTGGGTGACTCCGCCATCCAAGGGCATTTACAGTACTCTCCAAATACTAAAGAATTACATTTCTTCTGGTGGAATTCAGGTGACTGGGAATGCATTATTAATATGGTGCACCCCAGTCTTCCACTCACACCACCTGGATAGATATCTCTTGGCCATGAATTCTGTCCAGGACTGGTCCTGATTTTGGTATACAAGGAATTTACTTCTTTGTTTAAAAGAAAACACAGAAGCAAAATAAAGTTCTGAGGAGGCCTGGAAACCATGTGTTTTTTGGGTGTTGTTTGTGTCAATATTTAGAATTCCAATGTCAATTATTTGGAATTTCAATATTTGAGCCATACACCCCTTGTTTGCATATATCCACTAATGATTATCATACTTGACTACAGCAATGCATGGCCTTCCTAACAAGGAAACTTACAAGAAGACAATGTGAGAGTGTTAGGCACTTTTGAGAGGCCAATGTCAAATCTATACCTAAGACCACAGTTTGCATTAGAAACTAACAGATGCAGTGGAAAAATACCTAGTAGGAATTCTGAATGTAGGTGTGTGAGTGTGTGCTAAGTCGTTTCAGTCATGTCCAACTCTTTGTGACCCCCATGGACTCTCGCCTACCAGGCTTCCCTGTCCATGGGATTTTCCAGACAGGAATACTGGACTGAATGTAGGTTCAGTTCAGTTCAGTCACTCAGTTGTGTCTGACTCTTTGTGACCCCATAAATCGCAGCATGCCAGGCCTCCCTGTCCATCACCAACTCCCAGAGTTCACTCAGACTCACATCCATCGAGTCGGTGATGCCATCCAGCCATCTCATCCTTGGTCGTCCCCTTCTCCTCCTGCCCCCAATCCCTCCCAGCATCAGAGTCTTTTCCAATGAGTCAACTTTTTGCATGAGGTGGCCAAAGTACTGGAGTTTCAGCTTTAGCATCATTCCTTCCAAAGAAATCCCAGGGCTGATCTCCTTCAGAATGGACTGGTTGGATCTCCTTGCCGTCCAAGGGACTCTCAAGAGTCTTCTCCAACGCCACAGTTCAAAAGCACCAATTCTTCGGTGCTCAGCCTTCTTCACAGTCCAACTCTCACATCCATACATGACCACAGGAAGAACCATAGCCTTGACTAGACGGACCTTAGTTGGCAAAGTAACGTCTCTGCTTTTGAATATGCTATCTAGGTTGGTCATCACTTTTCTTCCAAGAAGTAAGCGTCTTTTAATTTCATGGCTGCAGTCACCATCTGCAGTGATTTTGGAGCCCCCAAAAATAAAGTCTGGGAACTATTTATTCCTTCAAAGACTCGTTATTGGCGCCCAGATGTGACATTCCTGTGCAGGACACTGAGGGTAGACTGATGACTCAGAGTGAGCATGGGTGTCCGCCCAGTCATAGACTGGGCACTCACATGAAATTAGTTGAATAATTATAAGAAATTCTATGAAGGAAAAATATAGCCTGCTAAAAACAAACAAACAACAAACAACAAACAAACAAACAAACAAAAACCCCTGCATAATAACGATATCTAACCCAGTCTGAGGGCCGAGTAAGACTTTCCCAAGACAAGCCATATCCACAGGGTGGCAAAGTTGGGGAACAGTGTTTTCAGACCTTGAATTTTTAAGAACTGCACAGACGACACCTTAAGGAATTGTTCAAGGCTTTAAGCAGAGAAGCAATGCATTTAGATTTGCCTTGTAAAATGCCCTGGAGGTTGGTGACATTGGCTTGGGTAGGAGGTCATATGGGCTTAGATGGAGTGAAGGCTGGAAGTAGAGGTGAAAAGAGGTGGGTGGAGATGTAAAGATGTAGGATTGACAAAACTTGCAAGGGGATATGGGGATGCCACAAGGGAGAGGCTGAGAAAGGACAACATGCAAATTTTATAGGAAAGTAGGGGTGAGTGGTGGTGCCAAATATTGCAGTGGGGAGCCCAGGGAGAAGGAAGAAAGACGGACTTGAGGCATCACAATTCATTGAATTTAAGAGTCAATGAACCCAACTCTTTGCTTTACAGTTACAGATACTTAGGCCCAGTAACAAACAGTAACCCTATCTGAGGACTTGCTCCTTGAAGTATGGCCCAGGGACCAGCAATATAGGCTCAACTGGAAGCTTGTTAGAAATACAAAATATCAGATCCTCCCACACCTACTGAACTGAAGTCTACATTTAACAAATGGGCTTCCCTGGTGACTCAGATGGTAAGAATCTGCCTGCAATGTGGGAGACCTGGGCTCAATCCCTGAGTCAGAAAGATTCCCTGGAGAAGGGAATGGCTACCCACTCCACTATTCTTGCCTAGAGAAATCCATGGACAAAGGAGCCTGACAAGCTACAGTTCATGGGGTTACAAAGAGTCAGACATGACTGAGCAAGTGATACTTTAAAAAAGAATCCTTACGTGATTTGTATAAATAAAATTTGAAAATCACTGTTTCTAAGGAACTCAGTATATTACAGAGCTAATAGTAAGTTAAATATATGCTTTGGAATAAGTTTTCTTGCTTGTATTAAATATGTTCTGTATGTATGGGTTAGGAATGTTGCCCACGTTTAAAAGGTAGGATAATCAGTGCAGTGATTTAGGGATGCTTTATTCAGTGGACAAAGAGTTACTAATGTTTCACCTATAATACTAAGGAAAGGAAGAGGGGAAAGAAGAGAAGCAAAGGAGAGAGGGAGGGATGAAGGAAGGAGGGTGAAGGAAAGGAGAAAAAGAGAGAGGGCAGGAAAGAGAGAGAGAGCAAGTAGACCAGCTCTTCAAAGGCCATGTATGCGATGGATTATTCCCAGCTTGTGAATATGAGATGAGAAAGAATTGGCCGAGTCCACTTGGCATTGCATACTGTGGACACATGCTTCAATATATTCCTAAAAAGGGAATCAAAACTCCCAAATTCCTTTCTTTCATTAGTTCCTTTTAAAGGAAGGAATATTGGTAATGATTATGAATTTCTAAATGTTGCTCAAATAACCAGTGCTATAAAAACTTCTCAGTGCAAGACATTTCTTTTTGTTTTTGTATTTATTAAGCCCCACTGGGCAGGAATTCCAGCTAACACTGTACCATGTGCCAAGATGTCTAGCATATTGTTGGTGCTGAGGCATCAAATCTCCGCACAGGTGTAGGATTGAGAAATGGCGCACTGTGTATATTATCTAGTGTCGTATAACCAAGTACTCCCAAATTTAATGGCTTAACACAACAAGTATTTCTTGTCTCATAGTTTCTGTGGGTCAGGAATCTGGGTTTGATTTAGCTAGGCACCTCTGGTTCAAATCTCCTGTAAGGCTGCTATCAAGTTGTTGGCTGAGGCTGAGGTCTCATCTGAAGGCTCAGCGTGTGGAGGCCATCTGCTTCTAAGCTTACCCTTATGATTGCTGGTGGGCCTCAGTTCCTCCCCATGGTGCTGCTGCCTTGTAGCATGACCGCTGGCTTCTCCCAGGGTGAGCAAGCCAAGAGAAGAGGAAAGATGATGCCTAAGGCAGGAATCAAAGTCTTTTAATTACCTAATCTCAGACTGGTCACTTGATCACTTCTGTCGTATTCTAACTTATAGAAGCAAGTCAGTAAGTACAGCCTACACTCAAAGGAGGGGGTGCATGAGGGTGTGATGCACAGAGGTGTTCTGAGATCCATCTTAGAGGTTGCCTACCACACAGGGTTATTTTCTTCTCAGTTTCTGATCCATCAGAGTAATATGATATTTAAAGACATTTTTCCTGTTTTCCAATTTTTCTGACCAGCCCAGGGCACTGTATTTTAGCTCACATGTTCAGAATAGAGATTTAGCTTACTATTTTTAATAGGGTGAAGGGGACAGAATCAGAAAGCTCATTGGGGAGATCTGAAAGGGCTGGGGCAGGGGATGCAGACAAGAAGTGAGGCATGTGCAGCTATCTCCAGCTGCCACTGTACAATTACCTTCACACTGTAGGTCTTGCACGTGATAGAGAAAATCTCCTGTTCATTTCTCCCCTTCCCTCTGCCTTCATACTTGGGTAAGCCTTAGGCAGGCCTCTTCTTTGCTCATCTCATCCCTTGCAATTCTGAAGGCCCAGCTCACTCCCCTCTCTCCTGTGCTTCCCTGGCCCTTCATGACTCAGCCTGCACTGCACCCCCCTATGGACAGTGCTAAAGACACTACTGTAGGCAAAAGAGACCTGTTCTGTGTCCTCAAGGACTTCACAATCCACTTGGAGAGACAGGGAGTAATCAGACAATCACACCAAACAATTGATACAAAAGAAGCGACCTAAAAATGGAGAAAGACCTAAACTATCTGGGGTTTGCACAAGACTTCTGAAGGGACACTGGTGTAGAATCTTGGGAGGGAAGCAGTATTCCTTGGGTATGGCAGAGGGAAGTCATGAGACAGAGGCAAGCCCAGATTGAGGAGGCTGTTTTGAGAAGGAAAAGAGGAGCTAGGAGCCTGGAAGGAGCGTCTGGGCTGAGCTGAATGCCTAACACAGATTCAGGCACATACTTCAGTGTGCACTGTGGAGTGACAATGTGAAGGACAGAGCTCAAGGGACTTGCTGGTAGAATATGGAATCCCCTGGGACCACAGCTGGGCTGGAAGGTGTTGGATCATGGAGGTTGGGGCCCTGTAGGACTTTGCAGGCAAAACTAACAAGTGAAATGGCAGCAACCTCAGCGTCTGAGTTCTCCTCACTCCCTCTGCCATTTCTCCCTAGTTCCAGGTCTTGTTCTCTGCTTTCTACACAGGCACCAACTCCCATATCACACTGTGCTGAAACTGAGTCCTGAGCTTCCCAAGGAGCTTCATCCCTCAGTCCCTGGGTCTGCTGAGCCTTTTTGTAGCTTGCTCTGATCTGTGCCCTGCTTAGGAGGTTGTTGCCACTGTGGGCTTTCTTTTCTGTAAATACACTGAGCTTGTGTCAACTCAGGGCTTTGCACATGCAGTTCCCCCTGCCTGAACGGCTCCCACCTCTGCTCCACATGCTTCTTCTCAGGGCAGGACCACAGATATAATTTTGCATCAGGCTCTGTGCGAAAGGAAAATATGAGTTTCCTGGTTTTAAAGGCAGGAAAGAAGCTTCCTCTTCCTTCTGCAGTCTCTCTCTTGACTGTCATGCTTTTTTTGTTGTTGTTATTTAACATCATGCTCCCTTGGGTGTGAAGATACTTGTAGCACAAACTATCATAGGTTCTTGGGAATCATGCTCAACTCTGAGCTTTCCTGAGTTGCTGTCCCAGCCCAACTGTCCTGGGTGCATGCTCCATTGTCCCTTCACCCAACTCTTGCAAAACACAAAGCCAAAGATAAAATGATTAAGAATTTTGACACAGTGACTCCAGAGCATTAATCTTTGATTATGGGTCTCCCTTTGAGGTACTGTCTCAGGGGTCAGCTTGGGTCCCGTATCTAAAATAGCTCCATGCTGCACACACTGTGTGAGTCCCACTCCATCACATCACCCTGCTTTATATCCCTTATAGCAATATTATATTCTGAAATTATCCCTTTAATGTGTTTTCTCTTTTGTTAACTGCCTCCATCAGAGAATGTAAATTCCATGAAAGCTTGTCCTCATTATCTCCATGCCTGGTGTAGGAGCTGGCACGTGTAGACTGTCAATAAATATTTGTTGATTGGAGGAATAAATGTAAAAGGGCATTTATTGTGCATCAGTACAGTTCAGTTCAGTCGCTCAGTTGTGTCCGACTTTTTGCGACCCCATGAATCGCAGCACGCCAGGCCTCCCTGTCCATCATCAACTCCCAGAGTTCACTCAGATTCACGTCCATCAAGTCAGTGATGCCATCCAGCCATCTCATCCTCTGTCGTCCCCTTCTCCTCCTGCACCCAATCCCTCCCAGCATCAGGGTCTTTTCCAATGAGTCAACTCTTTGCATGAGGTGGCCAAAGTATTGGAGTTTCAGCTTTAGTCCTTCCAATGAACACCCAGTACTGATCTCCTTTCGAACGGACTGGTTGGATCTCCTTGCAGTCCAAGGGACTCTCAGGAGTCTTCTCCAACACCACAGTTCAAAAGCAGCAATTCTTCGGCGCTCAGCTTTCTTCACAGTCCAACTTTCACATCCATACATGACCACTGGAAAAACCATAGCCTTGGCTAGACATACCTTTGGTGACAAAGGAGTGTCTCTGCTTCTGAATATGCTATCTAGGTTGGACATAACTTTTCTTCCGAGGAGTAAGTGTCTTTTAATTTCATGGCTGCAATCACCATCTGCAGTGATTTTGGAGCCCAAAAAAATAAAGTCTGACACTGTTTCCACTGTTTCTCCATCTATTTCCCATGAAGTGATGGGACCAGATGCCATGATCTTCGTTTTCTGAATGTTGAGCTTTAAGCCAACTTTTTCACTCTCCACTTTCACTTTCATCAAGAGGCTTTTTAGTTCCTCTTCACTTTCTGCAATAAGGATAGTGTCATCTGCATATCTGAGGTTATTGATATTTCTCCTGGCAATCTTGATTCCAGCTTGTGTTTCTTCCAGCCCAGTGTTTCTCATGATGTACTCTGCCTAGAAATTAAATAAGCAGGGTGACAATATACAGCCTTGACGTACTCCTTTTCCTATTTGGAACCAGTCTGTTGTTCCATGTCCAGTTCTAACTGTTGCTTCCTGACCTGCATACAGATTTCTCAAGAGGCAAGTCAGGTGGTCTGGTATTCCCATCTCTTGAAGAATTTTCCACAGTGTATTGTGATCCACACAATCAAAGGATTTGGCATAGTCAATAAAGCAGAAGTAGCTGTTTTTCTGGAACTCTCTTGCTTTTTCGATGATCCAGTGGATGTTGGCAATTTGATCTCTGGTTCCTCTGCTTTTTCTAAAACCAGCTTGAACATCAGGAAGTTCCCAGTTCACATATTGCTGAAGCTTGGCTAGGAGAATTTTAAGCATGTGACGTGAGTGCAATTGTGTGGTAGTTTGAGCATTCTTTGGCATTGCCTTTCTCTGGGATTCGAATGGAAACTAACCTTTTCCAGTCCTGTGGCCACTGCTGAGTTTTCAAATTTGCTGGCATATTGAGTGCAGCACTTTCACAGCATCATCTTTCAGGATTTGAAATAGCTCAACTGGAATTCCATCACCTCCACTAACTTTGTTTGTAGTGATGCTTCCTAAGGACCACTTGACTTCACATTCCAGGATGTCTGGCTCTAGGTGAGTGATCACACCATCGTGATTATCTGGGTCATGAAGATTTTTTTGTACAGTTCTTAGCTTTAAATAAACGTGCTGTTTCTCCTAGCTCATGCACACTGGCAAGGTGACCACACTTCCAGCTTATCACTTCCCAGGCCTCTGTTTGGAGCCACTAGTCCATGTCAAGTCCACCTTTGCCTTGAAACTTGCTGCAGAGTTCATGCAGGCCCTGAGTATTTGCTCTTTCTGCTGCCTTCTCACGTGTGCACTGTGCGTGTTATCTGCACCTTAGAGCCACCAAGAGAAAGGATCACCGTGATCCCCAGGGCTTTGGAGGGTCCCATCACTCCATGGTTCAACAGCACCACAGCTGGCCTTCCTGGCATTACCATCCCTCCTTCTCTTGATCTTTCTGCCCACAATCCAGGAGAATCTGCCCTCCTAGGGCACCCTCCAGTCACTATAATGAAAATCACTGCTCATATTGCTGAATGATTACCACTTATTGGATTTTTGGAAAGCCCCTGGGGTGTACCACTATCTCCAGTTCCCAGGGAGCAATATAGGCAGTGTCCCATTAGGTCGAATTCTAAGGAGCTTAAAACATTCTTGGTTTTCAAAGCTATACATATATGTATACTATATATGTATATATATAGTATACATTATATATATATATAATACATATTATGACTAACATTCTATTAATGGAAGCTTGGAAGTTGTTTTAGGTATGCAAGAGTTTCATACTAAAAAATCAAGCAGCATGAAAACTATCACGAGGGTGGAGAGGGAAGTGTCTAAACTCTAGTTGCAAACAGCTCGATTATATAGATGCAATGATGAAATACAGAAATGAAATAATAGTCTTCCATTTTAAAATGCTACCATGGATCTCATCTGTTCTAATAAAAATTTAGCAATATTTTTGGCAAATTCCCACATATTATGTGTATGCATGTGTGTTCCAATTTAAAGTACAGTTTATATCTTTTTCTGTGACTACTCCATTTGACTAGACATATGAAGCCAAACTGTTCATTGCAAGCATAAATATTACCTTTTGCTACTTTTCAATGGAATAAGTATTAATGGCTTTTAATTTTCCTGAATCAACTTTTTTCCCAGGCAAACCATACGAGTGGACATACGCTCTATGTGTATTGAAGCTTTTCAAATTTCACTTCAAAATTCTTTCTCCTGTTTAAAGCGAGCATGAGATCTAGAGTGAATGTGCATACTTAGAATAGGAACAAATGTGAACAAAGCAGGTCCTATCTCTCTTGGAAAGATCTGTTTATATTGCAGTTACCAAAGTGGACAGGCCTCTTCTAAAATGTTTACTTCAGGATACGGTTTTAAAATATTTTCCCCTGAAATCAAGAGATGAATACAAGAAAAAAATGGTCATCTCTGTCTGTGGTTTCAGTGCCTTTGAGAGGCAAGAGACATTGATGGGCTTCAGCATAGGCTGAAGTGCAGGATCTGTCACTCTCACCCCATAATTAAATGTCTGTGTCATTCTCTCCTCATGGTTTCCAGTTCTTTGACATTCCCACAGTCCCACAGCCTTGAATGCAGAAAAAAATCAAGAAATTCTACTTAATTGAATGATGAACAGAGAAGGAGCAGCAGTGAAATCAGAAATGGTGGCATTGAGAAAGCACATTTATAAAAATAAACAGCCCCTGTCAGATTTGGCATTTTTAATGAAATTAATATATTGGAGGTTGCCAAGTCCCTCAAATAATCAATAACGAATACACAACTTCTATGAAAATAGAAAATCTTTATTAATACAGTCATTTGACTCTAAAATCAAGCCGCAAATTTTAACATGAACATAGTGAGAAGCTTTACTAATAAATTAAGAAGTAAACCACTGATCAGTATAAAGTATAAAAAAGGGCAGATTTGATGGGATGTGGAAGGGAGTGGAGAGCTAGCTTTCTGTTCTACAGGATGTCTGGTATATTTACACCTGTTGGTGGATTAAAGGAACTGCCTGCAAGACAGTTTCATCCTTGTGATTAAATTTAATCTTGTATGAAGAATGGTGTGCCAATCACATTTTTTACGGCTTTGTTTACCAGATTCCAGAAGAATGCGTTGATTCAGGCAATTTAATTTTCAAATCAATCAGCGTCTTGTCACCAAAATAATCTGATGAAGAGTTGGATTATTCTATTATTAGTTAGTTATTTTGGGGTTGTGCTGTGCCTCACATATTATCTTTTACATAGTAGATGCTCAGTAAATACTTCTTGGATTTAATTGAATCCTTTTATATGACTGGAAGGGGAAACAAGGTAAAGCTCTGCTGTAATGAGTGCTCATTTTTTATCAGATTGACTTAGAATCAATAGCTAAAGAACTAAAGAATATTCTTTCTTTCTTCTATGCCAGCCACGTTACTGTTCCCTCTACACGTCAGCAACCTTTTTTGTTCCATTCAATCTGCTCATAACTTTGTCAGCTGTCTTTTTATTGAACTCTCTTGGGTAACCCCTTTGAGGGTGTTTTCTGTTTCTGGGACCCTAATAAGGCAGAGTTGGGGTTTTGCTAGCTATTAGGTCTGGTTCTCTGGAATATTTGCAAACAAGAGGTGTTTGGGGGAGTACTCATATAAGCAAGTGAGGGAAGCAGAATGAGGCAGAGGAAAAAGCTCTTTTGATGCAATTACAGATAAGTCATCAACTGATCTAACCAGACTCTAGAGCTGGGAGGGCTGTTTAAAGTTGTGTAGAATGTAGGTGAGGGGGCTGGGCTTTTATGCCCCCATCAGGGATGCAGGCTGCCCTTGGAGGCAAGGCATTAACTTTGGATGGGACAACTTCTTTTTGACCAAGGCCATTCTCAGAGAGCAACTGAGCTGTGTGTGAGTCTTCAACCAACAATGCTTCTGGCAGCTGGGATAGGAGTCTTCATTCTGGAGGGTGGCGCATCACAGCACCCCTTGCCCCAGATGAGGACAGAGGAAGCAGTGGCAAGAGGGTGAGGAGGGGCTCAGGGAGTGGTTACAGTGACAAATCCAGACGTAGGCTCTAAAGACAGTCATGAGTAAGGGACACGGTGAAAGCTAATCAATGATGGTAGGTCTTCACGGAGTTCTAGAGAAGTAGGAGGGTTGCAGTTACCACTGAATCTTCCAGAAAGCAGAGCACCAGAAACAGAGATTGTAAGGGAGTTTCAGGGCTAGTCATAAAGGGTGCATTGGGCCTGAGAGCAAGGAAGCTGGCAGGGGCATCAGCACTGGAGGAGAGGTGGTGGAGAAGGACGTGCCATTTATGGTGACAGTAAACTCACCAAAAATTGTGCTTTGAAAAATGATTAAAATGCTTACAAAATAGATTCTAATGCTTTTTATTGTTCCTACTAGGTATTGGAAAAACAGTCATTTTAAAAGCGTATAGAGGAAGATAATGACTACATGTTTTGCTTAAAACAAGACCACCAGTTTAGGTCTTAAAGGAGATTCCTTAGACTAGAGCTCATTTCCATTTGAAGGCTATGGCCCTTTTCTTTTTGTGAGTGCTGCAGCTACTCAGAACTCTGCAGAGTTGTAAACCAGTCTGTCCAGATTCTCATCTCTGCCCCGTTCCACTGCCCTTCTCCTTGGGAGGTTCGTCGTAACCATCTGCACATGGCTCTGCCTTCTCCGTGGCCTACCTCAGGGCCAGCATGGCTGCCAGATGTCTGACCTCCTCTCTGGGAGAGAGCTGGGGATCACCTCTTCTGCCTGGAGGCTTTCAGCTTTGTGTGTCATTCTCAAAACCTGCTTTTGGCTTCCAGCTACCAAGAGAAAGCCAACTTTGATCATGCTTGGCTTAAGGAACACCATTAAAAGTTGGCAAGTGCTGTAAATTTTATTTTGGATAGAGCATTTTAAAGGTTAAGGAATGAAACTGAATGCATAGAATTTTCTTCTTCTTCTTCTTCTTTTTTCGTAGATTTCTGAAAATACATTCCACTCCTTTCTCAAACTTACGTTTAATGATCTAGATTCCCTGGTCCCCTGGCTGTTGGTATCTATTTCTGTCATTTTCATTTCTGGGTCCAACTCTTTAATATTTTTTTCTACTGTGTTTTTTTTTTTTAATCCATGCAAAATAATTGCTATTTTGGATAATAAATAATCTTTTCTCCTTCTCTGCTTCTTATATCCTCATCTTCCTCCTTTTAGTATATCCCCTTCTTTTTCTAATTTCCTTTCCTGAGAAATTCCCAACTTAGAAATAATTCCCTCTGTGGCACTTCATTAGTCTTTAGCCCCCAAGTTAAGACTTTCTTTTTAAAATTAGTCTTAGCATGTACCTGGCCTTCTCCAAAAGGTTCTGAAGTGGTTTTGTCACTGTGATTAGGGACCTAGAGGTGGTCAGAGGCCAGCTCCTGAGTTTTTAGTCCATTAAATTGGACCGTTTTTAAAAGTTTAAGTTCAACTTCTATGTAGAATTCATGCCACTGTCTGATGGTAATGGTTTCCCCATGACTCTAGGAACTTTAGGGGGGCAGTCATCCATCACATCTTCATCATCCTCATTGTTAATCACAAATATGCTGAGTTTCCTCAATGAGTGCGAAGAACAAGAGGATCTTTCTCAATAGAATGGATCATGCTCTAATAGACGCTATTGTCAAAACTTAGTATGAAAGCTGCGAAAGTACAGGAAATGAACTTTTGTTTCTGGAATTCTAGGGCTCCTATTGCAGGTAGAATTTTGAAGATATGTATTTTTATTAATTATAACCAATTAGTTATCATTATAGGTCCCCTGGAGAGGGAAATGGTAACCCACTCCAGTATTCTTGCCTGGAGAATCCTATGGACGGAGAAGCCTGGTAGGCTGCAGCCCATGGGGTCGCAAAGAGTCGGACACGACTGAGCGACTTCACTCACTCACTCATTCAGTTAATTAAAAAATTAAAGCATTTCTTTGATTATAAAGTGAATAAGTGTTAATTGCAGAAAAGTTAAATGATGGAAAGTATAAAAAAGAAATAGAATTTATCCATAATTGCATTGATTAAACAGAATCACTGTTGGCCATAGGACTATTGTTTTCTAGCTGTTTTTCTTCTAATATTACAAAAGTGGGACCAAACGATGTATTCAGTTTGTAAACTTCTATTCTTTTCACATTATGGATAGATTCTCATATATTTAAATGTAAAATAAGTTTTACATGATCAAATGGCTAGCCACAATTTATTTAAGCATTTCTCATTTGTCCTGTATATTGATTATTTTGAATATATTAGCATCATAAATAATGTTGCCATAAACACAGAACACCCAAGTAGAAATGGAGTTAATGAATCCTATTATAGTGCTTTATAATTTGACAGAAGCTTGAAAGTTGAAGGCAAAATTTCAAAACCAAATTTATGGAGATTTTACAACCTTAAAATTTGTTTCACTATCCTTCTGGACATTGTGTGAAGACTCTCTCACATTTCTTCTTTTTTAATAGCTAATATAATTGTTGCAATGTTCTACATGTGGAATATTTATCCCAAATATTTTAAAGATGCCAAAGATCTGAGGGCAAAATGAGTACGGGCTGAGGAAGTCCTCTATATTCTGAGAAAGCTAACATCGCAGTCAGTGTGTCTCTATAGTCGTGTGCTTTGCTGAAAGCAAAAGAAGACTGTCATCCTCAACTCTGTCTGGACTTGTATTGCCTGACCCCACAGTCCATAACCCTGTCATCCAAATCCCCAGCCATCGCCCTTCTCTCGTGTCTATAAATCTATTTGTCACCACCATTTCTCAGCACTGCATTTGCTCTTGACTAGAACATAAAGACAGAGTTCCTCATTTCCTGTGGCCATTAAGATCCCTCTGCTTTTTACTCAAGGGATGACCCCAGGGTGATAATTTTTTATTTCCCTCTTTAATGCATCCTCATCCTTGTCCAACTCAGTTCATTTCTCCTATGACGCCATCTCTTCTTCCCGGAGTGAGCTGTCTTCTCTTTCCTTCTTTCTTTGCTCATGGTAAAGTATATTATCATGTTGTGCACTGATTATTAGTTCATCCGCCCATGCATCCCTTATCAAAGACTACCTATTTATCCCTGTATGCCCTCTATCTGCCTAGAACCTGCCAGAGTGTGTGTAATATTCAGTGCCCAAATGTTTGTTAAAAGTATGAGTCCTGAACTTTATTCAGTACTTGTTTGTCGTGTAACGACATGTTTGTTGTGTTGAACAACATGAGATGTTCAAGGGGAAAACAGATCATATGAATAGAAGACTATAATGTGTGTGGTGATCTTAATCCATTTTTTTTCCTCAGATAACTTAACTTCCTCTCACTAGTTTTCTCAAACTTTTCACATGTGGGCTCTTACATTTTTGTTGTTGTTGTTCATGAAACCGGGGTTTATTTTCCAGCCTGGATGTATTCAAGACTGGACCATTCTGCCCTCGAATTCATGAGAATTGATGGGAACACTTAAAGTTGGGTTCCTTTCATTTAGTTATGTCCTTGTGGCCTTTCCACTCTTTCTCTGCACTTCTCTTGATTTCTAACCTCAGTTATATGTGCAGTAGAGTCTAAATGTGTCTGTGGATAGAGTATGTATAGTCAGAACTCTCATGGTTTGAAAAAGACAAGCCAAGAACAGGCTCAAATAATCAGTATTAATCTTTTACATTATCTGGGACCTCAAAGTCCATGACAAAGATGCTGCTTCCCCTCCAGGTTAGAAAACTCTGTCCCCTTATAATGGCCTCTTCAGAATATAATTTTATTGAAACCCTGTGTCTTTCAGATACTTTTTTTATAAATAAAAGAGTATATTTCAGACTCATTAAATCTTCTAGGGAGCAAATTAGCACATGGAACCATTTAAGGTAAATTATTGGTTTTCTAACTGAAGAAGGAGAATGATATAATATCATTCCATATTAGTCTATAACTAACTGATGAGTAGTTCTTAAAATATTTACTTTATTTTATAATATCCAATTCTCAAAATTAAAAAAAATTGCTTCTGGGGACATTTTAAACATGTGAGTATATTTTAATTAAATTGGCTAAATGAAAGTACATAGGAGTTTAAGGATTCATTTTTATATATTCATTACAGTCTGATTGGCAGTGCTATTGCCTTTTAAGATTTATTATATTGCTAAGCAAAAACACTTGGGTCATGCAGTTTAAAATGGCCTCTGCAATTTTGACCCAGTTAACCATATATCTGAGGATACACAAGAGTTAGTGAAATAAAACTTGCCAGCTGGCTCAGGCATACTGCCACATGGGTTAGGTACAAAATTCTATATAGTGCTCAAAATCCACTAAAGAACCCTCATTTTTACATATAAAAAGATTATAAACAAATAAAGCATTAGGTGAAGTAAATCTTGTATTTCAGCTGGAGCCCAAAAATAGTCTTCCTGAACTTTGAGGGTAGAGCTTTGTTTAGTTTTAATTTTTGAGAAATTCACTCTGTAAAAAAATTATTTTTGTAGAATTTTGATTATTAGCACAACAATTAGGCAGTTACCCACCTTTCTGTGGGTCTCAGTAAAGTGAACAGTTTTTTTGTTTGGCTTTTTGAGATAAAAATTGTGTGAGCTTTCTGGGTGATATATTCCCAGACTTAGGGAATATATGTGACTTAGGGAAAGAGGAAAAAGAGATGAGAAAATATCTTGTAATATTATTGCTCTTCCCATTCATTCAACATTCTGAATATCTAATGAGATTCCAAAAGGAAGCTTGGACTTTGGCTCAAGACCCTTTAGGAGCACTCACCTTGTTCATTTCCTGCACTCCTAGGAAAGCCGACACAGTGATGTGTTCTGTCTATAACTTCATCTATATACTATGAATATAAGCTAGTGTAAAGCATCTGTGCACAAGACCACACTCTCTAACTCTTTCCAACCCTGCAGCCATGTCCACGTGTGGACGGGCACCTGTGTCCTCAAAGCTGGCTCCATGCACTCACCCTTGAGGACTGGCTAGTGGCCCTGTGCACAGCTGCCATGGTGGCCATGGGGCGCTTGTCCTTGTTTCATGACTGAGTGAGGCATGATCTGGGTAAAGCTAGGTAGTCGGGGTTGTCGCCACTCCATTTGAAAAGAAGGGTCATCACTGCCATTCTCTCTACAGCCTGCAATTTCAGCAATCAGTGACTATGGAGGCTGCTGGTGCACCCTCCAATGAGATGTCCCAAGTCATCTCCCTATGGGCTGATTAAGGCTTCATCAACCTGTGAAATGGGAGGGACCACCCACGGGTCATGACTGTTAGACTTGGGCCTGACCCAACTGTGGCTTGCCATCAAGGTTGCTTAGTGGTAGAGC
This sequence comes from Capra hircus, assembly GCF_001704415.2. Taxonomy (NCBI): domain Eukaryota; kingdom Metazoa; phylum Chordata; class Mammalia; order Artiodactyla; family Bovidae; genus Capra; species Capra hircus. The sequence continues at coordinate 82,119,985 of NC_030815.1, forward strand.
TGGATGCACCCCTGAACCTCTACAGACAGGCGGTTGCGATGGGAAGGGCTGAGCGTGATTGCTGCCTGTGATTTTCCTGCTCTGTTTGCAGGCTTTCCATGCAGATACATTGTGTACACATGTCAGCTATACAGGGTATTTGCCCCCATCATATTGGGTTAAAAGTGGGCCTAACACATCTCGTTTTCTTCTCTTATTTTAGAGCATGTGTATTTGATTTAACAAATACTTGAGGACTTGCTATCATAGACACTGAATAGCTGCATCATGATTTTTCTCCCCAACTTACGAGAAATGGCTACTGAGTTTTAGCAAATGCCTGTTTAGGAGGCTGACATTGTAATATGCTTTTCCTCCTGTAATTTCCTTGTTTAATATATTAAGTTGAGAGAGTTTCTTACATTGAACCATTCTTGAATTCTCCAAATATACCCTAAGGAATCATGGTATGTAATGATTTTATATACTGCTGGATTCTATTTGCTAATATTTTACTTAGAATCACTGCATTTATATTAATTCAATAATATTCTATTCAGAATTTATTTTCATAAGTGAAATTAGTCAGTAGTATTCTTTTGCCTTTATTAGATTTTGGTGTTAATACTGTCTTAGATTTGAAATTAAACTGAGAAGCCCTTTATCTTTTCTATAGGCCTGGGATACCAGAACAATGATCTGTTTTTACAAATCATTTTCTGAGCCTTTGCCTCTGTATATTGAAAATCACCTCTACAGATGAGAATCAGTTTATTTTTCTGCTTTCCAGAATCGCTGCAAAGGTCAAATGTATGTGAAAATATTTTACAAATGCTAATATGCTACACAAATGTTAATTATGATTTTTCTATATCCATAAGTTGAATTTCTCTGCACATTTTGTACTGCCTTCAAAATCTTTTCTTCATTCTTTCTCTTTTATGTAGGTTTTGTCTAGTTAAAATTCAGCGTGATTAAGAACTCATTTCGTCTTTGTTTCTGTCGTATATTAAATTTGTGAACTTTCTTCTAACCACTGAATATTTTAAGTCTCAGTTTCTTTATCTGTGAAATGGGGACAATAGAATTTTCCTCCTGGGGCTGCTGTGAATGTGAAGCTAATTTGACCATTCTTTAAAATACTCTTAGAAAAAGAATGGCTTGGTCCTTGTCACAAAGGAAGCCTGAAATAAAATGTTAGTTATTATTACTATTATTACTACTAATACTTTTGGAGATTGACTTCTTTGGGAGACCTAAGATGGGTATATTAGATAGCTTGACTTACTGAGAAGCTTACTGATATTCTGCCTTTGGTAAGTAAAAAGGATTTCAATTCAAGCATTTCCTCCAGATGGCATTTTGATATATACTAAATATTTCTTCTTCTTCTTTTTTTAAGTAAATCTGTAGTTAGCTACTGCAGATTTGTGTGACTCCTTAAATATTTTGGCAAAGAACTGGGTGATTTTTTAGCACTTTAATGCTCTAGGATTTGAAATGCAAAGGCACGCATTTGGAACTGTCTGGACAATAAACTGTATGCATCTTTGCTGAAAGAAGGGGAAAAGTCTTGAAAAGTGTTTTCCCCAACTATGCATCCTTTCTGTCAGAATGCATCTTGGCTAACTTGTATTTATGATGGAGACCTCTCCACAGCAGGTCCCAACAGGAGAAGAGGAAGCAATCTGAGGGAACTTGCTTTTTTCCAGAGATCAGCCCTACCCCTGAGTCCAGTACACAAGATTTGGATTATGCCATGAAAATTTGGTGTTCCAGAGAAACTCAAATGAGGAATTTATTCTTATCCAAAAATAAACCTGAAGACATGTCATACCCTTTGGTGTGCTGTCTGAGTAGCTGACTGCAAAGAGCAAACCTAAACCTTTAAGATGTTTTTTTTCCCTTAGTGAGTTTTACCTTAGTCTAAGCCATTGTAGTTATTTCCTCGTTCATAACAAGTCACCAGTGTTCTGAGTTTTAACATCAACTGTGAAACTTGTTTTTGTTCGTTCACCAGAGTGGAAAATCATAGGGTTCATGTAATTAGCAGTCTAGAAAAATATCAACAAACAGATGTTTCTTCTGTGGCCAGAAAATGTTGAGCCTAGGAGACCACCCTGAGGAGTAAGTGACATCTCCGGGGACATGTGTGCAGAAATGCTTGACTGCAGCAGTTCATGGGGACAGAGGGGGGTTGTGGCTACATAATTGCTGTTTTTCTCCAACATTTTATTTACAGTGAGAAAGGCTATTTTAATGTGGCTATATGACCAACCACATGATGAATCTGCATGGTTTCCATCAAAAGTAGCTAAAAATATCTATATTTTTGACCAAGTAATAAAGCCATCTCTTATAACTGCCCCACTCGCCAACCCAACCTTCATGTCTACCTTAATTTGTTAAGTTTTGGGGGGATTTTTCTAGTTACTTTGGTGGCATAATTTTTCTAGTTACTTTTTAAAGCACTTCCCTGGTGGCTCAGATGAAGCGTCTACTTACAATGTGGGAGACCCGGGTTCGATCCCTGGGTCAGGAAGATTGCCTGGAGAAGGAAATGGCAATCCACTCCAGTACTCTTGCCTGGAAATTCCCATGGACAGAGAAGCCTGGTGGGCTATAGTCCACGGGGTCGCAAAGAGTCGGACACGACTGAGCGACTTCACTGGGTGGCATAAGTAAAATATTAACTTTACAAAAACCTTTATGCATATCACTTATTACCAGTGCTGTGCTGGAGCCAGCTTGTATATGTGGGTACCGTTCATACTGAGGACTGACTTTGTGCATCTCATCCTAAACCCATGGTCAATGGCACCATGTTGGTAGCTTGAAATTGGCCATGCTGGGAGTATTTACACCATGGAAATCAGTAGATGCTACATATCGTCTCCCCAGAGAGGTGGTTGTCAAACACTTGCTGGCACTCTGCGTCCTACCACTATTCTCTTACCATTTGCTCAATTGAGGCAGGACTATGCTTTAAGACACATACTTAATGGACTGTATAATCCATGCAAACATCTTCTTTGACATGCCCTTCCTTAGAAAAAATGTTTTGTTCTAAAGTGGATATTTGGCTTCCTGCCACCATTTATCCTTCCTTTGGATAATTATACCCCAACTTCCATCTTCTGTTTGTGTGTAATTTATTGTTCACCATCAGCCCAGGGCTTTGGGCAGAGCCAATCCTTGCTCAGAGTCAGAGCATGTTCCTTAGGCCATAGCCCACCAGAACATTGCCTTCCTCTGGCCAGAGTAATTGGTTTAGGCATGGGCACATGATCCATTTGGCAATGATGAAGTATGAGAGAATTTTGCTGAGACTTTCTGCTATTTGTGCTGGAACTGAACTATAGGGATGTAATATCTGGAGTTACTGCTACCATCTTGCAGAGCACAGATGATGAGAGGTACAGCAGCCCAGAAGAAATGAAACTGAGGGATGGAGAACACAATTGGGTCGTAGTGGCATTTTTCTCTCCCTTGTGGTCTTGCCTGAAACCTGCTCTTCCCATTGATTTTTCAACTGTGTGAGCCAATATATTTTTTTAATCTAAGTCAATCAGGGCTGGATTTTCTATCACTACAACTCGAATAAATTTCACTGATATAACTGGGAGTTTCTCAAGTACTTTCTTCCTGATATCATAAAAAGTATTATATTAACCCTGCAACTAGTTTAAGAAAATCACCTTTAGATCTCCATAACCTGGTATGATATAGTCTACTTTATTCACTCTATACGAGGTTAAAGGTAATTCTTAGATAATATCATTTATTCGTAAATATCTATTTCTCCTAATTTGAACACAAATGAAAAAGAGCCTGGAGAATCTTAAATTATGAATTCTCCATTTAATTTGCTGCCTGAGTCTTTAGAAACAGGATGTGGTTCCAAGCAAGAAAGAACATTTGGACAATCTTACAATTCATCACTGGTGGACACTCATGACAAGCACTGTTATGATATTTGAACAGATCCCTCTAAGCCAAGGAAGAACATAGCCTTTCTGCCATTGCCCAATCCATGTGTTATTCAGCCTCATGGGGAAAATGCCCTTCTTTGATCTACAGAGGATACTGTGTAAGTAACCACATTGTAATTCCCTATATTCTTATTATTGGGCAAGAAACATGAAGCTAATCCCTTCGGAGTAATGCCTTTTCCCAAATCCCAGATTTGCCAGCATGAAGTGTGGCCTTGAGCAGTGACTATGGAATATGATAGGTTTGCAATAAATAGTTTGAATAGATGACGGACAGTGGTCCTACTGAACAAGTAGATTGTACCATATAGTGGGGCATCCAGGATGCAAAATAATATATTTATATCAGCCAGCCTACATACGTGTGGGTTCTGAAATATTATTAAATACTTGCTTCAGCTTTAAAAGTTACTAGAATACAGATTCTTTCTTCAATTGAAAATTTTATTTGTGTATTGGTTAAAAAGATTGAATGCATCAGGTACTTTTATTAGTCAACTATTTTATTGAAGTTACAATTTTGCCTATTTTCATTTTTATGGGAAAAAAGATACTGTTCTTAACTGCCTGTTGCTGAAATAAATGAATGTAGCATCTCCTTTTTCTCCCCCAACCTCAATCTGGACTCTCTCCTGGAGCTAACAATGCTCACTCATGACTCAATCAGGCAGTTTAATTGCACAGCAGAGGTAGCTTTAAGGAAGAGTTGGCGGTTTTATCTGGTTGAAATCACAGTAATCACAGTGATCACAGTGCCAGTGAGGTCAGGGTAGTAAGTTTAAACCTGAAGGAGGCAAGTAGTTTCATGTAAAGAAAAATAAGGAAAAAATTCAATGTATTGTAAATCAGTCACATAAGGCAAAGGCACCTCAAACCTGGCCGCCCATCTCGCAAGTTTGTTCAGTTGGTTCCAAATTGGTAGAGTAAGATAAGCTAATCCATTGTCATGTCTTCCTAATAAAGCTCATGAATGGCATCTGAATCTGTAGAATGGGCACATTTTATGTTGCAAAACACGTCCTTTAATTAAATGTATTTTAGTTACACAAGGATTGGAGAAGGAAATAGCAACCCACTCCAGTGTTCTTGTCTGGAGAATCCCAGGGATGGGGGAGCCTGGTGGGCTGCCATCTACGGGGCTGCAGAGTCAGAAATAACTGAAGCGACTTAGCAGCAGCAGCAGCAGCAGCAGTTACGCAAGGAGTTTCTGCTGTTAGGCCTTTTTGTTTCTGTCTTTATACTCGAAGATACACAAAGTTCTCAGAACCCAACACAGTCTGTGCTCTTGTTCCGTCACTAAGTTGTGTCCACCTCTTTGTGACCCTATGGACTGCAGCACACCAGGCTTCCCTGTTCTTCACTATCTCCTGGAGATTGCTCAAACTCATGCCCATTGAGTTGGTGATGCCAACCAACCATCTTGTCCTCTGTCATCTCCTTCTCCTCCTACCTTCAATCTTTTCCAGCATCATGGTCTTTTCTAAAGAGTCGGCTCTCCACGTTCGGTGGCCAAAGTACTGGAGCTTCAGCTTCATATCAGTCCTTCCAGTGAATAGTCAGGGTTGATTTCCTTTGGGATTGACTGATTGATTCCATTGTCTACAGCTATAAAAAGAGCAACATCACTATCAAGTCAATGACATTGGAGATCAGAGTTTCCCAAACTTTCTCAGTTCACAGCTCCCTTCATATCAGTTCAGTTCAGTCTCTCAGTCGTGTCTGACTCTTTGCAACCCCATGAACCACAGCACGTCAGGTTTCCCTGTCCATCACCAACTCCCAGAGTCCACCCAAACCCATGTCCATTGAGTCGGTGATGGCATTCAACCATCTCATCCTCTGTTGTCCCCTTCTCCTCCTGCCCTCAATCTTCCCTAGTATCAGGGTCTTTTCAAATAAGTCAGCTCTTCGCATCAGATGGCCAAAGTATTGGAGTTTCAGCTTCAACATCAGTCCTTCCAATGAACATACAGGACTGATCTCCTTTAGGATGGACTGGTTGGATCTCCTTGCATTCCAAGGGACTCTCAAGAGTCTTCTCCAACACCACAGTTCAAAAGCATCAATTCTTTGGTGCTCAGCTTTCTTTATAGTCCAACTCTCACATCCATACTTGACCACTGGAAAAACCATAGCCTTGACTAGACGGACATTTGTTGACAAAGGAATGTCTCTGCTTTTTAATATGCTATCTAGATTGGTCATAACTTTTCTTCCAAGGAGTAAGCATCTTTTAATTTCATGGCTGCAATCACCATCTGCAATGATTTTGGAGCCCCCCAAAAATAAAGGTCGGCCACTGTTTCCCCACCTATTTGCCATGAAGTGATGGGACCAGATGCCATGATCTTAGTTTTCTAAATGTTGAGCTTTAAGCCAACTTTTTCACTCTCCTCTTACATGTTCATCAAGAGGCCCTTTAGTTCTTCACTTTCTTCCATAAGGGTTGTGTCATCTGCATATCTGAGGTTATTGATATTTCTCCTGGCAATCTTGATTCCAGCTTGTGCTTCTTCCAGCCCAGCATTCCTCATGATGTACTCTGCATATAAGTTAAATAAGCAGGGTGACAATATACATCCTTGACATACTCCTTTCCCGATTTGGAACCAGTCTGTTGTTCCATGTCCAGTTCTAACTGTTACTTCCTGACCTGCAGATAGGTTTCTCAAGAGGCAGGTCAGGTGGTCTGGTATTCCCATCTCTTTCGGAATTGTCCACAGTTTATTGTGATCCACACAGTCAAAGGGTTTGGCATAGTCAGTAAAGCAGAAGTAGATGTTTTTCTGGAACTCTCTTGCTTTTTTGATGATCCAGCAGATGTTGGCAATTTGACCTCTGGTTCCTCTACCTTTTCTAAAACAAACCAGTTTGAACATCTGGAAGTTCATGGTTCACATATTGCTGAAGCCTGGCTTGGAGCATTTTGAGCATTACTTTACTAGTGTGTGAGATGAGTGCAATTGTGTGATAGTTTGAGCATTCTTGGGCATTGCCTTTCTCTGGGTTTGGAATGAAAACTGACCTTTTCCAGTCCTGTGGCCATTGCTGAATATTCCAAATTTGCTGGCATATTGAGTGCAGCACTTGCACAGCATCATCTTTCAGGATTTGAAACAGCTCAACTGGAATTCCATCACCTCCACTAGCTTTGTTCATAGTGATGCTGTCTAAGGCCCACTTGACTTCACATTCCAGGATGTCTGGCTCTAAGTGAATGTGAGTGATCATACCATCATAATTATCTGGGTTGTGAAGATATTTTTTGTATAGTTCTTCTGTGTATTCTTGCCACCTCTTCTTAATATCTTCTGCTTCTGTTACCTGAAAAAATAAAAGAAATATATAGAAAGAAAAAACAATTTTGCTTCATTCTTTAATAGTCAAAATCACTACTGGGATATGTGTTCCTGGTGGAACTGCACAACTTCTCAGATCCTGGAATTAGACTGGCCACCACTGGCTCATTCTCTTGCCCACTTTAGTTTTTGTGCAATATTGGTTTCATGGAAACCACTGAAAACCCAGTCTTGCAAATATATGGCATCATCAAGAAGAATATAGCACAATTTGATGTTGAAACTGTGAGCTCCTTTAAGCTAGCAGTTCATTCTGTGTCTGAGAAGTATCAAGTAGCTTGGCATTGCCCTCAAAAATCTAAAGTACTCTATAGTGATTTGAAGTGTTCACTGTAGCACCCCTGGGTGCCTTGACACACAGTTTGAGAACCATGGGAGTAAGTAATATTAATAAATACCCTCAATTCATCATTTACAGTGACAATTTTTGTCATCTACACATAGCTATTTTTAGAACTTTAAAATATGATTTATCATGATTTTCTTTGAAGTCTAAATGTTTTGACATTCTGTAATACTTGCTTGGAAAGGATTTCCAACCTGTAGTAACTCAGGTCAAGACAAGTAATCATCTGTCTGCTATACTTTTAAGGACACCACACGTATTTAAGTGGGTCAACTTTTGTCATTAATTTTCATGCTTTTATAAAATACTGAATTGTGTCAAACTGGTAATTGAACTAGTTCATATAGAACTTGAGTAGATGGAGAATGAGAACAGTTACATGTGAGAGTTGACCTTTCAATGGGAAAACTGGGAGTCTTCATTTATTCTTAAGACTCAACTCATGACTAATCTTCCCTGAGATGCTTCCTGACTTCCTCTCACTAAAAGGAACTACTCTGTGTTGACTTGTATCATAAGTTTATCACACTGCTAGCTCACCCACTGGCCCCACCCACCCCAGAAGGAAGTCCTTAGAAGCCGAAGTTTCATCTTTTGTCTTTATTATCCAAGAACCAAGCACAATACCGGATCATGAAAGCAGATGAATCACAATATCAATAACAAGAGCTGTAGGAGATGAAAAACCAAGTGTTGGTAGAAAACTAATGCTAAATGAATTACAGAGGGTATTGGAAGGGAAGTAATGTTCAAGCTGAGTCTTTAAGGAAACCTAGGAATTCACCAGAAAGCAAGGGAGGCATTCCAGGTAGTCTGAACAGTAAGTGAATTCCAGGAGATGGTGACAGAAATTGAATGCTTGAAAATGTGTCAGAAGTTCTGTGGGCAGGAGAGGAGAATGAGTGTTTGGAAGTGGCAGGATTTGTGAATGCAGAAGCAGGTTTGGGCTAGATTATTAAGGGCCAGTAGGCTGTTAACTAAGGATGAAGATTTAATCCACCAGGAAATCCATCCCAGAAGCTGATGCAGGGCTCCAAATGGGGCAATGGGATAATCAGATCTGTATTACAAATGGACCATTCAGGCTGCAGAGTTGGGGAGTGAATGGAGATGTGGAGATGAGGGAAATGACTTTTAGAATAGACCAGAAGAAGGGAGATGAGATAGATGTCATTCATAGGGCCTGGGTTTCTTACTCCATGACTTTTGTAAGATATGCAGGTGACATGTGTTCATAGAACATGTCAGGGACTTTAAACTTTTCATTTTGAAATAATTGTAGACATACAGGAAAGTTATACAAACAGTAGAATGTTCCCATATATATCTACCCTAAACGTCTTCAGATGCATAGTGCAGCTACCAACACCAGGAAATTAATGCTGATGAAACACCAGTAACTAACCTACATACCTCATCTGACTTTGTTTTCTCCTATTAATATCTTTTTTTCTGATCCTAGATGGACCCCACCTTGCATTTATTTAGTTGTTGTGTCTCCTTATCTCCTCCAGTCTGGGCCAGTTCCTCAGTCTTCCCCTATTCTTTCATGATCTAGACACTTTTGAGGGCCATTGGCCAACTAGTTTGTTAAATGTCTTTCTATTTGGGTTTATGTATTATTTTTCTCCTGATTAGAGTGATGTTATAGATTTTTGGCATGAATACAAGGTGATAGGGTGCCTTCTCAGTGCATCATATCAGGATGTGTAGCTTTCTTAACAAAAAGGAAATTTTAGGAAATCTTATATTTTAATCTCTATTCTTTTTCCTCTATTGATTTAGGTCCTTTACTGCTCTTACCCTTTCTTCTTTCAGGAAGAGGTTCCCTGAATTCTTCAGTATAAGTTGGTCTCTTCCTTCTCCTATAGCAGTGATGGAGCCTGCTGATTCTTCTCAGTATACATTCTCTTTGAATTCTTTTTAGTAATGGAACACCTCAAGGTGAAGCTGAGTTCATGACTGCCAACTAAAAATTACAGATTCTCTTGAATCTGAAATAATAGACCAAGTTGGGGCCAATGGAATGTTAGTCGAGATGATCTCTGCTCATTAGAGACATTTCTTCCTAGACTTTCTCTGGGAGCTATCCTCAGCCATGAAGATAAGGGCAACTGGAACAGCTACCTTGTCCATGACCAAGCTTCACAACAAGGATGGCAGAGCTATTCTTGGGCTGTTTCATAAAAGAGAAATAGTAATGCTACTATATTTGAGATCTTAACTTATTCTCTATCACAAGTCATAGAGTTAAGACATCACAACCAAGATGATGTATATGTTTTCTTCTTTACATGTGTTCCCTTATTAACATAGCTATATTTCTATTTAGGGGGTAGACACTGAAATTGCATAACATATTTCTTGCTATTCCCTAGGAGCATATGCCATGGTTTATATATGTGAGTTTTCCAGGCCACTCCATTATTTTTTGGATGGGAAATAATAAGCTGGTAAATATCTTTTCTGTTTTAGCTAGGAATAGGTTCAGTTCAGTTCAGTCGCTCAGTCGTGTCCGACTCTTTGCGACCCCATGAATTGCAGCACGCCAGGCCTCCCTGTCCATCACCAACTCCCAGAGTTCACTCAGACTCAAGTCCATCGAGTCAGTGATGCCATCCAACCATCTCATCCTCTGTTGTCCCCTTCTCCTCCTGCCTCCAATCCCTCCCAGCACCAGGGTCTTTTCCAATGAGTCAGCTCTTTGCATGACTTGGCCAAAGTACTGGAGTTTCAGCTTTAGCATCATTCCTTCCAAAGAAATCCCAGGCCTGATCTCCTTCAGAATGGACTGGTTGGATCTCCTTGCAGTCCAAGGGACTCTCAAGAGTCTTCTCCAACGCCACAGTTCAAAAGCAACAATTCTTAAGCGCTCAGCTTTCTTCACAGTCCAACTCTCACATCCATACATGACCACTGGAAAAACCATAGCCTTGACTAGATGGACCTTTGTTGGCAAAGTAATGTCTCTGCTTTTGAATATGCTATCTAGGTTGGTCATAACTTTTCTTCCAAGGAATAGGTTAGCAAATGAAAACTTTTTTTTTTTTTTTAAGAATTCCTCTTTCCTAAACACAAGATAGATACTACTAATGGATCGCATCATTCCGTTCCCAAGTTGGGATGCAGTATCATAATCTTTCTCAAATAAAATGCCAAGCAGTCACTACTTATCTATTAGAGCTGATTCAAAAGGTGGCTCCTGGGGGCTTCCCTGGTGGCTCAGTGGTACAGAATCCACCTGCTAACGCACAAGACATGGGTTTGATCTCTGGTCTGGGAGGATCCCACATGCTGCGGAGCAACTAAGCCCATACACCACAACTACTGAACCAGTGCTCTAGAACTGAGGAACCACAAGTACTGAGCCGATGTGGCCTACAGCCCATGCTCTGCCGCAAGAGAAGCCACCACCATGAGAAACCGAGATACCGCAACTACAGAGTAGCCCCTGCTCACAGCAAATAGAGGCAGCCTGTGAGCAGCAAGGAGGACCTAGCACAGCCAAAAATAAAAATTGTTCTTAAAATGTTTAAAAAAAGGATGACTCCCTTTTGCTATCCAGTAGAATTTTTGCAGAAATACTTAAGTATATCAAGTAGACTATCAAGATTTCCACTAGCATGTGAACAACTCCATCACTTCACTATAAATAGCGAAGACCATAGTTAAGTATAGATCAGATCAGACTGTAAGGAAATATGTAAGAGAGGTTTTTCTCATCTTTTCCCTTCATATTTTACAGGAAAGAAGCATCTCTTACCACTTTTCTTTGTTTTTGAGTTCCCCTGAGGTTGGGTTTACCATTCCAGTGTGGCTATCTGCTACCTCATAATTGTTTTCCCGGCTCTCTTTCTCCCCTGGGGTAGGAGTTTCTGGCAAGAGGGCATACTTTCCAACCACCATCTTGCCTAGCATCATGCTGCTTACATCGTGAACAGCTGTCAGTACGCAGACGCCCTTTACACTAGAATAACAAACAACTCCCAGATCCTGTGACCTAATGCAACAAGTTTATTTCTTACTGAGAGGATCTCTTCCTGGAATGAATCCAGTTATGGAGGTGCCATCTTGCTGCTGACCTCCACGGTGTGGCTGTGGATGGGTAGGGAAGGAAATGCAGTGGGTACCACACAAGCTCTCTGAGTCTCACATTTCACTGGCCAAAGCAAGTCACGTGGCCACATGTTACTTCACAGAGGCTTCAAACTTGCAGTGATCCCAGAAGGAGAAGCAAACCAGGAGATTTGTGGAGAATCTTAAAGATTACTGCAGTACCCAGGAAGTATTTGTGAATGAATGCAGTCGTATCTCTTTTTACTTAACAATTGGGATGAAAACCTCAAAGAAAACCATACTTCCCTCCTCCCCAAAGCTTGAAAAAATCCAGAACAGAGAGACAGTTATACCAGAGAATAGATTTTCATGCCAACAATGTGAATTCTCATTGCGTGTCCCGAATCAGAAGGAAATAGCTTTCTTTCTTCTAAAGAAGGATTCCAACCCTTGAAAAGTCTTGAAATTTGCACAAGGGCTTACATGTATTCATAACACACTTAAGCAGTACATCTCCCACAATTATTTCAGATTAATTTGTTCATTGAAGAATGTTCCTTTCCTCTTATAACACACTAAATGAACTGGAACTTTACTTTTCAGAACATATTTACAATGAGTATAATAAAGTTTTATCCAGTAAATTTTAAACATTAAGTATTAACTAAAGAGACAATTTACTTTGCTCACATGCTATGGCACCAAATCTTAAGTATATAGGGGTTCAATAAAATTTGTTGTTGGATTAGTGTTTCCCTCTTTAAATTTCTCCAATAAACTATCTTCCAGAGCAATCGAAATATCTTCTTGTAACAGGGGGGAGTCAATTTTGACTCTTCCATGCTAGATCTGTTTCTTTGGTGCTTTTGTTATTGTAATCACACATAACAGCCAGCCTCTGAGAATCCTGCCTCTCTGCCCAATTGTCAAGCGAAAGTGCCTTTGTTCGGAATCCTGTCCACCTGTAGATGGCAGGAAGGAAGAAATTAATACATCCCCCCTGCCTGAGGCTTTCCATTCTAGGAGATACTTGCAAGATTAAACAGCCTTTTTACTTTATTTCCTACTTCCTCCCATGTCTGACCCATAAAAGAGTCTGGCATCCAGACCCCAACAAGATGGTTATTTTCAGGCGTTAGTCTGCCATCTTCTTTGTCAGCTAGCTTTCTGAATAAAGTCATGTTTGTTGCCTCAACACCTCGTCTTTCATATTCACTGGCCTATCATACAGTAAGCAGAGTGAGCTTGAACTCTAACATTTTGAGCTTAAGAGAAGGAAAAGTTTTCCAGAATCCTGAGAGAAATTTGGTCAGGTCTTTAGAATTAATTATAAATTTCATCTTTATTTCTTTCTCTATTGGCCAGGAAAACATTCTGAGACTTTTGAGACTTCACTTAATCCTTATGGGACTTTTAAAAGATTCACTAAAATTTTTGCATGTTGCATTTCAATGTTAAGTGTAATAATGATGGAAATGCTTGTTTTAATTTTGGCTTATTTTCACTAGTATTAATTCATTGTTCTTATGGCTTGGTTTGGGGAAAAAAAGGATGAAACTATTTGTCATACTTCTGGGATTTCTAGAACAGGAAATGCTGTTGCTTTGTTGTACATCCTATTTTCTGTCACCATGAGCATGGGCCACTTTAGAACCTGAGGGGGATGTGATGCCTCTCTATCACAGGCCTGTTCCATAGCATAATGTGGCAATAATGAACTGGGAATAGGCTCTGGGTAAGCACCAACTTCCATGGCATGATACATAGGACCTTCCATGATCTGGCCTCTACGCACCTTTCCAGCCTTGCTTCCCACAACTGTCTCTTTTATAGAATGAAAGTGAAAGAAAGTGAAAGTCACTCAGTCATGTCTGACACTTTGTGATCCCATGGACTCTACGGTCCATGGAATTCCCCAGGCCAGAATACTGGAGTAGGTAGCCTTTTCCCTTCACTAGGGGATCTTCCCAACCCAGGAGTCAAACCTAGGTCTCCCGCATTGCAGGCAGATTCATTACCAGCTGAGCCACAAGAGAAGCCTAAGAATACTGGAGTGGGTAGCCTATCCCTCCTCTGGGGGATCTGCCCAAACCAGGAATCGAAACAGGGTCTCCTGTATTGCAGGTGGATTCCTCACCAACTGAGCTATAAGGGAAATCCTTTCTTATAGAATGGGGCAATAAATTTCCCAAGGGCAGGGATTGTGCCTCTCCCAGTCAACACAGAGTCCCTAATACTGATGGCAGTTTAGTGCTTAATGAATACCTGTTGAATGAGGGAAACTGCCACAGTCTGGGCATATGACTAGCTCTCTCCTGCATCTATGCCTTCCTACAGCTATTCCCCAATTTGGAAAATTTGCACTTCTCTTTAAAGTCCGGACTCAGCCATCACTGCCCCTGTGCTCTTTCTCTAACCTCTCAGACAAAGCTGATTGCCTGTTTACTTCTGTGATGCTGTAGTCATGCTCCAAGTATATAGTATGGTTTTACATTTGTCTGTCTCACTCACAGACAATATACAGCTCCTTAATGGTAGGACATTGTCCTCTTCATCTCCTTATTCCAGAAGCTGGTTAAAGTGCCTGGCATAGAGCCTGCATATTGAGAGCTTTGGGTTATAGCAGCTTATCCTATATCCTCATTACTGCAGGTTCTTCAAGTTAGAATCACGCAATCCAGAGTCATGTTGATGGCAGACATCTAATAAATGCTGCTGACATGAAATGAGAAGCAAGCACAAGATCTGATGGATCTGTATTTTAGGTCTTAAGACCAACAGGGTTGCTGCAGCTCTGAGTTGCTAGGGGCAAGGGCCTGTGCCCATCTTGCAAGGCAGTCATCAGTTTCACCAACGGGAGGAGCTTCTCCTTCTCTGTTCTTACTGTTTTCCTCCATGTAGAGGGAGGTCGGTTATATATACTCCTAGTCTCTCCTGCCTTTTTGTTTACTCCATTCAGGAATGTGGTGGGACTTAGCTTTTGGATACATTTGGGAGAAATATGCTGGGCTTGCTCATCATTTTAGATGTCCACAGGAAGCATGTATTTTCATGTGCTTCTCCACATCATAGGTTTTCTCCACACTGTGAGTCCCACCATCATGCAATATCTGAGGTGACTAGGTAATAAATTCTGCCTAATTCTGAGGTTCAGAGAGTAAGCCCATGAGGCTACAAAATAAAATGATGCATCCTCCATCATCAACTTTATCAGAATAAACATGAAGTTCCAGGCCCTAGTTCTCATACATTAAGGGGATTTTTTTTTCCTCAATTTATTTATGGCTTGGCTAGGGAAGATGACTGTTTACCATTTTGCCTCAAAAGACCCCAAACAGCCTCCATAGGGTCGACAGCGACTTTCAGTAGACAGGACTGAATCCAGGATCCATCTTGAATCTGCTCAGAGACCACCCTGCTGCCAGTTCAGGGTGGTCCTAACACAGGGGTGCGGTGAAGGTGGGAGGTCCTTACTCTTGGGCATGCTTCATTTTTATGCTGATTGCTGGCTCCTACCACACAAGAACACCCTGCCTCAGGCAATAACTCAGGCCCCAAAACTATTTCTCACTTCTCCCTGCCCTTGGAGAACCAAGGCTCCTATTCTTCCCAAAACTCCTAAGGAAAAAAAAAATATTCTGACCCACTAATTTGCACTCAGAAATTAGAGTCTGAAGAAGTCAATTAGATGTATTATCCCAGGGATACTTACAGCCTCACACAACACTTAGAAGGCAGAAATACATTTATCCGAAGATTCAAACCAAAGAAATAACCTGCTAGGAGTTTAACTTCGCTCACTGGTCTCCAGGCCTCTCCATGTGGTCTCTCCATGTGGCCTGCCCAGCACGGTGACTTCAGGGTGACTCGACATGGCAGTTCAGGGCTCAAAGAGCAAAAGCCTCAGGCTTCGTGTGCATCCTAAATTAGTACGGGCCCTGCCCATCACAGGGACTCGATGGGAGCTACAAGACTGAACCTCAGAAGCCCCAGAACACAACTTCTGCCATATTCTGTTGGTCAAGCAGTTTACTAAAACCAGCTCAGATTCAAAGGGAAGATAATTAGAGTCCACTCCTTTGTGCGATAATCAAGTGCCTAGTTACGATGATTAAAGCCTTGGAAAATAATCTTATAGAAATTAAAACATATACAAAATTAAATGTAGCTGAATTAGATTTCTAATTCTTAAAAATATAATTTTGAATGATTATAATTTTTTATGAAGTCAGTCATGGGGGTAATATCACATTGTCTTGTTTCACTTAAACTAGATGTAGGCATGGGACTTGCTTTGGCCAGAAAAATGCAAGCACAAGAGACTTATGTCATTTCTAGACAGAAGTTTTAAGAACCAGTGCATGGTTCACCATCATCCCCCTTTTCCTATCCACAGCTATCTTTCTAAAGCACACATCTTCTTTAAGGTTTTAATCTTCTATAGGCAGACCCTGAAGATATGGTAGGTTTGGTTCCAGACCACCACAATAAAGCAGATATTGCAATAAAACAAGTCACACAAATTTTTTAGTTTCCTAGTGCATGTAAAAGTTATGTGTACACTATACTGTGACTTATTAAGTGTGCAACAGCACCATCTTAAAATATGTATATACATACCTTAATTTAAAAATACTTTATTGCAAAATATTGCTAACCATCATCTGAACCTTCATTGAGTCATAGTAGTATATTGTTGGGGAAAAGTAATAGACTTGCTCAATGCAGGGCGGCCATGAATCTTCAATTTGTAAAACAAATAAACAAACAAACAAAAAAAAACAACAACCCAGTATCTGTGAAGTGTAATAAAATGAGGTATATGCCTATATTCATGAAACCATCTCAAACGTCCATACGGTTCACATTTTCCTTAGTATCTTCTAGACAATTCAGTTTGTTTATAATGACCATAGCTTTAAAAAAAAAAATCTTAAATTCAAAGGGCAACAAACAGCTTACTCATGTAATCCAAATGAGAAGAGCTTTCTTCCATTTCTCCTGCTGTATGTCAATGAATTGAACACAGCTACCCCTTAAGGCACTTTTGCAAGTAAATGAGAATTATTTGATCTATATTTAACCTGTCTGCCTACAATGCCTACCATGTGGGAGACCCGGGTTCAATCCCTGGGTCGGGAAGATCTCCTCGAGAAGGAAATGGCAAACCACTCCAGCATTCTTGCCTGGAAAATCCCATGGATGGTGGAACCTGGTAGGCTACAGTCCATGGGGTCGCAGAGTCGGACACATTTGAGCGACTTCCCTTCCCTTGGAGAACTTGAGAGATACAGAGAGCCACAGAGAACAAGTTCCCACCAGCTCTTCCAATTGCTATTTTATTGGTATGTGTGTGCCTGGAGGTTTCTTCTCCTTTGACAACGTATCAACTTTAATAATACAATAGACAGTTACTTTTTTACCAGCAAACAAAAATTTATTCAGGAATAGTCAGAGGAATTGCTATTTAAGATATTCAAACTATGGCGGACCATAGGCAAACCAGAGAACAAGGAAAGAAAATTTGCTTTTAAAGGGAAAGAGGGAGTTGGAAGGAGCTATAATAATCAAAAAGACCATTGCAGGAAAATGCATCCGAAGTATAAGTGTTAGTCGCTGAGTCATGTCCGACTCTTTACAATCCCATGGACTGTAGCTGGCCAGGTTCCTCTGTCCATGGAATTTTCCAGGCAAAAATACTGAAGTGGGTTGCCATTCCCTTCTCCAGGGGATATTCCCAACCTAGGAATCGAACTTGAGTCTCCTGCATTGCAGGCTGATTCTTTCCCACCAGAGCTGCTAGGATCAGTTCAGTTCAGTTCAGTTCAGTCACTCAGTCGTGTCCGACTCTTTGCGACCCCATGAATCACAGCATGCCAGGCCTCCCTGTCCATCACCATCTCCCGGAGCTCACTCAGACTCACGTCCATCAAGGCCATGATGCCATCCAGCCATCTCATCCTCTGTCGTCCACTTCTCCTCCTGCACCCAATCCCTCCCAGCATCAGAGTCTTTTCCAATGAGTCAGCTCTTCAAATGAGGTGTCCAAAGTACTGGAGTTTCAGCTTTAGCATCATTCCTTCCAAAGAAATCCCAGGCCTGATCTCCTTCAGAATGCACTAGTTGGATCTCCTTGCAGTCCAAGGGACTCTCAAGAGTCTTCTCCAACACCACAGTTCAAAAGCATCAATTCTTTGGCGCTAAGCCTTCTTCACAGTCCAGGTTTCACATCCATACATGACTACTGGAAAAACGATAGCCATGACTAGACGGACCTTAGTTGGCAAAGTAATGACTCTGCTTTTGAATATGCTATCTAGGTTGGTCATAACTTTTCTTCCAAGGAGTAAGCGTCTTTTAATTTCATGGCTGCAGTTACCATCTGCAGTGATTTTGGAGCCCAAAAAAATAAAGTCTGACACTGTTTCCACTGTTTCCCCATCTATATCCCATGAAGTGATGGGACCAGATGCCATGATCTTCGTTTTCTGAATGTTGAGCTTTAAGCCAACTTTTTCACTCTCCTCTTTCACTTTCATCAAGAGGCTTTTTAGTTCTTCTTCACTTTCTGCCATAAGGGTGGTGTCATGTGCATATCTGAGGTTATTGATATTTCTCCTGGCAATTTTGATTCCATCTTGTGTTTCTTCCAGTCCAGCGTTTCTCATGATGTACTCTGCATAGAAGTTAAATAAGCAGGGTGACAATATACAGCCTTGAAGTACTCCTTTTCCTATTTGGAACCAGTTTGTTGTTCCATGTCCAGTTCTAACTGTTGCTTCCTGACCTGCATACAGATTTCTCAAGAGGCAGGTCAAGTGGTCTGGTATTCCCATCTCTTTCAGAATTGTCCACAGTTTATTGTGATCCACACAGTCAAAGGGTTTGGCATAGTCAATAAAGCAGAAATAGATGTTTTTCTGGAACTCTCTTGCTTTTTCCATGATCCAACAGATGTTGGCAATTTGATCTCTGCTTCCTCTGCCTTTTCTAAAACCAGCTTGAACATCAGGAAGTTCATGGTTCGCATATTGCTGAAGCCTGGCTTGGAGAATTTTGAGCATTACTGTACTAGCATGTGAGATGAGTGCAATTGTGTGGTAGTTTGAGCATTCTTTTGCATTGCCTTTCTTTGGAATTGGAATGAAAACTGACCTTTTCCAGTCCTGTGGCCACTGCTGAGTTTTCAAATTTGCTGGCATATTGAGTGTAGCACTTTCACAGCATCATCTTTCAGGATTTGAAACAGCTCAATTGGAATTCCATCACCTCCGCTAGCTTTGTTCGTAGTGATGCTTTCTAAGGCCCACTTGACTTCACATCCAGGGTGTCTGGCTCTAGATGAGTGATCATACCATCATAATTACCTGGGTGGTGAAGATCTTTTTTGTACAGTTCTTCTCTGTATCTTGCCACCTCTTCTTAATATCTTCTGCTTCTGTTAGGTCCAGACCATTTCCGTCCTTTATCAAGCCCATCTTTGCATGAAATGTTCCCTTGGTATCTCTAATGTTCTTGAAGAGATCTCTAGTCTTTCCCATTCTGTTGTTTTCCTCTATTTCTTTGCATTGATCGCTGAAGAAGGCTTTGTTATCTCTTCTTGCTATTCTTTGGAACTCTGCATTCAGATGCTTATATCTTTCCTTTTCTCCTTTGTTTTTCACCTCTCTTCTTTTCACAGCTATTTATAAGGCCTCCCCAGACAGCCATTTTGCTTTTTTGCATTTCTTTTCCATGGGGATGGTCTTGATCCCTGTCTCCTGTACAATGTCACGAACCTCCCTCCATAGTTCATCAGGCACTCTATCTATCAGATCTAGGCCCTTAAATCTATTTCTCACTTCCACTGGATAATCATAAGGGATTTGATTTAGGTCATACCTGAATGGTCTAGCGGTTTTCCCTACTTTCTTCAATTTGAGTCTGAATTTGGTAATAAGGAGTTCATGATCTGAGCCACAGTCAGCTCCTGGTCTTGCTTTTGTTGACTGTATAGAGTTTCTCCACCTTTGGCTGCAAAGAATATAATCAATCTGATTTCGGTGTTGACCATCTGGTGATGTCCATGTGTAGAGTCTTCTCTTGTGTTGTTGGAAGAGGGTGTTTGCTATGACCAGTGCATTTTCTTGGCAAAACTCTATTAGTCTTTGCCCTGCTTCATTCTGCCTTCTAAGGCCAAATTTGCCTGTTACTCCAGGTGTTTCTTAACTTCCTACTTTTGCATTCCAGTCCCCTATAATGAAAAGGACATCTTTTTTGGGTGTTCATTCTAAAAGGTCTTATAGGTCTTCATAGAACCATTCAACTTCAGCTTCTTCAACGTTACTGGTTGGGGCATAGACTTGGATAACTGTGACATTGAATGGTTTGCCTTGGAGATGAACAGAGATCATTCTGTCGTTTTTGGGACTGCATCCAAGTACTGCATTTTGGACTCTTTTGTTGACCATGATGGCTACTCCATTTCTTCTGAGGGATTCCTGCCCACAGTAGTAGATATAATGGTCATCTGAGTTAAATTCAACCATTCCAGTCAACTTTAGTTCGCTGATTCCTAGAATGTCGACGTTCACTCTTGTTTGACCACTTCCAATTTGCCTTGATTCATGGACCTGACATTCCAGATTCCTATGCAATATTGTTCTTTACAGCATCTGCTTCTATCACCAGTCACATCGACAGCTGGGTATTGTTTTTCCTTTGGCTCCATCCCTTCATTCTTTCTGGAGTTATTTCTCCACTGATCTCCAGTAGAATATTGGGCACCTAATGACCTGGGGAGTTCCTGTTTCAGTATCCTATCATTTTGCCTCTTCATACTGTTCGTGGGGTTCTCAAGGCAAGAATACTGAAGTGGCTTGTCATTCCCTTCTCCAGTGGACCACATTCTGTCAGACCTCTCCACCATGACCCACCTGTCTTGGGTTGCCCCACAGGCATGGCTTGGTTTCATTGAGTTAGACAAGGCTGTGGTCCTAGTGTGATTAGATTGACTAGTTTTCTGTGAGTATGGTTTCAGTGTGTCTGCCCTCTGATGCCCTCTTGCAACACCTACCATCTTACTTGGGGTTCTCTTACCTTGGGTGTGGGGTATCTCTTCACGGCTGCTCCATCAAAGCACAGCCACTGCTCCTTACCTTGAACGACGGGTATCTCTTTATCCCCGCCCTTTCTGACCTTCAATGTGGGATAGCTCCTCTAGGCCCTCCTATGCCCGCGCAGCCACCGCTCCTTGTGTCGCTCCTCCCGTCCACCATCCCTGGCCTCGAGCGCCGCCCCTGGCCTCCAGCGCGGGGTGGCTCTTCCTGGCCCCCTCTGACCTTGGACGTGGGGTAGCTCCTCTCAGCCACCTCCCCTGGCCTCGGACGCAGGGTAGCTCCTCTTGGCTGTTCCTGAGCCGTCGCAGTCTGGCACTCTTGGCCTCTGCACCTGACCTCGGACATGGGGTAACTCCTCTCGGCCGCGCTTTTAGTGCGCCAGGTCACAGCCGCCCGCGCTTTTAGTGCTCCGGGTCACGGCCGCCCGCGCTTTTAGTGCACCTGGTCGCGGCTGCCCGCGCTTTTAGTGTGCCAGGTCGCAGCCGCCTGTGCTGAGCTGCTAGGATAGAGGCTTTTTATTGTTGGGGCTGCAAGAGTCTCTGATTGGCTGGGCTGTCCTGAGGCAAAGAGAGGTTTTCTTCCTTCTGCCTGATTGTAGAGTAGGGACACCTTCCCGTCAGAGATGTAAGCGTATGTCCCTTCCTGTTTGGAGTAGTCGCCAGCTCCAATTTTAGCTGAGGTTTTTTAAAAGTTAATTCCAAAGAGTACAAGTTATAACTGGGTAATCTGGATCAGGGCAGGCTTGGGGTTTGCTTCTACAATCCTTTTTATGTATATCAGTAGGTTTACCCATTTGAAATACTCTTGATTTCTGCACTTTTTTTCAAGATCACATCTGTCACACTTGTTCATGGGTGCACTCCCCATTAGAATGCAAACTCTGTAACAATAAAGACAGTTCTTGCCTTGCTCAGTGCTATATCCATTCCAGTTAGCACAGTGCCTGGCCCAGAACATGGACATATTATACTGTTGTCAAATGAATAACTGAAACCAGTATTCTTTTAGCAACAAGATCTTGTGAAACCTGGCAGAGATTCAGGAGGTCACAGTGAAACCACAAAACCATGGACTGGGAACAATTAAAGATTACTAAATATGTTGTTAAATATGCAAAATGTTTTTACTTAGTGGAGTCTTTAAATTGATTTCTTTACTGTTCCTTTATTGTTTGGTGTATGTACATTTAAAGCATTTTTGTAACATAGAGAAAATTATATGGACATTCATTTATTCTCTTATTTTGACCTTATGTTCATTGTTTTTTTCCTAAAAAAATATTGAGGAGAACTGCCTATGCTCTTCCTAGTCCCTACCCTGAACTTCACATGTGAATGAATATAGGGTGGGCTTTGGGCTTACCTTGTGGCTCCGCTGGTATATAATCTGCCTGCAATGTGGGAGGTCTGGGTGCAATCCCTGGGTTGGGAAGATACCCTGGAGAAGGGAAAGGCTACCCATTCCAGTATTCTGGCCTGGAGAATTCCATGGATTACAGTCCATGGGATCGCAAAGAGTCAGGCACAACTGAGTGACTTTCACTTAGGCTACAGGATTCTCAATCTCTATTTCTTCCTTAGCCCAGGGAGCTTCTCTTTCCCTTGCTGGGGGTGAGGGAAGAGGCATCCTATCAGCAAACAAATTGCTTTATAATACTCCATTTGCCAGACCTGTCTACTTCACCGTGTTTAATGTCTGTGTGATCCCTGTGGGTTGGTAGCTATGGTAGACATCTAATATCTTGTTTATTCAACTCATTTTCCCTTTCTTCATAGAAGAGCTGCTTTTGCCTCTCCAGTTTTATGGTTCAAGTGAGGACCACCAGGTTTTTACTCAACCCTACTTGTCCCAGAGTCCACTGACTGAGAAAGTCCCCTGACTAGCATGGAAGCAATCATAGCACCCCTCCCACACACATCTGGCCATGGCTGATTGGTTTAGGGGTGAGCACCTGACCTGATCCTGGCCAATCAATGTGCTTCCCTGGGATTTTTTTTTTTTTTCAAGTGTAACTAGAGTAAAAAATTTAATTTCTCTGTGATGGTGACACTGAGAGATTAGAGAAACCCAACCTTTCTAAAGTTGAAATATAGAAAGAAGCAGAAAAGGGAGAAATAGAGCAAAAATCTTGGTAGGGTTCTAGATTTTTGAGCTCCAGCTGCTTCTGTGTTCTGTCTGTGGGCTAGTAATTCAATTCTCCTGTAGAGTCTATGAGATAAATTCCCCCATTTTTCCTGAGCTATCTTGATTCCTGTGGCTTAAAACCAAAAGACCCAATCAATCCAGTGTCCCCTTTCCCCTCCCCATCCCACCACCAACTTCTTTTATCTGGAGATATGATCAAGAGTATCTAAGAATTTCCTGGTTTTGAAATAAAATTTTGTTTCCCACAGGGACTGAGTGTAAAGGGAGTGTAATCATTGTGAAAAGGGTCTCAGTCATGGTGAGTGAATCAGTTCTCCTCTCTCCCTCACTCCCTCCCTTTGTTGCCCATATAATTTGAGGTTACCTAAAACACTCTTCTCTTAAAGGGGAGGAAAGTCTCTCAAACTCATGACTCCACTATATCCATATATTTATAATGTGTACATGTCTGGTGTCCAAGGATTTGGGATACTGGGCTCCCCTCCTCTAATTTGTCATTTTTCTTTTTAGTTGCTAAGTCATGTCTGACCTTTCATGACCCCATGGACTATAACCTGTCAGCTCCTCTGTCAATGAGATTTCTTTGGCAATAATACTGGAGTGGGTTGCCATTTTCTTCTCCAAGGGCTCTTCTCAACCCAGGAATCAAACTCACATCTCCTGAGTCTCCTGCATTGGCAAGCAGATTCTTTACTGCTGAGACACCAGGAAAGTACCACCCTTCTCTAATAAATAGCTCCTTTTTTTAGGTTTGAGAACATTAAAAAGAAAATACCAGTTTAGAAACATCTATAGTTCCTAGGATAATGCTGCATACACTGTGTTTACCTCTGGGTATCTGTCTGCCCTGGAGGAGGGCACGGGAACTCACTCCAATATTCTTGCCTAGAGACTCCCCATGGACGGAGGAGCCTGGTGGGCTACAGTCCATGGGATAACGAAGAGTCAGACATGACTGAGTGATTAAGCACCATTTGTCTGCTCATCAGATAATTAAGAAATTTTTACCTTTTATGAATTTTTAGAAAATTCTTGCTAAACACATCTACTCATTCTTTTCTAAGGTGAACTTGACAGAGGACTGAGATGGAGATCAGGGCTCTTGTCCTGACACCATACTCACTGGCCTGTGCAAGGCTTATGGTGACTCAGATTGGGCTTCAAACCAATCCACAGTAGGACTGAGAGAAATCTGGCTGCCCCCTCATTTGGGCAGGTTTTGGTGGGAATTAGTCATGGGGGTGAACTTCAGTTTGCACCAATGACCACCATGCCTCAGTGTTTCGGGAATTAGATGTGGTTAACTACAGGTAGGGGCACTCTGTTTCATGTAGCTAGGTCAAGTTTGACCTGCATAATGGTTTCTGGGCCTAAGAAGTTGCCAACCCTACTCATAAGAACTTGACTTCTGCCTCCCAGAATGTGAATGATTATGTCCCCACCCTTTTTCTCTCTTTTGTTTCTCTTTTGTTCCTATTTTCATGCCATTATGTTGGAGGTTTTATGTTCTTATGTGATGATTTATATCCTTTTTGGAACAAGGCAAGTATAAATACATATATACATATGTGAGAGGGGCTTCCCAGGTAGTGCTAGTGGTAAAGAACCCACCTGCCAATGCAGGAGACATAAGAGATGCAGGTTCGACCCCTGGGTTGGACGATCTCTTGGAGGAGGGCATGGCAATCCACTCCAGTATTCTTGCCTAGAGAATCCTATGGACAGAGGAGCCTGGTGGGCTATAGTCTATGGGGTCACAAAGAGTTGGAGATGACTGAAGTGACTTAGCACAGCACATATGTGAGAGATTTTATGAAGCAAATGCTAATCAATATTCCTTGCAGTCTTCAGGACTGAAAAAAAGGGAGAAGGTTGAAGTTAAAGCCTGAGAGGATCTGATGGAACACAAGAAAAAATTCCCTGCTCTTTGAGCGATTAAGCTCATGAGACACTTTAAGAATGCTGTTGTCCCAAATGGTTGGTAACACTTGTGTGGAACACACTGTGTGATTGCCCAAAGTCATGTGTGGCTTCTCAGTTTTTTGAGATGTGGCCATTCATATCCTTTCTAACCAAATCCATGTGCTAAGAATATAGAAAGAAAGACACGGTCCTGGCTTCAAAGAGTTCCTGATCTAAACAGATACCTAATCAGATCATTACAAGAAAGTACAATGTGTACAGTTATAGAGATAGACAAAGAATTATGGGATCATAGAAGATGCTGAGAGAAGTACTGAAAGGCGACATGATAAGTGGAGAGGGCTTATGCTTAGGTTCAAAGCTCATTGGTTTAATCAGGATACTATTGAGTCGTCTATCTTCAGGGTAAGTAACTGTCATCTTGAACACTGCAAGTTCTGGCCATAAACCTAGTGTCCAAAACATAAGGCAAAGATGCGACCATCCAAGGGAGGGTAGGATATACGGCAAATACACACTCCTCTCAGAGCACAAGGCCTCAAAATAGAGAGGATAACGAAGAAGAAACCCAAGTGATAAAGAATTTGGAGAAAGGGGAGATGGGAGAGGAGAGTAAAAGCACAGATGAAAGAGGTGCTACATCCATCTCTTAGAAGAGTGCTGCAGCTGATGCCCAGCAGGTGGCCATGTGCAGTGGCGCAGGTTGTTGACTGCATCAGTGCACTCTGCCAAAAGGGAAGTGAGGCTGAACTGAGACTGCATTCAGCTTTTTGAGGCATATGCCTTGGTATGGGGCTGACTCTGCTGGCAGGAAAGAAAGACTGCTTTCTAAATTATATAGAAACATTATTAAGCAGTGGCCTTGAGTACAACCTTCTCTACTTACACATTTCTGCCTTTAAATAATCTCTAGCCTTGGCTTTCATCACTATTTTTTTATAATTGCATACTATGCTTTTTTAAAACATTGTCTGTTACATGACTATAACATCATGAAAGCAATGCATAAATCTTCCAAGTGTAAGGTAGTAGAAAGAGCATAGGTTTTTTGGAGTTGAACAGGCGTTACTTCAGATCTTGGTTTTCTCATTTACTAATTTGTCATCTTGGACAAATTAGCTAATCTCTCTGTACCACATTTTTTTTTTTACCTATGAAGTAGAAACAAAACTTCACTTGCCTTCTGTCTTGGGAATGAGGGATAATAAACACAAAGAGTCTTCCTTTGTGCCTGGCATACCCATACTCAATAAACAGGAGCTATTATAACATAAAATCTGGAAATCATTGAAAGAAGATGAAGGAGCAAAGATTGTGCTTAATCTTTCCATCTAGTCATAATCAATTTTAATGTTTTAGGGTATTTTCTTTTTAGTCTTTTCTCTGTACATTTTTGTTGTGCTTAGTCGCTCAGCCATATCTGACTGCAACCCCATGGACTATAGCCTGCCAGGTTCCTCTGTCCATGGAGATTCTCCAGGCAAGAATACTGGAGTGCATTGCCATGCCTTCCTCCAGGGGATCTTCCCAACTCAGGGATTGAACCCAGGTCTCCCACATTACAGGTGGATACTTTACCATCTGAGCCACCAGGGAAGCCCACGAATACTGCAATGGGTCCCTTATCCAGGGGATCTTTCTGACCCATGAACCGAACTGGGGTCTCCTGCATGGCAGGCGGACTCTTTACCAGCTGAGCTACCAGGGAAGTGTTGTTTATATATAATTGAGACCACAGTGTGTGTGTGTGTGTGTATACTGTTTTGTCACAGAACAAGTCATAGCATTTTCTTATATCCTTAGAAACACTTCACAAATGTCGTTTTTAATTGCTGCATAGCAGGCATCCTGTGGCTATATGGAGTTTACTTAACCAACCCCCTATTGTTGGCCCTTTGAGTTGTTTCCAGATTTTTTCGCAATTATAAATCCCATGCCTACTTTTAACTGCTTACAGGTTGCCAATTCTGTAGCATGCTGTTGTGTGGAAGGAATGCAGGATAATTTGTAATCCAAGCACCAGACCAATGTTTAGATTAAGAATTTACCCAAAAAAGGCAGAGAATAAATGGTCAAAGAGACCCCAATCATCCTCATAGCGGTTGACCCAGAAGATGAAATCTTCTAGGTGATAGAACAAAGAACCAAGTCAGTGAGGCAGATAGAAATGAGAAGCAGAAATAGGACATTCAGTGCAAACTCTTTAGTGCAATTAATGCGGTGCCAGCAGAGCTCAGCCTGGTTGCTGAACAGACTCTTAACGCAAATTAAGCAGTCACATGAAGTGAGCACAGACCAAGGGAACAGCTCCCATTAGCACCCTTACAGAAGATGGCATTCAAAACAGCATGAGCATAGCTACCCAAGAGCTGGTCAGGCCTCTAGGCCCGATCTCATCACAGCTACTGCCCCTGCAGTGCCTGTGTGTCCAGCGTGTCGCAGCAGGCTTCCGTATTCCTCCCGCAGCTCCACAAGCTTTTACGATAGTTTACATATAAGAACACTGAGGCTTAAAGAGGTTAAACAACACACCCAGAAGCTAAGTGTCTGCTAGGTAACAGGGCTGGGCCTTAACCAATCCAAAGCACCTGCTGCTCCCAGTCTAGCCCTTTCTTCCCAACCCCAGGCCGAGGAGTTCATGCTAGTAGCATGATGTTGGCCATAATCAGAGGAGAATGTGAATGTAAGTACAAAAAACTCTAGATCTCCAAAAACTGTTAGCAGTGGTGATCTCTGAGTGGTGGTATTTTGGTGCTATTTTCTTTTTAAAAGAAGTTCTGTGTTTTCCAAGTTTTCTGAATTAAAATTGGAGAAAAGTCTGATGTTGACCACAGAGGGGATATAACATCATGGGAGGAGGTGCTTCAGGTCAGGGCTTTTGCTGTTACTACTGCACTCCTGCCATCCTACTCATCTGATCTCCATCTGGTCTCCATCATATCAACACACTCTTTTTCTTTAACAAGGAAAAGGAATAAGACAGAAATGAAGGCTTTGTCTATCTAATGGCAAGACACCAACCTGATTACATCATATCAAACAACTGATAAACTCAATTCTGAACCATTAAGAACACTGTCGGGTTGATTTCACCATCTAGGTCAATGGTTCTCAAAGAATGGCCTTCAGACCAGTAGCATCACCTTCACCATCACCTGGGAATTACCCATGCTGATAAATTATTGATTTTAAAATATAAATATAGTATCAGGTTAACTGGCTAAATAGTGGGAAATTTGGTTAACCAATTTGGCGTCTTCCACAGTGGTAAAGAATCTGCCTGCAGGAGACACAAGAGACTCCTGTTTGACCTCTGGGTTGGGAAGATCCTCTGCAGAAGGACATGGCAACCCAATCCAGTATTCTTGCCTGGGAAATCCCATGGACAGAGGAGCCTGGTGGGTTGCAGTCCAGGGGTCACAAAGAGTCAGACACAACTGAGCAAATGAGGACACATGCTGAATTACTGGTTCCAGACATTGTGTGGCTAAACTGAAGCGCTGGTGCAGCCAAAACTGGGGCTGGGGGGAGGGCTGGAAGGGACAGAACTGCTGGTATCTTCAGATACACTGGTGTGTGTGAAGTCCTGGAAAACAATAAAGCAGTTGAAATCTATTCAACCACTCCATCAGCAGGCACCTGCTTTATGTGCCTCAGGATGTTGTCCTGAGCACTGAGGATCCAAAGTTGGCACATCACATCTTGAAGCTTCAGGAACTGAGGGCTACATGGCACAGGCAGCCATGTTAGAACACAAGCTGCAGTTGTAGGATGCGTACAGAACTCTGGGAGCGGAGAAGGAGGCAATTAACGCAGCCTGCATGCAACTGGTGTTGGATGGTGGAATATTATATAAACATCACAGAAACCTGCCGCGGTCTCCTGCGTCTCTGCATATCTCTCTGTGGATCACAAATTCCTGTCATCAACTAGTAATCAGGCTGATAGACAGTACACTGTTTTATTCCACTCTTGGAAACATTGAAACACGCCCCACAGGACCTCTATTAAAACAGAGACTTCATATGCAAGATAATGGAGGCAGAGCTGGAGCCACTGGTGTTTTTCTTGGAAAAAGCCCTCATTTGGATGGCAGGTGGGGGAGGTGGAATTTCAGAAGACACATTTTCCAAAGCTAATGTCAATGTCAGGGAAGGGGAGACTGTGTTTCCTTTGTCTTCACATTGTCATTTTAGGGTGGCAAACCCAAAATATATCAGTGAACATAACACACATGGTCTCTCCACAGAGTACATCACTGCCTTGCTTTTCTCACTCAACCTCTTACAAGAGCCTGGAGCTGATGGCAAACCCTTGGTGTAGAAGTAATCAATCTGAGGAATACTAGCACAGTATTCCCATGGTTGGGCAAAGTGTACATATACCCACAGCATACATACAATTATGTCATATAGATTGCCTGCATTAGTGGCTCCATTTGAGAAAGAATGTAGGGGAAATAACTCCTCTCAGGTTCCCTTTGTGGAAAGAAAATGGTTAAACTTCATCTACAGCAGAACGTGCTATTCCTCTTGAGCATGTACCATGGAGACAGCAAATGTTCATGAACCATTCCCAGAAAAAAACCCAGGAAAGTAATATAGAGCTTCCCCTTAGTTTTTTACAGTTATTTATAAAATATTTTATAAAGTTTATAAAGCTAGAGAGTGTATCTAACTAATTTGCAGAACCATGGAAACAGGATACGCAGATTGTAGTAATACATCAGGGTAGAGCAAAGACTAGAGTCTATTTATCAAAAATGGTATGGACACAATTAGTGTCTTTGTGTTTCGCAGTCTGATCAGCATCTCAAAAGATTAACTCCCTGAGTGATTCTTCTGTCGCAATGGCTTACTAAGCACACAAATCAAAACTTTTGCTGCTACTGCAGTTACTCTCAAGGAATATCACAGTCATGGAATTATGACTCTCTCCATCATACGTGTGCACACACATATGCGCGTGCACACACACACACACACACACACACACACACAAACTGCTTGTCTTTTTCCACCAGTAAATTCTTGGTGATGAAGTAAATGACAAAAGAAACAGATGACTTTCCAAAGCCACACTGAGCTTGCAACTCATAAACATGAAAATTTGAACCAGAAATTACAAAGGGAAAGATAGATGGAAAGTCCTACATGATCCCTTTTTCAGAATTTCTTCATTTCCCTACCTCTGGTCTCCTAAAGCTGACAATTACTCTTCCAAGTCTTTCTGAAGTTGACCTTCCATGGGGGTAAATGTGTCCCAGTGGGTGGGCTCTGGGGTTGTGTTTTCACTCATCCATGGTTCCAAGGCACTTGTGTATAGACCTCAGGCTTTAAAAGCAGACGGTCCTCAGTTTTAAGTCAGGGTGAGTATAGGTCTGTGCCTAGAATCCTTGTGTGCCCTTGCACTTGATCATTCTTGTTGAGGGAGCTGATTTGTCCAGAAGTCTGATTGATGCCCACCCAGCTTTATTTTTATATTTTTCCATTAGATAATTGCAAGCTATTTATAACATATTCTTCTTGCTCAATCTTTGCATGAAACCATAAGGATGAACAACACAAAGCCTCCCATAGACATGTTTTGCATTACAAAGTGATTTAAGACTCTACAAAGGATGTAAAATATGCAAAGCAGCCCCCTGCTCCTTGGGAGGAAAAGAACTATTATTAGATATTCCATATTGTCATGAAGTATGATAATTGTGCCCAAAGGGAGCCATAACCCCAAAGAAGTTGACTACCTCCAGTTGAGTTGTCCATGCCTCAAGCACAGAGAATGTGCCACCACCAGTAACCACCGTGGCTTCCTGTACCCCACCACACCCAGGCAACTGGGTGACATTTGAAGCCTCCCTCTGTACCAATTCCTTCAAGAGTATCAGCCATTTAATCACTCCAGGCTTCTGTCAGCTCCTTGGAACCAGAGGGTCTCAAGGAGGAAACTGCTTCCTTTATGGAGCATCTTTTATGCGATGCCTCAGGAGTTGGTACTTTGCATCATTTAAACACCCTAACAGCTCTGTAAACTGGGTATGATCATTTTACAAAAGAAAGAAGTAGCTCAAAGAGGTAAAATTTAGTAGCTAGTAAAGAAGAGGAGGAGGGCTTCCCAGATGGCACTAGTGAAAAGAACCTTCCTGCCAATGGAGGAAATGTAAGAGACATAGGTTCAATGATTGGGCCAGAAAGATCCCCTGGAGGAGGGCATGCCAACCCACTTCAGTATTCTTGCCTGGAGAATTCCATGGGCAGAGGAGCCTGTTGGGCTACAGTCTATGGTGTCGCAAAGAGTCAGAACTGACTGAGTGATTGAGCAAGGAAGAGGAGGAACCAGGATTCTAACCCAGATCTGCCTGATTCCAAAGGCCCTGCTTGTCTCCTACACATTGAAGACTCTCATCTTTGTCATGCTCCTTCCCATATCTCTTGCTCCTAAACCTGATACGTGGATGTGTGCTCAGTCACTTCCATTTTGTCCGACTCTTGAGACCTTAAGGACTGTAGCCCACAAGGCTCCTCTGTCCCTGGGATTCTCCAGGCAAGAATACTGGAGTGGGTTGCTGTGCCCTCCTCCATGGCAATTTTCCCGATCTGGGGATTGAACCCATTTCTCTTATGTCTCCTGCATTTGCAGGCGGGTTCTTTACCACTAGGGCCACCTGGGAAGCCAAACCTGATACATAGTAGATCCTTAATAAGTAATTTTAGAACAAAGCCTGTTAAAAATCAGAAATGAGTAAGCTAAGTGAGATAGAATCATGAACTCAGATTAGAACTATAAATCATCTTTAGCCAAAAGATATAAATACCAGTGAACTTTCAGTGAATTTTTAAGTTCTATGAAGGCTTCTAGATCAAACTTTTTGGGTTTCCTGATTGGATTAAATATTTCAAAAGCCAATTTAAGTGCTTACTTCCTTAGGCTAAGTTAGATCAATCTGCAAACTAAAAGTTGGGCTGCCACAAATAGGTAACAATACCCACTAGGAATCACACCCTATCACATCCTCAAAGACTGGTCACTGTCTGTCTGAAATTACCCTGTCTATTTGTTTGATTACTTGTTTATTGTCTCACTCCCAAATGTCATCTGCACTCAGGGCCTCATACGGTGCCAGACACATTATCATTCTATTGTAGAGAGTGATTGAGATTGTACCTGATACAAATGAGAAGATGGGTATCTCCATGCTCAGAGAAGGCATAACCCACTACACTTAAGCTATGAAGCTAAACCTTTGCTCTCCCCAGAGGAATGCCATCGTCATTCAAAAGGATCAAACCTGTACCCTTTTGGAAAGAATCTTAACATCATACCTTTCCTTGTTGGCCTTTTGCATTGCCAACGCAGACAGCAAAAAGCAGGCAAAGCCCTGTAACTCTGTCCTATCCTATCTTCTGCTCTCCGTGTCTTCTCAACGGTGGCTAATAAAGGAAAGAAATTATGTTTATGGGTTGGAAAATAAATCTGTCTCTACTTTTCAATCAGCATATTTATTATGTACCTACTGTATGACACACACTGTTCTAGGTGCTAGGAATACTGCTGCTGCTGCTAAGTCGCTTCAGTCGTGTCCGACTCTATGTGACCCCATAGACGGCAGCCCACCAGGCTCCCCCGACCCTGGGATTCTCCAGGCAAGAACACTGGAGTAGGTTGCCATTTCCTTCTCCAATTCATGAAAGTGAAAAGTCAAAGTGAAGTCGCTCAGTTGTGTCCAACTCTTAGCGACCTCATGGACTGCAGCCCACCAGGCTCCTCCGTCCATGGAATTTTCCAGGCAAGAGTACTGGAGTGGGGTGCCATTGCCTTCTCAGCATTCAGCAAATCAGGACTTCTGCTCACGATGCTTACATTCCAGTTGACAGGAGATAGATCATAAACAGAAAATTAAGATATGACAACGTAGGATCTGAGCAGGACCCTATAGGGACAGACCCTCCCATCAGATCCTCTGCTTTAATTCCTCTCTGAAGTGCTTAAATGATAGTATCTGATGCACATTTCCTGAGTTGTTTTGCAGATGCTAAAACTCCCCACCAAAGGGAAAATGTTAACTACTTGATAACCATGAGTATGTAGCCCCAGACCTATTAGATCCTAATTATATCCCTATTAAAGTGGAAGTGAAGTTGCTCCATCATGTCCGACTCTTTGCAACCCCATGGACTGTAGCCTACCAGGCTCCTCTGTCCATGGGATTTTCCAGGCAAGAATACTTGAGTGGGTTGCCGTTTTCTTCTCCAGGGGATCTTCCCAACCCAGGGATCAAACCTGGGTCTCCTATATTACAGGTAGATGCTCTACTGTCTGAGTCACCAGGGAAGATCCCTATTAGACTTTATGAGAACCATAGTATGATTGATAATGTGACACTACCCTGTTACCTCACCATCAACCAATCGGAAAATTTTTTGCAAACTGATCACAAACCCTGTGACTCCCCTCCGTCACCTGGCCCTTAAAACTGCCCCTCTAAGGGACTTCCTTGGTGGTCCACTGGCTAAGAATCTGCCTGCCAGTACAGGGAACATGTGTTTGATCCCTGGGCTGGGAAGATTCCACGTGCTGTGGGGCCACTAAGTCTATGCACCACAACTACTGAAGCCTGTGCACCGAGAGCTTGTGTTCCCCAAGAGAAGCCACCGCAATGGGAAGCCCGCACCCCACAGCTGGAAAGTAGCCCCAGCTCACTGCAACTCGAGGAAAGCCGGCAGCAACAAAGACCCAGCGCAGCGAAAAATAAACACATAAAATTTTAAGAAATTAAAAAATAGAAATGCCTCCCTGAAACCCACTGGCGCATTTGCATTTTTTTGAGCGCTAGCTGCCCTAGACTCCTGGTCTGGCCCCTTACAATAAACCCCTCATTTTTCTTTACCACGACCCAGGGTCGGCACATTGGTTTTACTGCATTTAGGTGAGTGGACTCAAGTTTGGTTCAGTAACAACAGGAAGTAGCGAGAAGAAAATCATACAGAGGAAAGGAACCTAGAAGGGACTGAGAGGGATCAGGGAACACTATTTTATCTGGAGTGGCCAGGAAGACTCAGGATCCAGACCATTTTGAGGGACTAGGGACACTTAAGGAAACTCTCATGACAAGAAAGAGTTGAGGGCCCAAGTGTGGCTCAAGGTCAAGTGGGCCAGTAGAAAGGAGGGCGGCTCTGAGCATGCATCACTATGTCAACCACTCGACTCATCCCAGCCTCAGGGACTATTGCTGGGCCCTGGGAGGAGAGGCTGTGGTGGTCCCCCTAAGCTCAGAGCTAGGCACCACTGCATATGTGTGTGTGTGGGGGGGGGTGGTGGTGGCGGGGGGTGGTGACTGTAGGGCGGGGGTGATGACAGACCTTTTCCCGGGGTCCCTGTTACAGCCACATGTGACCAGCATGCCTGAGGCATCATGGCATGGGCAAGACAGTCTCTGGGGAACTTGGGTGGCCTAGGCTTCAGGTCCCACCAGGGAGAAGTAGAGCATCAGAGAGGAAAGATGGTGAATGTCAGTCAGGTAGCACCTGAAAAGGTCACTTATAAGGGATTCCTTCCAGGAAGCCCCTGGCAAACTGGGTTCCCGAGTTCCTTTGGTGGGGAGGAGGGCCAGAGTAGCACTATGATGTTACTTTTACCCCCAGGCTGTTGTGTCCTGGGAAACAAGGCCAAAGCCAGTGATAACTGTAATTCTGAGGCTGCCTAGCATTGCTGGGGCTCAAAGTGTGGGCAAGATTTGCAGCCCCTGGTGTCCTTGACAAAGGACTCCCCGCACAGCAGGCAGTAGGTCTGATCTAAACTGCCTGCTGTGTTAACAATGCCATCATAGGGTGAAAGATTAGGACCTGGGAATTTGCATTTAGTAGGTAGTAAAACGATCATGAGGAATGCAGTTGAAAAAGTGTTAATAAAAATATGTGGCTGGGAGAAACTAATACCACATGGTAAGTGGGCCTCTTTCATACTTGCAAAATCCTCACACCCAACCTGTGGACAAAATCTTTAGGCTAAACTATGACTCACATGGACCTACTGGTCATAACTAACCTACCAGGCTTCAAATTCATCAGGCATCTTTTAAAAGGGAGAGCTCAAAACTCATGACATGGAGGAGTTGGTGACTTTTTATGACTCTCAGGCCAACCCCCATCTTGCTGTTTATGCATCGACCCTGTCGTTGTGCCAGCTTAAGTCCTTGAAACAAAGCTTCTCAAAATTGCTGGGTGGGTGCTGGGAAGACATTGTGTAAAATGCAAAAGCCAGGAGCATCTCAAGCTCAGAAGACTGACAGAGGCAGGCAGGAGCTCCAGGTGAGGAGGGCCAGGGACTTGCAGCCACTCAGCACCTGCTGACATTCGTCATGTGAGCAAGTGGGCCCATGATTCCATGTCTTTTCAGTCTCCTCAAGAGGAGCAGGAAAGCCATCTTAAATATAATGTCTCCTAAGTTTTAAAAGTTTGCAATTACTTCTTTTTTTGGAAGCACAGTGTGAAACAAACAAGATAAAAATATCTGTAGGCAGGATTTTCCTCTGCAGACCACTAGTCTGAGGCCTCTGGTTGAAAGGACGATTGAGACATCTTTAGAGAACACTGTGATCTTTCTGTATTCTTTCCTGGGGCCCTAAGCATCTCCATTAGTAATTCTTCCAAGATGAAGCAGGAACTCTTTTGACCAGGTTCTACCTTGGGCCACCATAGTACTTGATCTCCATCTGTGCCCTGAATCAGTACAGTCAGGTCAAATTGCAGAACAAGTGGACCTTGACTGCAGCTCTTATTCTATGTCCTTCAGACTGTGGAGAGCTCCATGTTCACCTTTGCAAAGAAAGTGTGAGGTAAACATGACTCTGGGAAAAACAGGGAGTGATGCGACGCCAGCAACTTGCTCAGAACGGTAATGTCCACCTTTCCTCCAATAAGCAACCTGGAGTATTGGAGGAGTAGCTCAGTCAGAATGGATGACCTGAATTTGGGTGCTAGCTCTGTGATCTGGACCCCCAGTCATCCCTGGGAAGTCCCCAGTTGTCACAGAGCAAAGATGAATTGTTCCTGCCAAACTCTGCCCAAATTGCAGATTTATAAGCAAAATAAATGACTTGCTATAAGATGTTTTGGGGTGATTTGTTACACAGCAGTAGAGAGCCAAAATAGTAATTTTGACTTGGACAGGGAAAGATTTAGGAGCTCTGAGAAGCCAGGCACTCGCAGTCCCAGAAGCAGGAGGCTTCTCCCCAGTTTCTCTGTTCCTGTCTCATGTGGTTCCTATGCGGCTGGGGTTCCACATGGCTGAGATTCTGCCCTTTGGATCCTCTCTTTCTGGGTGACCTCACGTCTTGCTGTCTTCTAACAGCATGGCTTTCCTTATGTCACCAATTCAAATCTGCCCAAAAGAGGGCCTCTGATTGGCTCAGTTCATCGTTCTGTGCAAGGCTGTCGATTGTTGGCTTGTCTACAGATCGACTGTTGTCATATCTCCTGGAAAGTGGTTTGCAATTGACTGGTATGATCCATGTGTCAAGAATGGAAGTGAAGCAAAGAACAAATAACAGTAGAACTTTGAGCAATGGACAGCAGGTTTCAAATTGGATACACCTATTTTCTGAAGGGCATACTAGCTCTGTGACTTGTGATACAGACCTGGACATTTTCAAAGAACCAATTTGCAATTGTACTCTTTCTAAAATTGATCAAGAGGTGTTATGATGGTTTCCTTTCTCATCTTTACTTTTAGTGATAAAATTGGCCTTCTCTCACTTCACAGATATCCTTACCCTTCCTGAATATTCTCTAGTGAACTGCTTCAAGATATGAAAAATTTCCAGAGTGCCTAACAAGGTCATAATTCAAATATTGTTGTTTGTTGTTGTTCAATCACTAAGTTGTGTCTGACTCTGTGACCCCATGGACTGTAGCCCACCAAGCTCCTTTGTCCATGGGATTTCCCAGGCAAGAATGCTTGGGTAGGTTACCATTTCCTTCTCCAGAGGACCTTCCTGACCCAGGGATAGAACCTGCATCTCCTGCATTGGCAGACGGATTCTTGACCACTGAGCCACGAGGGATTAGTATCCTCTGATGTTGATCCTTCATTCTAGGGATCATAAATAGCCTTTAATCACCGTAAGAGATTTATTTCCATTAAAATGACCTTTTTCTTTTTAAAAATGATCAAAATCAGTATGAATAATACTTTTAACCAGTTCTAATAACAATGAAATGGCACCTCAATCCAGAATATATTTTTAATTGCTTGAAACCTTATGGTACCATGGAACGTTTAAATTAAATTTAGATTTATATCTTTGCCGCAGAGGAATATGAAAATCGTTTTACTTTGAAACTGCAGGTTGGGTCTCTGGGAAGGGGGTTGTGACATGAGGCCTGGGGTGCAGAATGTTCACCGGGGGTGCCTCTGGAAGGACTCCTGTGGGAAGAAGAGGGGGGAGGCAGGAGTGGCAGACTGATGCAGCCCGTGGAGGATCTGGCAACCCCGTGAGAGCTCTGCCAGGAGAAGGGCCCGTTAGGGCACCCGCCCTGCCTCGTGGGACATGGGCTCCCTGAGAAAAGACATGACCTAGGGCGAGGCGGGTCTGCAACTGAGGCAGATCTGAGAGGGCTACAGCCAGGGGCTGGCAGTATTCCAGCAGCAGGCCGCTGAGAGGCAACAAGTCTTTCCTCGGAGGAGGGTCTTGGTGGTGAATCATCTCCACCATTACAAATATTGACATTTTTATTATGCCAGAAATTACATTCTTTCACAACTCTTTACACTTATGAAAAAATTCAGGTATAAACTTTAAAAAACAAGGGAGGAGGCAATCTGTGGGCTTCTCTGGTGGCTCAGATGGTAGAGAATCTGCCTGCAGTGCAGGAGACCTGCTTGGGTTCGATTCCTGGGTTGGGAAGATTCCCTGGAGAAGGGAATGTCTACCGGCTCCAGTACTCTTGCCAGGAGAATTCCACGGACAGAGGAGCCTGGTAGAGGGACACGGCATAGACTTCTGGAGACCATGGCAACAGGACTCTCTGGACCCCGCTCACAGCTGGGAAGCTTTGCTGGGAACATTTCATGGTCACAAAGAAACAATGGCTTATTAACAATATCCATATAGTTGATTCTGCTTCCGTGGTGGCTCAGGCAGTAAAGAATCAACCTGCAAGGTGGCTTCAATACCTGGGTTGGGAGGATCCCCTGGAGAAGGGAATGGCTACCCACTTCCAGTATTCTGGAGAATTCCATGGACAGAGGAGCCTGGTGGGTTACAGTCCACAGGGTTTCAAAGTGTCAGACACAACTGAACGACTTTCACTTCACTTCATAGCAGATTTTGGTGAGTGTAGCTTGTGTTAGGGATATGGATCAGTCAAGGTTGAGTTCAACTCTAAAGAGAAACCTAATGACTGAGGCTTAAATAATGTGAGGGGTTATACTCTCATGTAACAGGCTAGGAAGTTACATGATCCAAGGCTTTATTAGCTCCATGGTGACATGGAGCTAAAAGCATATGACTGCTAGCTCTCCATTCAGGCCTTCTTAGGATGGCCCTCCTTCATGCGCATGGCTACAGCTGTCATGTTTTCACGCTGGGCAGAAGGAAGGAGGAAAAGTGGCGTGAACATGGGCAAGAGCTGGCTCTGGTAGATGCTAGGATGCTCCAGCCACATTCCCTCAGGCTCTTCACTTCAGCCAGCCTCACACACAGTTCCAGGCACAATTAAGAGCATCGCACATGTAGCATCTCTTTGCTTTGCTGGAGTCACAGAAGACCGTCAACTACACACAAGAATAATGAGTCAGCACACAGGCATTAACAGCCCCAGGATGATTCCAGCCAATGGGGAACAGAAGGCCCAACCTGTTCTCCAGTGAGACCATCATGAGGCAGGTTCTACACAGCTCCTTAGAGGGTCCTGAGTGCACTGAGGACTCCACCGTAACGGGCCTGTTACTGCCTCCTCTTATCCTTTTCACCCTTCCTCGTCTCACTCGCCCCTCCATTTCTATTTCCTGTAATCACTTCCAGAGGAAATCTCCCGCCCCCAAATCCTGTCTCAAGATCTTCTTTTCAAATCATCTGACTGTCCTCATTTAAGGGACTTTCCTAAGGGACCCCTTTTAACAAACTCCAGCTAATCCCATTGCTCAGCGTTAGGTCACATGCTCATTCTAAGCTGAAAAGGAGATTGGGAAATATACATTTTTTAGATGAGCACTTTGGTACCCCCAACAAAGTCAAGATTCTGTTCATATGGAGGAGGAGGATGCACATTTGATGGGCAGCTAGCCAGTCCTGCCACAGACAAAGGCTCTGTAAAAGTGAAGGTGAATGTATTGATATTTGGGTGATTTTCAAGCACTAAGTTTGTGAAGAAAAAATTGGGGAAATGACATACATAAAAGTAGAAAAGATATAAACAGTATAGAAAATACAAAACTAGGAACTTCAGAACTCAATCTCTGGTTGTTTAGGATCCATTTAACCTGGGAATGTCCTATGTGGTAAGAAAAAATGTACTGTGTTTCAAACAAACCATTCTGCACAATGGCCTCTTTGATGCACCGTTGGGATGGTGTTAGCCTTTGACTTGGCTTTGATTAAATGTGTTGAAATAGAAACACATTACTTTTCTCTTCCATATTTACTGATTGCCTCTTTTTCCACAGAATATTTGAGGTGAGTTACAGCAGAACACAGTCAACAAAGCAATAACAAAATGGAAACCAGATTAGAGAGAACAGGAAGACAATAGGTGTCTCTGGGACCATGCCCCATGACAGCCGTGCATCAAAGGTGGATCAGTGCTTCCTGGTACCCAAACCTAAGTGGAAGGGAGCATGCTTTACATTATTTCTGTTACTGGAAGAAGACAGCATCCCAATTTCCCTAGAGCAAGTGAATCAATCCCAGCATGGAAATCTAAAAACAGCAAATAAAAAAATATTAGGGGTTACTTTTGAGAGTAAGGAGCAGTGCATGCAAACTGTTTTTAAGAACATTTTTACAGCAAAGCCCAATAATGGGTTTCATGGGCTTGGGTTCTGCTGTGTAAGTGATTCCATAAATGTTTAAGCTGCAACACTAATGTTCAACTAAGTGACAGTGATTCTGCAAATGGCAAAAATGCTTCCAGTGATACAGCAAGTTTCAAGGATAGATCTCAAATTTTCTAGAGGATTGGAGAGACTGCTTGGCTCTCTTAGAAACTATATAGGATATTAGGAACAGACACCCTGAGGCAGTCCTCAGATGAGGCCAGGACATTCTGCCAATTGGCTTACTTGTTGAGATAGTCACTCACTGTTTGGCTAATGCAATGCCTATTCCCAACTTCATTTCTCTTGCCTGTCTCTTTCTCTAAATGCCTCTTCTCCCTTGTTCCTGTTTTGAACATAGATGTGATGTCTGGTGCAGTGGCAGCTACCATGAGGCTAAAAGTGTGACACTGAAAAGCCAATTGGTTGAGGACAGTCTTGAGAAAAGAAATAGAGTGCCTGGGTCTTAGCTGACACTGAACTCTGAGTCCAAACTTGAGACAGTCTACCTACAGATTCTTAAGTAAACAATAACATAATAGCAATTGTATATGAATAATAAATACTAAATATGGTGGAGTTTTCTAGTTCTTGGTGTTGAAACCTTTCACTTTGGGAAGAGATAGTCTGTGTACTTTAAAAAATGGAGAAGCAGTTGATGACATTGGTACAAGATATGAAAATAAAGAGTCACATCAGGGATACCACTTCATATGCAAACAAGGGTGAGACCTACACGGAGTCAGAATTTTGCTCAAGAAATAACTTTGGGCCAAATACAGCATGGGAATAACTGCTTAGTTGAGTTCTCAATGTATGATGCCCTAAAATATGGTACAGGTAGTTTTAAAAAATTTAAAAACAGAAATAAATAGTTACCCATTAGAACCATATAAACCCTCATTATAACTATCCTGGATCAACTGATTTGGAAAAAAAACACTGCTTCTCAGTGAGCCTACTGGGATAATTGAGCTGGAAATTATGTTCCTGGATTATTGAATTAATTCATCTGCAGCTTGAAGTTAGTCAATATAAATAGATTTAATCCTGGAAACTGTTAAAAATAATGGTTTTAGCTTCCAAAAAGTTAATATAATTCTAAAGTCATTATTTCTGAAAAACAGAAATCAGTGCTGCTTTTTAACAATAAAAGTATCTGTCTCATTGCTAGGTGACATGCATGTAATTTCTTTCAAAGTAGTTTTAAATAATTGAAAAATAATTCAAAAGAAAGGGAGGATGTAGACATCATAAGTCTGTTTAAAACCAATTAGAGAGAGTTATTCTTTGATGTCCTGAAGTCCTATGAGTATTTTCATACTGATCTCGCTTTTTATTATGATTTTGTGTGAACTTCAGTGACTAGAAGTTCATGTCATTGTTGTGCAATTTGGCCACACATTGGCTATTATTACTGATTGGGGTGTGGAAAGCATTTCCAGCCCTGCTTTCTTCTTTTATATGAACTTCCAGACTAAGTTAATACTTCAATAGAACACCTTGGAATGCACTGGTGTGTGCATATCTAGAAATGCTATTGTTCTTGCTTCATTTGTCTCAATAATATGATATTAGTCATTTGTTAAAACTGAAATAACAATGAAATGAGAGGAAAAGGTATAGTAACATTCTCCATGTAAAATTAAGCCATAAATAAGCATTTTGAGAAGACAAAGTGCTTTCTCCAAATGTTTCCAATTATAAGAGGAAAATGAAGTGTTTTTACTCTTCATGGGTCTTTTTTTGTTTCAAGTACATTGTTTTTTGAAAATGTGGGAGACAGACATGCAAATAGATGTTTTCTTTACAGTCATCCGTTGTAAAACTCCAAGTTTCTCTTTTGTTTTTGTTGGGTATAATTTATCATTTCTTACGTTGTGTCAAAAATCATTTCTGTAAAACACATGGTGGAATGTCTCCTACAGTAAATGAAATAGTAATTCAACTTGTCGTTGTTTAGGTCATGGCGTGTTGCAAGAGACCACTTTTTCTGGATCACCAGCAACATAAACAAAGGGTTTATCACAAAATAAATAAATGTAATCTACAGTTTTCCATTTAACTGTATCAGAAAACATTTGGAGGACATAGCCACATGCTTGTTCAATTTAGTCTCAATAATGTTATTGGCATGACAAGGCCAACAAGTATTGCCAAAGTCAATACAGTAGGCTGAGATGTGCTGGGCGGGTTTCACGAGGGTGGTGAGATTTTATGTCAAGAGCCTCAACATTCATCCAGATGAGGTCCGGTTTTGGGGCCTCCCAAATAAGGGATCCCCTGTTTCCAAATTAGATAAGGCTTTGGGGACATTTGAAAGACTGATAGGTTTGGGGGAACTAGGAGAGAAGAAATAACTAAAGTGAGCGATACACTGATCATACATGTGTGCAAATTTATGGTTAAAGAACCAAAGAAATATCAACAAAACTTAGCCCAGATTTAACTCGTATTAATTTGTTTTCATATACTACACAAAAAACTCCACTAACTTTTTAAACACCTTTTAGACTTGCATTTCTTTATTTCTGGAATAGCTAATGCATGATAATGGCACAAAGTTAAAAGTTTAAAAATGTATATTTAATGAAACATAAGACTCCTTCCTACCCCTGCCCTTCAGACACACATCTCCCCTTCCCAAAGTAACCACTACTTTCAGAAACAACCTATGCATAAATGAATATACACAGACATAGCAGAAATTTTTTCACTTAATGATGTGGCAATCTTTGAGATCATTCCTTATCAATATATACAAACCCACCTCAATCTTTTTAATGGCTGCAGTGTATTCCATGGCTTGCAATATTCATGCATTATTAATCAGTTTCTTATCATTGGACATTTACATTGTTTCAGTAGTTCTTTATTAAGTAAGATGGTATAGTAAGTAACACTGAACATAGATATTTCATGAATATGCAGACATATAGAGAGAATATATCTCTGAGAGTTGAATTATGGGGTCAAAAGGTATGTGAATTTTACAGTCTTTAAAGCTTTTGCCAAATTGTCCTCCAAAGAGCTTTACCAGTTCCCTCTGGAAGCATAGAGGAATGACTCCCCACAACTCAACACAGTATGTTGTCAAACTCAGTCCAAAATCTGAATGGCCTCTTTTATTCAGACATTAACAGTAAGTCAGAGTCACACTATTTTAACAGCTTCTTTTGCTTTTAGGGACTATAACAGACCAAACAGCCATCTATTCATCCATGTAACAAATAGGCATTGAGCTCTTATTAATTCATTCAAGAACACCTTCTATGTACCAGGCATTTTGCCAGGGCTGGTGATACAATGATCCCGGATTTTATTGACAATGAGAGAGACAGACATAATCACATACAAGAGCTTGGAAGGAAAAGCACGGAGTCTGTGAGAGTGTAAAACAGGACAGTCTGTTCTGGTCTAGAGTGGCTACAAAAGCTTTCTTGAGAAATGCTGTCTGAACTGAAGGATGAGCAGGAAACCATGGAGGGTATGACGTATATGTGTGCACACAGGCACACACAGAATTTTTCCAGCTAGTAGAGAAAAAGCATGTCACCTTCTTCAAAGCTCCAGAAGAAGGACAGGATGTGGAAGGAGGGAGGGGCAGAGAGCGTGAGGACACCAGCGCGGAGGGCACTATGGGGCAAGTCCCTCAGCCTCCAGGGAGGAGTGAAAGGTGCCCAGCCTCAGGTGAGTCTGGTAAAGAACTGGGTGACACGGGCCATCACAGGGGTCAAGTACAGAGGACCTGAAGAGTGAATCCCCATGGTTTCAGTTCCACTGGCTGCTTGTGTGCTTGATTTGTTTATTTAGATTATTTGGCTTTGATAAAATAAATACTGTCATACTCTTTAAGGCTTTGGTCTACTTTGGCTTCCCTCATAGCTCAGTTGGTAAGGAATCTGCTTGCAATGCAGGAAACCCTGGTTTGATTCCTAGGGGGGGGGAAGATCCACTGAAGAAGGGATAAGCTGCCCACTCCAATATTCTTGGGCTTCCCTTGTGGCTCAGCTGGTAAAGAATCCGCCCTGCCATGTGGGAGACATGGGTCCTCTTCTTAACATTTTATCCTAAAGGAAGGGCCAAGAGATATAAAAATTTCAAACTCCAGGAGTTTCTACATGTTCTCATCAGTGTGGTGAAAGCTGAGCCAAGACTGATGGCACAGTCCGCCTCAGGTGGGTGTCTTATCTCTCCAGGTGTGTGTCATAGTGCTTGGGATATTGACTAGGTAGTAAGACATTTCCGTGTTTGAGAATAAATGCAAAAGAGAGGTTAAAACTAAGCAGCTGCCCTTTTAAATTATTTTTAAATGAGTTGGAACCTCAAACTTGGTTTATAGTAACATGATATACATGCCATAAAGGAAATATAAATGAGTAAATGACTATCTCTTTGGCTGTTGATATACCATACTTTTCAAAAAACCTTAAAACATGACTCATATAAATATAAATTATATACACAAGAAAAAGTGTATAACTCATTAATTGATGAGGGGACCAGTAAAATGTTAAGACTGGTTCAGTGGAGATTTTAAAGAACAAATTTATATAGTCAGACAATCAAAGGGATGCTGAGATAACTTGCTAGTAGATGAAAAACTGTTTAATATTCTACAAAGTAATAAGCTGCAATGTCTGGGGATGTTTGGGGCTATCTTTTCCATCAGATGGAAACCAAATCCATCTCTGTCAGATAAAATTGTGTT
Source organism: Capra hircus (assembly GCF_001704415.2). NCBI lineage: Eukaryota > Metazoa > Chordata > Mammalia > Artiodactyla > Bovidae > Capra > Capra hircus. The sequence continues at coordinate 82,164,627 of NC_030815.1, forward strand.
GTAATGAGTAGGAATAGTTTGTTTTATTTTCAAATTAGAATCATTTCTCATTGTGATCAGTTTTCTACAAGTTAACCTTATCCCTGCAGAGCTGTAAATAGTTTAGTCAATAGAAAATCAACAAGACCTGCCCAGAAGTACCGCACTGACAGAACATCCTGTAATCCCTTCTGCTTTTAAAAACATTGTATTACAGGGCATTAACTGCGATGAACTCAGAGCACTGAGTTATTCCCGAGGATTTTATGACCACATTATCATCCCCAAAATGATGTTTAGAAACTAGTATCCTGTTATTGCACCAAGATTGAAAGAAGTGTTCGTAACATCACATATTATTAAGAGCTAAAAATTAGCACCTGAAGCAAGCTAAACTGCAGCCTATAATTAATTATTCTCATACTCCTAGCTAGAAAGATCACCGCTCTTTGAACCACATTTTACATCTCTATCTCTGTCTAGTACAAACCCCTGACTTTAAGCTCTCAGTTGCAGAAAGCAAAACTTCTAAAATGCCTTTCAATTCTTTAGTAACATGAATATAACATTCAATTACCAGCTTTCTTTTTGACTAGAGACCTTTGTCAAACACTGTATGAAAGTGATAAGCAGAGTAAATTTTGTGGTAGAAAGCAGTATCCAAAGATGCCACTTCCAGAATAGGATGTCCAGTGCAAAAGTGAAGGATGAGCAGAAACACCATCTGGTCCATGAAAGAAAAACAGAATCAGGTGCAACCAGAATCTGACATAAGGACATCCCAACAGGAAACATCAAAATCTAGCAGAAGAACAAAAGAACCAGAGTTCAGAAGTGTATCAGTCAGGGCTCAGAGAAGCTGAACCATGATCAATATTATGGAATGAAGAATTTCATACAGAGATTGCGGGCAGAGATGGGGGAAGGAAGGATCTGAAAACGGGAGCTGAAGATTTGGCGAAAAGCCCTGGTTTTGGCGTATGAGTCAGAGTTCGCAGGAAATCTTGAAGGGACACTCACCCAGCTCCAGCGTTGGGTGGGAGACAGAGGGAGGGTCATTGGCTCGTCACGGCCACCACTTCTGTGTCTCCACAGCAGCGCACTTAGTGGCGGGCCCAGCGTTGCCATTGAGCAGAAGGGCTGGCCGTTGGGAAGGACAGGAACGCACAGTGAAGAGCCACTTCTCACCCCCACACTCCACGATGGCCTTCAGGACCTTTCGCTTCTAGCTTCCCCAAGTCTTGTTGAGTGTCATTTTCAATCAGCTCTAACTTGGAACCAGATAAGGAAGGGGATTCACGGACATGCAGCTGACAGTGAACCAGGCCAGCATACAGTGGGCAAGTCTGAAATCATCTTGTGGTAATGAATTCAAATAAAAGGCATAAAATGCCAGATGACATGACACTTTTAATCTCTAAGATTCTCTTGGAGAGTACTTATGACAGACAGACTTCCTTTGAAGAATGCAGACCCCACCACTAAAGACAGGCCAAAAGTACTGAAGGACCAAGCAGCAACATGTATGGCTGTGTCTATAGCCTCCTTGTAAATAGACGAAATGGATGTTTTGTGTTCGTCAGTCTGAGGGAGGAATTTGGATTACTTGAACCATGCCCTAGTGGTCTGATGTGAATCCTCATCACGACCAATTCACAGTGACTCCTTCCTTGAGAAGGAAAGCATGTAAGAAATGCTGGTCTCCATTTTGTTGATTGACTTCTAAGCTCGTACTTCCAATTTGATACAAAGTTTTCATTTCACTGTCTCCTCTTTTTCCTCTCCTTTGTTTTTTTTTTTTCTTTTATTCTTGCTTTCTTTTCTCCTTCACAGATCTGCATTTATTTATAGAGCACAAAATGGTAGATGGATTGATGGATAAGATCAGAATTGATAATAATGGGAAAGAGAAATGGATTGAGAATCAGGAAGCCTGGGTACTTCTGTAAATATGGTGACTAAGGATGAAATTCTTAACAACTCTGAGGTCCCACAAAGTAGATTTCCGCAAGATTAAAAGAAAAAGTACATGTGTTCTACTAGAAATTTGCTTTTGATATCTATAAGGCATTTTAATTTAATAAAAACTCAGAGAACTCCTACAGTAAAGCACTCTTTCCACCTTTGCTCAATCCAGGGTTTCCCACATTAATTTCACTCTGGAACCGTTTTTCCCATAATTTCTATTAATATTCTTCAGATGAAATACACTTTGGGAAAATTCTAGATGATGTGTAGGGTAGTTCTTTTACCTCTACGAAACCCTGAACTATTCCATTTTTCTCTTAAAACTTAAACCACTATATAAATTTTAGTTACTAATTGAATGTTGATCTGCCTGGAAAGGGACACTTTTTTTTTGAATAAAGATTTCACTGAGGGCTAGTTCAAATGGCAATTTATACGATGTAGGTGCCAACACGGAAGATAAAGATTTGATCCCTAATCCAGGAGGATCCCACATGCCTCACAGCAACTAGACCCACATGCCACAACTATTGAGTCCATGCTCTAGATCCCGGGAGACACAACCACCGAAGCCCCTTGAAGCCTGTGCTCTGTAACAAGAGAAGCCGCTGCAAAGAGAGGGCTGTGCACCACAAGAGATAGTAGTCCCCCTCCTCCGCTTGCCGCAACCAGAGGAAGGCCTGTGCAGCAATGAAGACCTCGCACAGCCAAAAATAAATAAATACAATTATATTCTAAGAAGATGTAACATAAAGTGAAAAATGAATTTTCTGACTGTGTCTCCAGTCAAGAGACCAAAAGTGAGTTGTCAGTGTTTTTCAAACACTCACAGAGAATAATCTCATTCAAAAATGTTGGTTTTGAATTCCAACAGCAGTGATATGCAGAAAAATATTACCCTCCCACTTTGTATTGGACTATATCAGATCTTCTAAATCAGGATGGCCAGCTAAAGTTCTAATCTTCCAAGTACTTGAGATAGATCAATTGGTGGAGGGTTGGACAGCTGTTGGTTCTCAGTGGAAATGAGTTCAGTCATCCTGTTATGTAGATCTTTTGGGTTTACCACTAGGGGTCACTAAAGAGAGATGGGAGATAGTCTTTTGTAAGTAATTCCAGAATAGCCATGGGCTTTGGACAAGATTTAATTTGCATGTGGATAACCTGGGGATTTTGTGCAGATTTTGATTCAGGTTGCGGTGGGATGGGGGTGGGGGCTGAGATTTCTCTATTGCCATCATTTCCCAGGTGATGTCCATGCTGTTGGGTCTAGAACAGGCTGTTGGGAAAAGCTCACACTCAAGATGGAACATAGCCTCAATCCAGCTCTCTTGAAGGAAATGGAGATTATGTCTCATCCAGGCTGGGTCCATGGTTCTTCTCAACCTCTCTTCCTCTCTCTGCTTCCTCCTTCCCCATCCTCCTTACCCACCTGATTCCCTCCACCTCCTCTTCCCTTTTCTGCCAACTGTAGTTTGAGCTCAATCATCTTGAAGGACACCTTCCCAAATATTTGTTATGGCTTTTCCTAATGAAATCTAGCTTGGTGGCATTGATATCTATTTGTGAAATACTCATTAAAGAATCAGAAGCACAGCAAACAGTTGAATGCTTATTTCTTCTGAAAATTTTCTCTTTTGTGTATGTTACATTTTATATAAATGAGTTAAACTAGTCTGATTCTGGTTCAGCTAGACCAGAATAGATGGGTACATCATATGTCTTTGGTGTTGAAGGCTATTTGATTTTATTCTTCAGTACATGCATGCTAAGTCATGCCCAACTCTTTGAAACTCTGTGGACTGTAGCCTGCCAGGCTCCTCTGCCCATGGGATTCTCTAGGCAAGAATACTGGAGTGGGTTGCCATGCCCTTCTTCAGGGGATCTTCTCTACCCAGGGATCGAATCCACGTCTCCTGTGTCTCCTGCATTGACAGGCAGGTTCTTTACCACTAGCACCTTCTGGGAAGCCCCAATATATTCTTCAGTCCCAGCTATAAAGTTATTTTAACCAATAAGAAACCTATTTTGTTTTTTTTCAGAGCTGAGAAAAAAAGACAGTTGCCTACATAAAATCCAGAGTTTCATCTTCCACTCAATTCAGTAACTCAAAGGGAGTAAAATTCTCTTTTGGTGTGAGAAATTTGTGAATGGATCTTTATGTAGACAAAGATTAAAAAAAAGTTGTAGATAGTTTTTTTCCAGTTATAATTCAGAAAACTTGGAAAACACAGAACTTTATTTTAAAAAATAGTACTAAAATACCATCACTCAGGGATAACCACTATTAACAATTTTTGGAGATATTCCAAGGATTTTAAAAATATTTACAAGCACATTCTCCTATGATTATGGAATACTATTTTATAATCTGATGCTTTTACTTCATGATGTAAATATTATCCCTTTTCCATAACTATTTTTTACTCTAAAATTGCTAATGGTTTTGCTGTAATCTATCATAAATATTCCACAATTTATTTAATTAAGTCTCTACTGTTGGACATCTAGGTTGTTCCTAACTTTTCAGACTAATAAAAATGTTTACAAACATTGCTATACAGACATATTTGCCCTTACATTTCATTATTTGGTTTGGAAAATTTCCAAGGGATAGAACTTCCAGGTCAAAAGCTTTTGAAGTGTGCTACTAAAGAACTATTTGGGAAAGATGCTCAACTATTTGCTGGCAGCAGGAGGTGGTTAGGGGACTCTGAAGGCAAGAACAGCGCAAGGGGTTACACATGAAATCTACAGTCAGACTGCTCGTATCTGAGTCAATCTTGGAAGGTTGTTTAATCTCAGTGCTTCTGTAAAGTAGAGATGATACTAGCTCTTATACCATGAAGTTGTTTTGCAGGCCAAGTGATGGAATATACATAAAGCTGGACATGGTAAGCAATTAACAAATGGCATCTGCTTTATTACTGTTGTTGTTATTTTCCTTCATGCTCAGTAGCAATCCCAGAGTCTTTAAATGCCAACTGGTCTATAAACTTGGCTTCTGCATTTCTGCCAGGGGCATCTGTTGAGGTCAAGGAGACTGGTTAATGACTGGGGAAAAAAACCTGTGAAGAGTGGACTTCAGAAGAAGGAGGTATAATAAGGCTGTTCTCCCCTGAAACCTGGGAAGGCTCACTGCAAACCTTTCCCAGAAATGAAAGCTCAAAAGAAATGCACCAAATGGAAACTTTCAGGGGTACCAGTGCTACCCTTTCACTTCATACAGCAGCCTCTTCATCCAACAAAAGACAAAGAGCAGTTTCTGCGGAAGGACAAACTCAAGCTACCTTAAAGAAGAGGGAGGAAGCAAAGGGACCTGGGAGATGTAAAGCTTCCTCTGGTTTCCAGTTACCGTGGGGACACTTAGGGGTGTGTCTCAGGACAGGAAGGAGAAAATATTTCCTTAGGATATGAAGGTGCTACTTGAAAGATGTGCTGAAGAGAGAAATACAAGTATCTTATTAACACTGATTTGTAATGTTGTGCGGGGTGGACACACTTAACAGGAAATCAAGCTTCATGGTGATGAGGTGTGTCTGATTCAGACACTTTAGGAGATGAATGGTTGCAAGCTGCATTGGAACTCTCCCCACCCCACACCCCAGCCTTAGGCGCTGGGGCCAGAGCTCACCCTGCTTCCCTGAAGAGGGAACAGGAAGGAGGACACGAGCTGTGGGAAGAGTTCACAGGAAGTGTGTGTTGAGAATGGGGAGATGGAAGGCCATGGGAAAGAAGAGGGTCCACAGGAACCTCCCCCAGTCTGGGGTGCTGGCATTTGGGGTCCCCACAGGGAAGAGAGGAGCCTTGTGGCTGCAGAGGGCCTCTGTCCCTGAGGGCACCCTCAAGGGGTTCACGCAACTTGAAAGGGAAAGTGTCAGTCAGTCAGTCATGTCCCATGGACTCTAGCCGGCCAGGCTCCTCTGTCCTTGGGATTCTCCAGGCAGGAATCCTGGAGTGGGTTGCCATTTCCTTCTCCAGACGATCTTCCCGATCCAGGACTTGACCTCAGCACTCCTGAATTTCAGGCAGATTCCTTACCATCTGAGCCACCACGCCTCAGCAAAGAACTTCCACCTTCATCGGGAGCTGGTGGGAAGGAGTGACATGGTCCTAAGGAGACATGGGGAGAAGCCTCTCACTGTGGAATGTGGATGGTGAGCACCCAGCCTCAGAAATGCTGAAACCAGCTTGCCTATGTCTTTGCACAGAGGCACTGGAGAGGCACCACAAACAGCAAAAGCAGAGGCCCCCACAGAGCAGAGCTCAAAAATCCAGAAGTGCCAAAGATGGACTGGTAGGACCTCAGAAGCTCATTTGGGAAAATGAGGTGGACTTCCTAGAGAACATTCTAGTTTTTCACAATTAGAGCAATTTAAAAAAAGTGGCTGAGAAAGATGTGTCTCTATCACATAAACTAGAGGTCAGCAAAGTTTTCCTGTGACAGGCCAGGTAGCAATGTTTTTGGCTTTGTGGGCCATGTGGTCTCTGCTGCAGTTCTTTGTATTTAAGTCTGAAAGAAGCTACAGATAATATATACACGTGAGTGGGTGTGACTGTGTTCCAAAAAAATTTCTTTACCCATATAGGGAGCTGCCTGGGTTTGGTCCACAGGTCATAAAGGTCACACTTTGCTAACCGGTGATGTATGTAAACATCTAGAACATTAGATCTTTTTTTTTTGTTTGTTTCAGAAATTAATTCAAGAAGCCTGTGTGTGCACTCTGTTATACTGACTTCAGATTTACCTTAAGCATTTGTTTCTGAGCCAACATGAGCTTATGGATTCCAGTCTCCTCACTGGGCTGTGAGGATCTTATCGAGATGCATGATCTACAGGGCACATCAAACATGAGGTGTTCTGTTTGCAAATTCACTTCTTCATGTGGTGAAGCTATAGTTGAAGCATACTCACATATAACATAGATGTGAGAATCTTAATTCATGTGAATTTTTAAAAGCTGGCTCTTTAAACTTTGTGACTTAATTTGCAAGCAGGATTCAGTTCAGTTCAGTTCATTTCAGTCACTCAGTCATGTCCGACTCTTTGTTACCCCATGGACTGCAGCACGCCAGGCTTCCCTGTCCATCACCACTCCCAGAGGTTACTCAAATTCATGTCCATTGAGTCGGTGATGCCATCCAGCCATCTCATCCTCTGTCGTCCCCTTCTCCTGCCTTCAATCTTTGAAAAGATTGAAGAGAAAATCAAAGAGGAGAAACCATTACAAAGATCTGTGAAACTATGAAGAGATGATAAACAGATTCAAAATTCATGCCACGTGAAAGACACAAAACTGAAGACCTGCACCTTGCCTGTACTCCCCCTCCTTTCCCCAAAGAAGATGTGAGATAGACGTACTCTTCTCTTCTTTAAAGTAAGCTGCATTCATTTTTCTGTAAATAGTCATTCAATACAGCTCAATAACAAGAAAATCAGCTTAAACAAAATGAAAGTTTATTTCTATCAAATTGAAGGAGATTGAAATTTGACAAGTCCAGGCTGGTATGGAAGTCATTTTGGTATCCTCAGGGACCCAGGCTCCTTTCTTTCTGTTGCAGCTTTCTAAGCCTGGTCATGGTCCAAGATTGCTACCCAAGCTTCAGTCATCACATCTGCATTTTGATCAGCAAAAAGGAAGATAGAAGGAGAAGGGTACATGTCATTGGCCAGATCTTAGTTACCCACCCGTACCTAGCTACATCAGAGAGTGGGAAATGTAGACTATTTAGGTGGGTAACAGTGTAGATAGAAGAGCCTGGTGGACTACAGTCCATGAGATCACAAAAGAGTCAGACACAACTTAGTGACTAGACAACAACAATAACAAAGAGCCCAGATTAAAGCTGGGGTTCTCTTTTTTTAATTAGAGGATGGTAGATATTGAGAAGCATCTACCCATAGAGGGTGTGCTCAGTTGCTCAGTTGTGTCTGACTCTTTATAACCCCATGGACTGTAGCCCACGAGGCTCCTTTGTCCATGGGATTTTTGAGACAAGAATACTGGAGTGGGGTGCCATTTCCTTCTCCAGGGGACTCATAGGGAGAGACAGATATTAATCTAATAATGATTCAAAAGTATAAGTGATTAGCTGTGAGAAGTATTATGAAAAAGACAAAAAAAAAAAAAACTACTGGAGTCAATAAAAATCTATTTGAAAGAGCAGGGAGTGTTTAAAAAATACTACTCTTGAGAAGGGACTCTCGGCTGGAACTTGATTGATTGGTAGGTGTCATCCAAGCATAGAAATAGTAGGAAGAGCCTTCCTAGCAGAGAGCACAGTGTATGCAAATCCAGGCATCCTGGAGAGCTGGGCTTTGCCATGGTCCAGCAGCTGAATACAGGTCAGCATTGTAGACCTGGCGTGTAGTCAAGGGAGAGAGGCCTGTGGCTGAGCTGGGAAGCTGGGGAGGACTCAGAATATCTCAAGTCATGTTGAAAATTTTGAAGTCATGGGGAGGACTGGGGAGGACTCAGAATATCTCAAGTCATGTTGAAAATTTTGTTTTAGGCACAACAGGAAGTCATTCAAAGATTCTAATTGGAGGGCTGGCTCCATCTGATTTATGTTTCATAAGGGCCCTTCTGGCTGCCTGCTGCATGGGGTTGGCTGGCTGTAGGGTGGGAGGGAGAGGAGGTTCCCAGTGCAGGAGGCAGACAGTGGATGGGGACAGACAGTAGGGGTAGAACAGAGGGGTCTTGGTAAGGACTGGCCGTGGGGGATGGGCACAGGGGTGCTTTCTGGGTACAATGGTTAATGCTGAGCACAACTGGCCAAGAGACTCTGTTCTTGGGGGCGTTATTAACTCTCAAGGCCTCAGTCCTTAGGGAACAAGGGGTGCTGGCTGCTAATGAGGCTTCAGTCTTCCTGTCTGGGATCAAAGCGAAAAATCACAAAACAATAAGATGGGCTTCCCCAGCCAGGTTTTTCTAGCATCTGTCCCTTGCTCCTGCTGCCTTAACCACCTTAAAAAGTCTTTCCTGTAGCTCAAATGGTAAAGAATCTGCCTGTGATGCAGGAGACCAGGGTTTGATCCCTGGGTCGGGAAGATCCTCTGATAAAGGGAATGGCAATCCACTCCAGGGTTCCTTGATCAGCATCTGGTTGGCTTAGAGCCCCCAGGGCAAGACTGGAAATGACAGGGTAGGGAGTAGAATTGTTAAGACAAGAAAGGAGGAGACTCATTCTTTAGGTTCACACCCATTTAGGTGGTGTGCTATCTTGGTGCTCAGGTGACTGATGGATTTATTCCTAACTATAATCAACCCTGGCAGTCTCCGAACTTCCAGCCTGTAAGGTTAGGCCCATCAAACCTGCCTGTCTTACTGTTTGGAAATGAAGCTGTTTCTCTGAGTCCCTGACCCACCACTGATCGCAAGAAGTTGGCCTGTGTCTTGAGGTCATTCCTGGACTTGGGTTAAAATTATAAGCTTAAGACAGAAACAAACTGTCACTTCCTTGTAAATCAAACAACACTGATGGAGCAAAGCACAAGTTCAAAGGTCAGCACTGACATTACTAAAATGTTTTCTTTGCTTTATATTTTAATCATGCAAGTATAACTGGAGATGAATAATAAACACAGTGTACTTGAGAGTTTTGTTTTCAGAGAGTCTGGACCTATGAAATGAGCAACCCCACCACATTCACTGTGAGCTTTGTCAAGAATTGCAGTTTGGGGCAAAAGTGCTAAAAAACATGAACCGAAGTAAACGGTACAGATGGAACATGTGAAGAGTCCAGATTTGTTATCAATATCCTCTTGTCACCCCTGGTCAATGTGCCCAACTAGATTTATCTTCTTGCAACAGACATACAAAAATATCACATTCCTTTATCATCAAAATATTGCAACAGCATTATCAGAACTCCTTGGGGGCCTGATTTTCTTGGTAGAGGAATTACTGACACCCAGCTCAGTGCTCAAGGCTGAAAAATGTAATTATCCCATGATCACCAGGAGTACTTTGTTCCCTGGATGTCTCTCATCTACAGTGCATTTTCTGGATGCCTTCCTCTTCCATTAAAGCATTTATGTCTATAGAAGTGCTTTAGAAGTCACCGGGGCTCTAAAAAATGAAAGGGAATGAATTTTAAAACCACAGTTATTTTACCTACTTCTTGGAAACAAAAAATAAAGGCTGACATCTGGTAAGTAAGAAACTTCCCCTGGAACCCAAGTAACTAACTTTTATTTTCTCATCATGAAAGGGGCGGATCTCCATTGGTGGCCTTTCTTATTTACACCACACACATGGCGATGGCTCCGACATCCAGTTCCTTTAGTATAAACAGAAAGGATGGCCTTTTTCTGTGGAAGTTAATGAATTGAAAAACAAAGCTGTTCTGTATACCCACTTCTTCCAAACGAATAAAAGAACTACAGTGTTCTGAGACTTGGGCAAAATAGTTGCATTCAAATTAATTTTGCCCCTTTTACTCTCCCCCTCCCCACTTCCCACCACTCCCCCCGACTCGCTTTTTCAGGAGAAAAAAGAACCATTTAATCACCTTATAAGGGCAGAGAGCATTAAGGGAATAGAGCGAGAGTCATGAGGCCCAGATCTTATTCTTGGCTCAGACCGGGCCTCACTGGGCGATCCTGGGCCATCCCTTAACCGCGAGCCTCTGTTGATGCAGCTGTAATATGGGGACGCAGATGTGTGTGTGTGGTACCGATGTGGGACCTCGGGGAGAGGTCCAAAGCTGAATGTGGGGTCCATTTTGCTGGTTGTACGCTGTTTCCAATTTGAAAAGGCTGTCTGCAACTTAGGAATTACAAAGTGACCTGGTACGTCTTAGATGGATAACTGGTGTATGCTGCCAAGTCGCTTCAGTCGTGTCTGACTCTGTGCGACCCCATAGACGGCAGCCCACCAGGCTCCCCCATCCCTGGGATTCTCCAGGCAAGAACACTGGAGTGGGTTGCCATTTCCTTCTCCAATGCATGAAAGTGAAAAGTAAAAGTGAAGTTGCTCAGTCGTGTCCGACCCTCAGAGACCCCATGGACTGCAGCCTTCCAGGCTCCTCCATCCATGAGATTTTCCAGGCAAGAGTACTGGAGTGGGGTGCCATTGCCTTCTCCGAATTGGTGTATAGATGCATGAAAAAGAAAAAAAAAAAAAGTCCTAAGGGCCTCCAGGCCTCTTGAAATTAGATTGCCAGGGCAATAAGAGCTGCTAGTTTCTGATTTTATAAACAGCTCATCGCAAAAGTAAAGTATGGTTCGTGGTTTTGTTTTGTTTTTTTCTTTCTAAAAAAGTTCGTGTGGTGTTTCCTACAGAGTATTTGAAGAATAAAGGAAAAAAAAAAAAGGAGTGGGTATGTCCAAGTTCCTCTAGGCAGCACCTGGGAGCCCTTCTTATGGTAGAAACCCAGTCAAAATCTGTACCCGGGCAGGGGCCCGAGGGATGTTACCCCTTCCTCTGGAATTTGATTGTGTTCACTGACCAGAGTCACTTGATGCTAACTGCAGGTCCCTTTTGCAGGGTTCCTCATGAACCCAAGCAGAGGGAACAGAAGCTGGCTGAGACCACCTTCTACCAACAAACATGCCGCTCCATGCTTCTTCTGACTTTGTGGAAGCCCAGCAGACCTGCCTTCTCATGGCTTGCTTTCCTTTCTGCCCCAGAGCTCCCCCGCCCTGCCGCCATGGCTGCCCAGACCTCAGCTCACCCATCAACGCATAAGAAATGGTCTTAACAGGGACAGTAAAAGAAGATTCACGTCCAGTAGCCGAAAGCCTGCAGTTGAGAAAGGAGACCCAAGAGTTTGTCTTACTGCTGTTGTGGTGGGTGTCTTCGAACTTGGATTGGGTTAATCATCACCTGCTTGCAGGTTGCTTGGAAATCACAAGCGGTAATGGTGATTCTGACCCAAGAAAGGCTGTAGAATGAAGGCTTCAACCCACCCTTCTCTCTCTTCCTCCTGCAAACACTTCCTTTAACTCTACCTGTCCAAAGAGGATTCTTAGTCACAAGAGACACAGAGCTCACATTTGACTGGCTTCCAAACATGCCTTTAAAAAGCTCTGTGCTTCTCTACATATGTACTTCAGGTGTGCTGGGACTGGGTCTTTTTGCACACCTTACCTACTTTACTTCCCCAACGGCTCAGTGGTAAAGAATACAGCTGCAATGCAGGAGTCAAAGGAGACATGGGTTCAGTCCTTGAGTCAGTCCCCTGGAGAAGGAAATGGCAACCCACTCCAGCATTCTTGCCTGGGGAATCCCATGGACAGAGGAGCCTGGCTGGCTACCGTCCAAAGGGTCGCAAAGAACTGGACACGACTGAGCGTGTGGTAACCATATAGACCTACTTTTCTTACCTTCCTCTCCTGCTTCAGTCACTGCCAAAGTGAAACAGCGGCCATGTTTTCCTTAAAAGCTGACACCCACCCTCCCCACCTCCACTGCTTGCAAATGGAGGCCAAATTTCTTTGCAGTGCCTATGAGGCCCTTCCCCACCTGGCTCTGACCCAACTTCATCTCCTCTCCCTCCCAATTCTGTCTCTGCCCCTACCTCTTTCCAAACAGCTTCAGGTCTGGGAACACATCATTCCTACTCCTGTAGTGCGTTACCTACCTTTCTACTCTCTTATTCTCCCTGCTGAATTCCCATGCATCCTTCAAGACCCAATTCAAATGTGATATATTAAAGCCTGGGGCTCCTTCCGTCTCTGTCTGTGGGCAGAGTTAATTGCTCTTTCCTCTGAAGTATCACTGCCCCTCTGAGAGCTTCTCTTCCAGAGGAAGCATCACATTGTAGGGGACCTACTGCTCACATGCCCATTTCTCTCCCTAAACTATACGTTCCTTATGGTCAGGGGTAAGATCTTATTCATCTTTATGATGCTAGTTCCTAGATCAAGGCCAACAGATGTTCAATAAGCTGGCCAAAAATACATGCATTCAACTCTAGGTTCTAATCAATATATTCCTTTGCTTTAGAGTTTGAAAATATCTAGAAATTGAAATTAACAATATCTTAGATAAGCTTTCTGAATTTTGGAGGATAGGTATAAGTGTAAGCTCACCATTAGAACCAGTGCAAAGATGAAGATTCATTTTTAGACTACAGAAAGAAAAGTGTTAGTCATTCACTTGTGTCCGACTCTTTGCAACCCTGTGGACTATTGTCTGCTAGGCTTCTCTATCCATGGAATTCTCCAGGCAAGAATACTGGAGTAGGTTGCCATTCCCTTCTCCAGGGAATCTCCAGTTCAATCTCCCGACCCAGGGATTGAACCAGGGTCTTCTGCAATGCAAGCAGATTCTTTACCACCTGCGCCACCAGGGAAGCCCTAGAGTATTTCACCTAGAGTACAGAGCTTTACCTAGAGCACAGAGCTCTAGGTAAATGAAAAAGTCCTGTTTTAGATCAACTGCATTAGGAAAGAAGTTCACATACACTAACCTGAGTAGTAATAACACTTCAATTTTCCTCAGTGTTTGCTGCGATCGGACACTGCTCAGTCCTGCCTATGCATGTACAATGGGCCCCTGCAACAACTTTTCAAGGTGGGTATTAGGATTCCAGTTTCACAGGTGGGTAAACTGGAAATGTGGTAAGTTTCAGAGTCACGTAGCTGGTAAAGGAGGTATGAACCTGGAGGGCTGATGCTGGAGCCTCTTTGTTCTACCACCACCCATTGCACCCCCACCTCCCCCACCGCCGCACACACAGTGCCATCTGATGAGCAAAGGGAGTCTGGTCAATTGTGAAAGAAACATGAATAACAATTTTAGGAAACACCATGTGTCAACTACTGTTCTACCTATTAACTCATTTAACACTGGCAATGACCTTGTGAGAGGGGTACAATTATTATCCTCATTTTACAGATGAGAAAACAGAGACAGAGAAGTTAGCCGTTTGCCCAGAGGCCACGTAGCTAATAGGTGGCAAATTTGGGATAGAAACCAGACAGGCTGGCTCCAGAGACCTTGCTCTTAACGACCCTGCTCGGCAATCTCCCAGGAACCCTGGGACGAGGATAGATGTTCAGACAGGATCCAAAGCTGTGGGAGCATGAAGAATTGGAGGTTCTCAGGGACCATCCCCAAGGCCCACCAGAAAGCCCATCAGCTGCTCTCAAGCTCCTCTATAGACGCATAACCTCTAGGTAAAAACAATACTCTTACAAGGCAAACTCAGGCTTCACAAGACGCAGTCCAGAGGACCACCCCTGCTTCTTCTAAAAAACATTCTGGGACTCTCAGAAGGCTCTGTTCTCAAGGGTCCTGCTATTGCCTGGATCGGTGCAATCGCTGTTTCCTCCAACTTCCCCCATGAGCATCATCTTCTTCTAGTATACATAGCTTCCCTCTCCCTTCTAGCATCTGTTTATCACAGCCCCAACTTTCCTTATAACCCCCACTTGGCAGGACCCCTGGTGGCCTCCTTTACCTGTCAACTTGATTCTGTCTGATGACTCTGCGTTCAATTCTCCACTTCAAGCACAGCTCCTAATCATTTTATTCCTTTAACTTTTCCTGACTCACATTTTTTGGAAGGAAGGCACTGATAAGTCTCATTCATCTTTTCAAATAAGATGGCACAGGTTCCTGGCCAACCTATAAACTTACTGTCCTTGGCCCAGGTATGAGGACTTTGAGCTTTGGGGAGACAGATGGGGACAAGAGGGTAGTGGGCAGGGCAAAGACACATGGGGAAAGACATGGCCACCTAAGGCTGCCTCTTCATCAAGGACTGAGGGCAAGGTGGTCCCTTTTGAAAAAGCTACATATATGGAAGCCACAGTGATGGATGTGGTGGGTAAAATACCGTAGAGTGTGAACAGTCTCTCTATTGCGCATATAACCAACTCACTCCAGATTGAAGAAATCTTACTCTATAACTAGAGGCAGAAGGGTGTTTCTACTGGTTAATATCTGAAAAACTAACTGATTCAGTCAGGTCCCAGCAGAAAACAGATGGCAAAGGCAGGCAGGATAAGCAGAGAGAGTTCAGTGAAGGAACTATTTACAAAGTAGTGAGTGGGCAGGGTATAGAGAAGCCAACAAAAGATGGTGATGCATTGGGGGGCTATGCCCATCTCTGGGCCTAAAGGGCAAGGGAGGGAGTGGTTACTGGAGCCCAGAGACAGCGGTACCATTACTATGTCTGTGTCTGCAGGAGATGGCCACCCAACAGCCCCATGGCTTTGGGGAAAGGAACAGAGTCTCTGCTCACCTGTGACTCAGAAGGAAAGGAGCCAGGAAACTCAACACCCCCTCCCTCCTCCTCCTGCTCTTTGATCTATGGCCAGGGCCTCTCTCCAGCTGCACCACGCTGGAGCCAGAGGGCAGAGAGGACCACATGAAGATTCTGTAGAGTCTCCCAGGGCACACAGAGCATGTGGAGAAGGTGGAAGGGGTGCGGGAGGGGCAGGAGAAGACACTCAGCACAGTGATTTCCTTGTCCTAAGGCCCTTGTTGTCCCGAGGTAACCGCACTGACGTGGTGCCTAAGAAAGTAGTGTATTCCTTGCTTATTACATTTCACATATTTTCAAGGAAATCAGACTGTTAGCATACCACATCCTGGAGCTTCAAGTATGTTTTCCTGGGATCTCATGAGAATTTCCACTTCAGTGGAGAGTAGTTGAATATTCCCATAACACCAAAAAGGAACAGATGTGGGAGAGAACGGGATACAGCAGACCTCCAAGGACTCATCGTTCAGCTGAGGGCACGTGGTAGGGCTGGCAGTGAGGCCCGTGAACCAGGGGCAGGTGGGCATGTCCACACTTCAGGGGATGGTAGGATATGACCATCTTGGCAAATGTCAAGCGTCCAGAACATAAGGTGCAATCTAGGAGAGAAATGGGAGACAGAAAATGCTCAAAGGGATTTATTCTGAATTTGTTAAGGTTAAACTTCTGCCGTGTTGTACAATGGGGATTTCAAAAAGAAATAACCCTTAATGTAAAAAAAAAAAAAATGTTTTTTCACACTTGCCCCTGGGAGTGGCATATTCTCTCCCCACAGCAAATGCTGTGGTTGCTGTTTTGAGTGGAGAATAGCTTTTAAGCCCAGAACGACAGCACAGCTACCATATCTGCAATTTCTTTAGGATAGAACTGTTCCCAGAGGAGGAGTTTGTCCTGAGTTAAAAGGTGTTAATTGATGTAAGTGTTCAAGTCTATAAAAAGTCGATGATAGAATAAGATATGGCACTCAGTGAAAGTTGCTTCATTATTTCATCTTTGAAGGCCCAAATGAAGGCATGTTTAGATAAAAAATACCTCCCAGGGAGTAAAAAATGTACTGGCCTCAAGTATATCTCTTTCCCATCACTCATGCACGTTCACACAAAGAGGAAACCACTAAGGGAGGCTTGATGTTTAGTTGTTCTAGAAGTTGGTGGGAGGCAGGAAGGTTGAAGGTCCTGGCATGTGCCTCTAATTTATTTCCTTCTACTTTCCCAAGAGTGGGAGAAAAAATATTTGTGAACTTCATATTATTAAAAAGTTCGTGCTGTCTGCTTAGCGCTTACCTATAAGCCTTTCAATTCTCTAGGCCAAGAATGAGCTTCGATTTCCAGATTAATTCACTTAGTAGACTCTGATCTTGTGTAGTTTCCCAAAAGGTAAGTATGAATTTTTTTTTTTTTCCAAAAAGTCTCTTTGAACATTCTGCTGTGTTTTTTACGTCTTCTTCCTGCAGCATTAGCCATTCCACACATGATTGTCCGAAGGCAAAGGCGCATTTTGAAATAGCCTTTCTGCTTTTCAAGCACACACTTGCATGCTCACTCTCTCCATTTTAATCTCTTTGTCTCTTCCCAACACACAATTAATACTTAACAGGTGATGGCTGGTGTTTCCCGAACAAAATTGAGGACTCCAAGCCTTCATCACCTACTTAAGATGAATGATGGGACACATGACAATCCTCCTGGGTAAAAACCTCACTTTTGGCATCTGAGCATTCCTCTCCTAAAGAAATTACGATACTCTCCTTTCTTCCCTGTAGCTCAAATGGTAAAGAGTCTGCCTGTAATGCAGGAGACCTGGGTTCAATCCCTGGGTGGGAAAGATCCTCTGGAGAAGGGAATGGCAATCCACTCCAGTATTCTTGCCTGGAGAACCCCATGGACAGAAAAGCCTGGAGGGCTATAGTTTGTGGGGTTGCAAAGAATCGGACACAACTGAACGACTTAACACTTCACTTCGCTTCCTTTCTTCAGCTATCCTTGGGCAGTGATTTTCATACTGCAGGTCCTAAAATCAATGCAATGGCTCATGACTAGCATTAAACAAACAAACAAAAACCAGTGGAGTATAATTTAAAATATCAAAATATGCTGCATACATTAAAACAAATACGAGAGTGTTGTTTAGTCATGCCTACTTGTATACGCTTGTGTTGGCTTACAGTGTAAAATATATTTCTTATTATGGATCACCTCAAAATTCTGAAGTCATTGAGCTTAAGTTGGTTATTGAGAGGCAAATTCTTCAGTTCACAGCCACATTTTGAAGGCTTGGACTTGTGGTCTGGTTGACCAGGTCCTCTGCTGTCTTGAAGGTCCTTACCTATCCATGTTTCCAATTTCTTAAAAACATTTCCATTCCTAATTCAGTGCTCCCAACTGCTGCTCTCCTCCCACCAGGTAATTCTTCCAAGTGACATTCCAGGGCTCAGAAAGGGATTACCTAGAGAGCCATTCTAGAGAGCCTAGCTGTTACCTAGAGAGCCTAGACTTTGGATTCTGCTATCTAGGAGTCTGTTCAGGGGTGAACCTGGGACTGGTCTCATAGAAAGACTTCTGTTCTTTCCTTTCCCTTCTGGCATACCCTCTCATACCTCCACTTCTAGACCCACCAAGCCATGGCTAGGGACTCTTGGAAATGGCAGCTGTGAAGGGATTATTGCTGCAGTCCCAGGGCAGAGACCTCTCCAGAGGATTTTTGTAATCTTGTCCTTTCTGTCTACTGAATTTTTGAAAAGTGCATGACATCCCATCATTTCAAGCCCAATAAATAATTGAAACTTAAAAGTATCAGTGATTCAATAAAATTCCACCGAATAATCAAACATTCTCTCAACATTTCTTGAGCAACAGTTTTCTGTGTCAGACACTGCAGCAGGAGGCAGGCACTTAGGCTGGATATACCATAGGAAAGAAAACACAACTTCAGAACCTGAACTCTATGGCAAAAGACCACTATCCTGAGAAATCATTATGATACTTGTTTTCATAGACATGGGAATAAAATGCTGTAATTTCTCAGAGCAAGGAAGTGTCACTGGATCTGGGGAAAGAGGGGAAAGGTTTTACAAAGGAGGAGATGCTTGAACTGAGTCTTGAGGACCTGGGGGGCATGGAGCTGGCTTCAGAGGAGACTCCAAAGTAGAGTGCATGCACGCTCAGTCACTCAGTTGTGTCCAACTGTTCGCAACGTCCTGGACTGTAGCCCACCAGGCTCCTCTGTTGATGGGATTTCCCAGGCAAGAACACTGGAGTGGGTTGCCATTTCCTTCTCCAGGGGATCTTCCCGACCCAGGGACCGAACCCCCATCTTCTTCATCTCCTGCACTGGCCAGATTCTTTACTACTTCACCACCAGGGAAGCCCTAGGGCTGGGTTGTAAAGAGCTCCACATGCCATATTTAAGAGGATGTATTATCCCAAGGGCAACAGGGAGCCAATAATTCAGTTAAAGCATGTGATTCATATGATTTAATTTATAAACAAAGTGTTTAATCCAACTCTGTTTGAAATAACAAACATAAGAAAAACTCAATTGTTTGTAATTACAGGGCATGTTCAGTAAATCATTGACTATCTATACAATAAAATAACATATGCCTCCTGTCCCACAAAAAATATGATGATGCTTTTGACATTGTACAGGAGACAGGGATCAAGACCATCCCCATGGAAAAGAAATGCAAAAAAGCAAAATGGCTGTCTGGGGAGGCCTTACAAATAGCTGTGAAAAGAAGAGAGGTGAAAAGCAAAGGAGAAAAGGATAGATATAAGCATCTGAATGCAGAGTTCCAAAGAATAGCAAGAAGAGATAAGAAAGCCTTCTTCAGCGATCAATGCAAAGAAATCGAGGAAAACAACAGAATGGAAAAGACTAGAGATCTCTTCAGGAAAATTAGAGATACCAAGGGAACATTTCATGCAAAGATGGGCTCGATAAAGGACAGAAATGGTCTGGACCTAACAGAAGCAGAAGATATTAAGAAGAGGTGGCAAGAATACACAGAAGAACTGTACAAAAAAGATCTTCATGATCCAGATAATCATGATGATGTGATCACTAATCTAGAGCCAGACATCTTGGAGTGTGAAGTCAAGTGGGCCTTGGAAAGCATCACTACGAACAAAGCTAGTGGAGGTGATGGAATTCCAGTTGAGCTGTTTCAAATCCTGAAAGATGATGCTGTGAAAGTGCTGCACTCAATATGCCAGCAAATTTGGAAAACTCAGCAGTGGCCACAGGACTGGAAAATGTCCATTTTCATTCCAATTCCAAAGAAAGGCAATGCAAAAGAATGCTCAAACGACTGCACAATTGCACTCATCTCACATGCTAGTAAAGTAATGCTCAGAATTCTCCAAGCCAGGCTTCAGCAACATGTGGACTTGAACTCCCTGATGTTCAAGCTCGTTTTAGAAAAGGCAGAGGAACCAGAGATCAAATTGCCAAACTCCACTGGATCACCGAAAAAGCAAGAGAGTTCCAGAAAAACATCTATTTCTGCTTTATTGACTGTGCCAAAGCCTTTGACTGTGTGGGTCACAATAAACTGTGGAAAATTCTGGAAGAGATGGGAATACCAGACCACTTGACCTGCCTCTTGAGAAATCTGTATGCAGGTCAGGAAGCAACAGTTAGAACTGGACATGAAACAACAGACTGGTTCCAAACAGGAAAAGGAGTATGTCAAAGCTGTATATTGTCACCCTGCTTATTTAACTTCTATGCAGAGTACATCATGAGAAACGCTGGACTGGAAGAAGCACAAGCTGGAATCAAGATTGCCAGGAGAAATATCAACAACCTCAGATATGCAGATGACACCACCCTTATGGCAGAAAGTGAAGAGGAACTAAAAAGCCTCTTGATGAAAGTGAAAGAGGAGAGTGAAAAAGTTGACTTAAAGCTCAACAGTTACAAAACGAAGAGCATGACATCCGGTCCCATCACTTCATGGGAAATAGATGGGGAAACAGTGGAAACAGGGTCAGACTTTATTTTTTGGGGCTCCAAAATCGCTGCAGATGGTGACTGTAGTCATGAAATTAAAAGACGCTTACTCCTTGAAAGGAAAGTTATGGCCAACCTAGATAGTATATTCAAAAACAGACATTACTTTGCCGACTAAGGTCCGTCTAGTCAAGGCTATGGTTTTTCCAATCGTCATGTATGGATGTGAGAGTTGGACTGTGAAGAAGGCTGAGCGCCGAAGAATGGATACTTTTGAACTGTGGTGTTGGAGAAGACTCTTGAGATTCCCTTGGACTGCAAGGTGATCCAATCAGTCCATTCTGAAGGAGATCAACCCTGGGATTTCTTTGGAAGGAATGATGCTAAAGCTGAAACTCCAGTACTTTGGCCACCTCATGCAAAGAGTTGACTCATTGGAAAAGATCTGATGCTGGGAGGGATTGGGGGCAGGAAGAGAAGGGGATGACCGAGGATGAGATGGCTGGATGGCATCAGGACTCGATGGACGTGAGTCTGAGTGAACTCTGGGAGTTGGTGATGGACAGGGAGGCCTGGTGTGCTGCAATTCACGGGGTTGCAAAGAGTCGGACACGACTGAGCGACTGAAGTGAACTGAACTGAACTTTTGATATTCATTAGCATGAAAAGAGTGCTTGTTGCAATTTTATTGAACTTTTTTTTAACATTTACTACTATAATACTTTTTCTTAAACTCAGATTTTAAATTGACTGAATATTTTCAAAAATTGCCTAATAAAAGTCTCATGCAAAATGAGAGTCTAAAATAAAAGAAATAATAGGAAACACCAGATTTAAATATTCTAAGTCCATCAGTTCAGTTCAGTCGCTCAGTCGTGTCTGACTCTTTGCGACCCCGTGAACTGCAGCACGCCAGGCCTCCCTGTTCATCACCAACTCCCAGAGTTCACCCAAACTCAAGTCGAGTCGGTAATGCCATCCAGCCATCTCATCCTCGGTCATCCCTTCTCCTCCTGCCCCCAATCCCTCCCAGTGTCAGGGTCTTTTCCAATGAGTCAACTCTTTGCATGAGGTGGCCAAAGTACTGGAGTTTCAGCTTTAGCATCATTCCTTCCAAAGAACACCCAGGACTGATCTCCTTGCAGTCCAAGGGACTCTCAAGAGTCCTCTCCAACACCACAGTTCAAAAGCAGCAATTCTTCAGTGCTCAGCTTTCTTCACAGTCCAACTCTCACATCCATACATGCCTACTGGGAAAACCATAACCTTGACTAGACAGACCTTTGTTGGCAAAGTAATGTCTCTGCTTTTGAATATGCTATCTAGGTTGGTCATAACTTCCCTTCCAAGGAGTATTCGTTTTTTAATTTCATGGCTGCAGTCACCATCTGCAGTGATTTTGGAGCCCCCAAAAATAAAGTCAGCCACTGTTTCCACTGTTTCCCCATCTATTTGGCATGAAGTGATGGTACCAGATGCCATGATCTTTGTTTTCTGAATGTTGAGCTTTAAGCCAACTTTTTCACTCTCCTCTTTCACTTTCATCAAGAGGCTTTTTAGTTCCTCTTCACTTTCTGCCATAAGGATGGTATCATCTGCATATCTGAGGTTATTGATTTTTCTCCCAGCAATCTTGATTCCACCTTGTGCTTCTTCCAGCCCAGCATCTCTCATGGTGTACTCTGCATATAAGTTAAGTAAGCTGGGTGATAATGTACAGGCTTGACCTACTCCTTTTCCTATTTGGAACCAGTCTGTTGTTCCATGTCCAGTTCTAACTGTTGCCCCCTGATCTGCATATAGGTTTCTCTCCATATGAAGGGTCATTCTTTGAGTCTTATATTGATGGTAATAAAAAGATACAACTTTTCCTTCCTTGTCACGAATTTCAGCCCCAGGTGATTTCCCTGAGATTTGTGTCTGTATTGCCATCCCATCGTCATTCCTTTGCTTTTCAGTGTTCAGTGTTCTGCCCCTTGCTTGCAGAAACCCTGTTTCCCACCCTAGATGCTTATAGGAGGCCTGGTGGAGCTGACAGCCAGGCATCTCTGTCACCACAGCAACTACTGTTCTATTCAGACGAACATGGTAACAAGGAAGAAAAACCTCCTCTACTCTTACCTGGCAAACCAGCTTTTTTCAGCTATGAGTTTCGTCATTTTTCTAGGGGTTAGATTCTATCATATTCTAGGTTATTTATCATTCACGATGGACATACTCTCTTCACAGGTTGGACTAGAGAAACTTAAAATATGATGAGAATTTCTGTATTATTCCAAGTGGTAAGAACCAGTACAAAGATAGAACAGAATATAAACCTCAGAATGAGATTCTAGAATATTTAAGAATTTGATACCCCCTAGGAAAAAAAATATATAAATAATGTATCTACAAATGAAGTACCATCCCAAAGGTTATGCAAATATATATCCCATGCAGAACATTTAATAAAATTTGCAGAATGATACAAATTTTACTATAGATTTTCTTAAAGAGCTTCATCTTTAGAAAACTTCCCAAAGATCTTCTCTAGAAGTATTTCCCCTTCCCAAAGTTCAATGCTCATGCTGCTGCTGCTATGTCACTTCAGTCGTGTCCAACTCTGTGCGACCCCATAGAAGGCAGCCCACCAGGCTCCCCTGTCCCTGGGATTCTCCAGGCAACAACACTGGAGTGGGTTGCCATTTCCTTCTCCAATGCATGAAAGTGATAAGTGAAAGTGAAGTTGCTCAGTCATGCCCGACTCTTGGCAACCCCATGGACTGCAGCCTACCAGGCTCCTCCGTCCATGGGATTTTCCAGTCAAGAGTACTGGAGTGGGGTGCCATTGCCTTCTCCATCAATGTTTATAGTAGTTACCAGATATCTTTCCTTTCTGTCAGCCACACAGATTCCTCATTGCGTCCATGCTCTCTCCTTCAGCATCTCTCTTCCCTTCTACCCTGTGGCGTAATGGATTACATCAGTGGTCACTAGGACTTCTCACCTGCCCCCCAACCTAGACCTCTCTGAGATGGCCACAGCAGCTAGAATTTCTACCCTTTCTTATCATCCCTTGCTCCCCATGGACAAAACACATCGCAATTCTTTGGAAATGGAGACTTTTTCTCACATCAATGAAAAAATTCATGGGCATTTGGGGAAATAAAATTCTCTACCTTGTTGACAAATCAGTAAGGATGGATTATTCAGTAATTGATGGCTGACACTGCTGAAACTGAAGTGCCAATACTTTGGCCACCTGATGTGAAGAGCTGACTCATTGGAAAAGACCCTGATGCTGGGAAAGATTGAAAGCAGGAGGAGAAGGGAATGACAGAGGATGAGATGGTTGGATGGTATCACCGACTCAATGGACATGAGTTTGAGCAAACTCTGGGAGATGATGAAGGACAGGGAAGCCTGGTGTGCTGCAGTCCATGGGGTCATAAAGAGTCAGACACGACTGAACCACTGAACAGCAACAACTAGTACTAGCTAACTAGCTGTGGGAAACTGTTAAATTTTCTACCTCACCCCAAAATACATTCCAGATTGTTTGAAGAGGTAAATTTGTAAAATAAAAACCTAAATGAACTAGAAAAATACAAGTGGATATTCAACTGGTCCCATACAAATAGTAACACTAAAGACGTTGGCTACCACTTCATAAAAATACAAAATTCTGCATGTCATAAAATGCTACAAAAATGTTTAGAAAATGAAAAGCTAAAAGAATATTTACAACAGTTATGACAGATCAGTGTTTCTTCTTGCTAACTTCTTAAAAACAAAAAAACCCTTTACAAATCAACATAAAGAAACAAGCATGTCATCAGGAAACTGACAAAAAATTGTAAGCAGACTTAGACAATTCACAAATATCTGGATAGCCAATAAATACTGAAAAAAAAGATGTCCAGCCTTCATGAAGCTAACATCCCTTTGAAGGGATGGCCTTGCTCTGGGAGAAGGGGAGGATCAAGGAGGTCAGGGAAACTGTGGCTTATGGCCAGTGAGCTGGGTGATAGCAAAATCTGTCCTGCTGACACTGGGTGCTGACTTGGACCTGAGATGTGAGGACAGGATTTGAGAGGTGTAGCCTTGCAGGATTTTTTCTTGTGAGGCTTTGGAAGTTGAGTATGTGGAAGAAAAATCACCTCAACCATTATAACTGCTGCAAAACACCTCTGCTTGCTCGCTCCAAGCATCTCCTCCAAACCTCCCTGACTCAAGCCTTTAGGAGTTGCCTCGTCAGCACAGGCATCTCCTCCCCCCTCTATCCCACAGCTTCTGTAGGACAAAGTCTGCTGTGGCCTCATGTCTCAGCTCTCTTGTCCTCAGACAAGCACTGGCACAGGACTCCTGGCCTGCCCCACGGCCAGCAGCTGCCCACCTTTGCAGCCTCTTGGTTCTGCTGGAACCCTTTTAATTGTGCCTGAGTAACAGCAGTCCAACCCCGCCACCCCCCGACCCCTGCCCCCTGCCAAAAATCACCACTCTTGATAGAAACAAAGCAATGGGATACCCGTCAGGGCTCTGACCTGTATTAGCTCCCTGGACATGCCTTGGGGGCCTGCTGTGCCCATCCAATGCCCTTCCCTGCACTGACCGCCTTTTCCCACACAACGTCCTACATGTAAA
This sequence comes from Capra hircus, assembly GCF_001704415.2. Taxonomy (NCBI): domain Eukaryota; kingdom Metazoa; phylum Chordata; class Mammalia; order Artiodactyla; family Bovidae; genus Capra; species Capra hircus. The sequence continues at coordinate 82,189,368 of NC_030815.1, forward strand.
TTGAGGGGATCTGGAGAATGGCTCTGGTCTTGGATCTCCAGCCACTCCCAGCAGCCAGGATGCTCCAGCTTTCAAGGTGATAGGTGACATTAGTTGAACCTCAAACACTCCAGAGATTTCCCCACAAGATATTATCTTGTTGTCTCAATTAATAAGGAACTGAAATTGGCATCATATGTGGCATTCAGAGCCATTTGGTTCTTGTAAAGGAAAAGCTCTACTGTTTTCCTTTATACTACGCATAATACTCTGAAGACTTCTATATTCCAAATGTGTGTGGTTTTACCCTACAGCAAGCAATTCTTCAATATTACCTGGGTGTCCTACAATTTAATTCCATTCTGACCCAGTCTACCTGGAGAGAACATCAGACCACACAGGTTAAGGGCTCAGTTCCACCAGCCAGACCCCGTCCCCTTCAGATGCTAATCCCAAGGCCAGGCAGTCATCTGTGCTTCTGACTGACCAGCTATCAAGGTCAGAGGTTCTGATGACCCTCTTCTTGGGTTTCATTAATTTGCTAGAGCAGCTCACAGAACTCAGGAAAATATTAACTAGATTATTAGTATGTTATAGGCAGCTATAACTCAGGAACAGTCAGATGCAAGAGAGGCATAAAGATGTGGGAAAGGATACAAAGCTTCCTTGCCCTCTCTGGGGTACCACTCTCCAGAATTTCTGTGTGTTCACCAACACAGAAGTTCCTTGAATTTGGGAGTTTTTTAATGGAGGCTTCTGTAAATGGGCATGACTGGTTAAAACATTGGTTACTGGTGGTTGAATTCAACCTCTAGACCCTCTCCCTACCCTGGAGGTAGAAATCCTCTAATGACTGTTGCTTCCCCTGGCAGCCAGACCCCATCCTTAGGTTACCCAGGGCCTTTGCAGAAGTCACCTCATCAACAAAATTGGATGTGGTTGAGAGGGTCTATGAGTAACTGGACATCCCTTTCACCATTACTATTTTGAAGCAACTTCAGGAACTGAGGACAGAAGTTCAAATATTGAAGCAAAAGATGCTCCAATTGCTCAATCTCTTAGGAAATTCTAAGAGTTTTAGGAACTGTGAGCCAGAAATGGGACAAAGATCAAATATATATTTCTTAGTATAAATCACAGTATCACAGTTCTGTGAATGAACTTCTGTGTGTGTATGTGCGAGTTTGTGTGTGTTTGTTTCCTAGCAACTAATATGATGCTGAAGTTCACGTTTATTTGTTCAACCTTCTATGTAGGCTGTTTTTTGTTTTTTTCCTTATAGCTAACTATAGATGGATTTAAGCAGTTTCTAGAATGATAAGGAAGTGTGAATCCATGGAATTTGTTCAGTCTTTCAGACATCTACAAATTAAAGTCAAATGTCAGACTTGCTACCCATGAAGGTTGCTTCTACATCAACAGGTATTTTTTGCCTGCTAAATCCTCTTATGGCAATTCAGCTCTATCCACTATGCTGCATTTTAATCCTTATATTGCTATTAGCACAAATGGTAGTCATTCTAGCATTGGGTCCATATCCTAGAAGATTTTTGCCATTGTCCACAGCAAATGAAGTGATGCTTTCCCCTTTCATTAGCCATGAAAAGAAAATATATGTTGTTTCTAATAAAACAGATGTTGAAGCTATATAAATTGAAAATGCTTATAGCAATTTAGGATAAAACCATTTTAGCTCTAGTTACAAAATGATCTTGAATTGAGTCTATAAAGGCCAAATACGGCAACAATTTCTTTGGGTTTTTTCTTTGAAAATTTCCTCTGGTTTTGAGAAATCTCCTTGGCTGTAGGTTGGAACTGGCCCTTGGGTGAACCAAACTTTCCCAAAGGCTAGAGGTACCCCAAGAGGTGCTCATTTCAGGCTTTTACGTTACTGTGACTATGAGGTTTGACTGATGCTCTTGGTGTCTCACTGGTAACTCACATTCCCTTTGCACTGTTTCTCCACTGCACCCATGACACCTGTGGCTCTGCCTGTGAGTTTTTTCAGCTGCAAGACAGTGCTCTTTGTGTACTGCAACCCATGTGATCTCTCTTGTTAATTTAAATTTCTTGGTCTATCAAGTATACAGGTGACTTTCAGTTCCATGTGAGTGTGCAGGAAGATTTCATAATTATAGCTAGTTTTTGATCCTTGCAACTAACAGAGCTGAATGAGGTAAACATGAAGAAAACACCTGTTGTCACCACCAAGGCAGGACTCTGACACGACCTCCTGAACTCTTGCCTCCTCCCCCACAAAAATCTCTGCTCCCTACCTCCCCTCCCCGAGTGTCCCCATCTCAGTAAAGAGCAATTTACTCAATGCTCATAGCATAAGCTTAATCATCTCCCAAGATTCTTTCTTTCCTTCACGTGCTCTGTGGGATTTATCAATGAGTCCCGCAGCCTCCACCATCGAAATACGTCAACAGTCCAACCACTTCTCATCACTGTCTCTGCTGAACTCTGGTTGAAGTCACCATCATCTCTACCTGGATCATTGCAAGAGCCTCCTACTGGCCTCCCTACTTGCACCCTCAGCCCTCTGTGGTCTAAGCCAGGCATCGGCAAACCTTTTTCTGTAAAGAGCCAGATAACAGATATTTTAGGATTTACCAGTCATACAGTTCCAATCACAATTACAGGACCAGAATTGGCCCACAGGTTGGTTGACCTGCTGTGATCTAATCATGTAACTACGTCCTTCCTCAGTAACTACCCTTCCTTGTCCTTCTCACCTCCCTGTCACTGGCACAAGGCCATCAGACCCTACTCCTTCCCCAGCACCCTTCCTTGCCTCTTCCCCACCTGTCACTTCTCTCCACCCGTGCAGACACCCTCTCAGTTCTCAGGCACCCTGAGAATGCTCCGACCTCAGAGTTGAGCACTTTCAGGTTGGCCTCTGAATTCCCTTTCCCAAAGATCTCATGTATCCCCACCTCCACTCCCTTGAGCCTCTGCCCAGGTGTCACCCCTGCCCCTGTCCCAGCCACTGTATTTAAACAAGCACATGCATGCTAAGTCGCTTCAGTCAGGACCAACTCTTTGCAACCCCATGGACTATAATGCACAAGGCTCCTCTGTCCATGGGATTCTCCAGGTAAGAATACCGGAGTGGGTTGCCATGCCTTCCTCCAGAGGATCTTCCCGGCTTAGGGATCAAATCTGTGTTTCCGGTGTCTCCTGCTTTGCAAGCAGATTCTTTACCCATTGAGCCATCAGGGAAGTCCCTTAAACAAACACACCAGCTCCTATTCCAGGTGGCATCCTTGTCCCCTTTCTTGTTATGCTTGTCCCCATGGCACTTGTTACCTTTTGACCTGCTGTGTATTTTTCCTGTTTCTTAATTGTCTGATTCCCTGCACCACCCCCCCCCCCCGCCCCAAAACTAGAATGGAAGTTCTATGAGGCTAGAGATTTTATGCCCCCTCCTAACTTCCAGAAAAGTATCCAATATGGAGACACTTCATATGTTAAATGAGTAAATAAGTGAATGAATGAGTGAACTGATCCCCATCTTCTGTTATCCTTTGATTGGAAATGAGTACATGCGCTGTGGAATGTCTCAGTAGGAACAGCATGGAAATGTTCAATTCGGCCACTTGACTCCACTGGGGTTCAGAATCATCTGAGACCTGAAGGAGCACACTGGCCGTTTCCCATGATCTGTTCTTCCAGGTGTGAACTTGGTCATGGCAATCAAGAGAAATAAATATCGTCTCACCATCAGTGGTATCTTTGACTTTAGGAGCAGGCCCAGTTATTGAATAATCTCCTCTGCACAGTAATATCATTTTCTACAGGAATAATCATTCATAATCCATGTTTTCTTAATTTATCCTTTAGTTCTAAAACAATTATTTTTAAAAAAATCTATTTCACGTTCAAGGTATGATTCATATTCAGTAAACTATTTCATGTATGAAGTAAAATCTACAGTTAATGAAGACATTACTCCTCACAGTTTGCACAAGGAATTTGAACTTTGAAACACAAAAACTCCAAGGGATCCCCTGGAGTAACATAGTTAAAGTACAAGTCTGTCTCTTCATCTTTATAATCACGGAGCTACCACTGTTTGCTCCACGTCTGCTGCTTATATACAGGAATATGGAATAATGTGGGGGCCACAAATGTGGGGTCCTCTGGACAGGATCCTGCCCAAAGGAACATGAAGGAAAGCTGAGGGTTGAGCCCACACGTGTTGGAGGTCTGCTGTGTAACTGGGAGCGCTCCAAAGCAACCTCATGTACAATATAATGTTATCAAAGGATAAGTGCTAAAAATGTGCTGATTTGAAGCTTTCATCTATATTATTAAAGTTCAGTGGAATTCACAGCAATTGCTTAAAAAGACCTTCAAGTTCCTCCCTCTCCCCACTATCCCAGGAGGAGTATTTTATCACTGGTGATGTTTGGAATGCTAGCACATGGTGAAAATAAAAAGCGGACCAGATCTGTGGTGGGTTTCCTGGTTGTTTTTAACTTCTCTCAAACAATCTATCCCATTGTATGCTAGACTGGACCACTCCCACCATCCCACCCATGATATGCTACCACTTATCATTTCTCCCCATTTGGGAAAAAAGTCTCTAATCCTCGGTAGTCACAAACAGCTGCCAAATGCACATAGCGTGTTCCTTCATGTCTCAGCTTCAAACTGCAGAACCGATTCATTTAGTAAGTTAGAACTGAAAAGGACTGCGAGAGTCTACTTAAAACCTCTCATTTTATAATAAAAGAAACGTATTTAGGTGATCTTTAAAAATTTTTTCCAAATGCCTTCACTTATTTTGTTTCTCAGTGAAACCTTTCAAGTGGGCAGGATAAGCATTATTGCCTACTTGGAAGAGGGACATTTGGGACCCCAGAAGTTTAACGACAAGCCCAAGGTTACACAATCTAGTAAATCACAAAGCTTAGTCTTAAACCCTCATGGGCTTGTAAGGCCTGTATTTGCTTATCATAATTATGTTGAATTCAAGGCCACTTATTTACACAATGAGGATTAGAAATATTACTTTTAGGGAACTCTGAGCTACAGTTTCAAAATCTACAGTGCAGCTGAGGAAATTACAGATTTTTGCAGTGAGCAGCTAGGTTTGATTCATCTTTGTCTTTCTGGGGCACTGGATACATGTTTGTTTCATGGAGGAATGAAATGTTAGGAAAGCCTCAATATCCAGTGCTAACCAGTCCACACTGAACCCTAGTGGGGTTGGTGGTTATGATGGAATGACTCCAAGATCATGTCAACAAAAAGAAGTTTAAAGACCTTTTAAAGAAAAAAAAAACCTGAAAATAGCCTCTAAAGATAACCATAATAGTAATAATTGCCATTTTTGAGTACCTCCCACAGACAGGCAGTTTCTCTACCACACTGTGGAAAACTCTGCCAAGTTCTGATCAACGTGTACAAACGTGTTCTATCTACAACTGAGGTTTTGTGTGCATAGCTACGACAATGTCCAGAGGTCAGGATGCTAAGCTAAAATTGTTGGTCAGTTAAGGGAAGCATGGGTGATACTGACCATGTGCGTTACAGGATGAGGTGCAGGGTGAAGCTGTGCCAAGGAAGGCACTGTGTTTACTGACACCCATCGAGAGGATGAGTGTATAAAACAATGCTAGCAGGCTAGCGAGCAGCTCTACTCGGATGCCAACACAATAGGGTGGGCGGCCAAGGGAAGAATATATTAATTATGAAAAGTTATTTTTCCAGCTTTCCAAATTATGTCCTTTTTAAAAATGTTGCCAACCTGTTAATCCTTTTGGATGTGCCAAAAATATTACGGTCTTCCCAGATGTGCTGCAAATAAAGACAGGTTGAGAATGATCATGCTGGGTATTTCACACACACAATTTGTAACTCTTACAATGATTCTACAGATAAGAACTCTCATGGGGTTTAAGAGCTCACCCCAGTTCACGATATGGGTGGGTGGGTGGGAACTGTATTCAGTTTAGGTAAGTTTGTAAAACCCATGTGCTTCCCTCCTTGCCTGCTCCCTCACACCTGTGGGAAAGGCTGTCTTGGGAAGAAGAAAGTGGGAGCATTTTGAATGGCAAAGCTTGAACTGGGGTGGAGCTTCAGGGAAGCAGATCTACAGACAAACCTAAGGAAAGAATGTCCTGACAAGCAGAGCTGCCCATGAGTGACCTGGGCAACCAAGGATGGTCGCAAGATCCTGAGTGGGAGAATCCAAGCAGAGGCCTGGAATCCTGCTTGGTCAGGATCTCCTGAAAGAGGGTATGCAGAAAATCTGTCAGCCTGCCTTGGGATGGACAGCCCAGACCTTACACAGAGATGGGCCAGGCCACTACCACGGTAGGGCCACAAGCTACATGCTGCTCACACGTGGGCTAAGTCAGCTGTCCCTAAGGGGAATTCCAGGCAAACAGTATGGGGGCCCAGTGAATATCAGGCCAATGACATGGACCACTAGATGGGGACTCCTTATTGGCCTACCTGGTGACGTAAGTCATGAAATAGAAAAGCAAGTGGGTGGAATGTTGGACAATGAGGACAAGGCAGAAGACAGCCATGGGAACTGTGGGGGGAGGGGTGTGGAGTCAGAGAGACCACAGGTCACCTTGGGCTGAGATGATGACAGCCTCACCAGCCTGTCCACTGCAGAAGGCTGGAGCAGCATTTTGGCACTTGGCAGTTGGAGCAGAAGCATCCACATCAAAAAGACTGGGTTGAAAACTGGCTCTACTGTGGAACCCCCAGCAAGTCCTTTAACCTCTCAGTTTCCTTGTGCATGGAAAGTGTTCTGCCTCCTTTAGGACGATCAAGAGGGAATGTGTACAACATGCTGAACACAGCATCTGCCTCCTACTGAGCAATCGCTAAATGATAGCTGTTACTATTTTCATTATTGCTGTTTTGAGTTTAGGACTTTCAAAAGCCTATTCTAAAAATCCCGTTATCCAAATACTTTCCAACTCTTCAACTCATTTTTGGAATCAGGGAATGGCAAAGGATTTGTAGTCCAAGAACATTCTGGAAAGTTCTCTGGGAAACAGTCTTCCTTGTTCAGGCTACAATCCTCCATTTGTGAAAACTGGCATGATAATATATTTTAACACAGTTTTTCTGTCCCAAAGAAAAATCCTCAAAAATGTTAGTGATTATCTTCACTATTTTAACTAATCACATCATTATCATAGCTCCTGTTTGAATTTTGGAGTGTGAAGTTAGCTTTGTTTTGTTTTTCAAACTTATTATCAACAATTGCCTGGTTTCTGGCTTGCTCACTGATTACCATTTTTCCTAATGAGAAAATCTAATCAGAACTTGGTAGCTTTATTAATAAATATTTCTGAGGGTCTATTTGACACTGGATTAGTATTGTTAAAGCTCTCCTGTGCTATTATGGCAGTTCATGCTTGGCTCTTCAGTCTTTTTACATTTATTATAAACTTAAACACAGTGGGTCTTCACTGGGAATGGTTTTGCTCCCAAGCCATATCTGGAGGCAGTTCTGTTTGTTACAACTGAAGTTGGGATTGTTACTGGCATCTCATGGGTAAAGGTCAGGGATCCTGTTAAATATCCTAAAAGACACAGGATAGCCCCCCACAACAGAAATATCCAGCTCCAAATGTCAATTGTGCTGAGGCTGAGAAACCGGCTGTGCTATCTATCTTTCCTGCCATCTGTGCTTGAGAAATACCAAGAGGACAGGGCGCACGTGACTCTGTAGTCCATTGCATGAGGCACTGTCTTTGAGAAAAATTGTGTGGACTCGCAAAGCTTTTTTTTTTTTTTTTTTTTTCAAAGAGCAAAATCACTTAAAGCAAGGCACTAAGAGCATGTCCTCTTGCTGGCTGGGTGTCCCTCTTGGTTTCTGTGCCCTGGGCATGGTGTGAGCATCGCCTCAGCCAGAGCCATGTTTTCAGAGCAAATCAAACCTCCTAAGGAATTCACGGAACATGAGCACTCTGGACTGTTTGCCCAAGACTAAAAGAGGGAAGGGATTGTGTTTGGGGGGCTGATGATGCTGAACTTTCAACCCTCCTTAGCAATGTTTGCTGGCCAAAAAGCAAAGCCAGCTGTATTTGGACAGCACTTTACACAAACAGACAACACAGACTGTTATCTCCTAAATTGGAGGCTTTCTACAATGTCTTCTCGTGTGGGCACTGGACTCCGGCAGGAAGACCACCCACAGGCAAGCACACAGCACCTCCCAGGGAGGCCCTCTAATCACCCACCGTTTCTCGCCACCTGTTCTGGGCTGTGTTATCAGATGTGAAGGAGCCAGCTAATAACCCTTTATAAGCTATAAATGGAAGTGGCCATGGCAGGGAGTTGATAAACATTTGGGGGGCAAATTATTTGTATAGCTGACTGTCATTTGCACCCCTCTCAACTTCTTGAAAGGACATGTTTCAAGTTACAGGATGTCCAAATGGCTGTTTGCACAGAGGGTGCCTATTGCCGTGCAGTGTCTGTGGTCTCATTTCAGGCTGCAGTTAATGACAAGAGCCCTGGATATTTTCAGCCTTCCTAGGCACCAGATCTTTTTCCTTAATCCTGTTTGGGGGTGAAAAGGAAATCCCAAAGCTAGAACTCCCTAAGGTATCTCATGTGCTTTGAAATCTCGAATCTCAGTTTGGGGTTGAAAAGAGCGGACAGAGTTGTTTAAGAAGTGAGCTTTTACACGCTTCATTAGTTTGGGTTAGGTTTTATTTTGTTTCTACTAAAAGAACGTGAGGATGGGAATGCTGCATATAAACGGACATCTGACTGTCTGAGGTAATTATAGCTCCTGGATTGTGTAGGTTGGGCTTAGCACAAAAGAAGTGTTTCGCTGATGCAATTCAATCACAGCTGAGCCATGCTTTGGATTGATGCCTTGGTGGCTGTTGGGTTAAAGACTAAAGGGGGAGTTTGGGAAATGAAAATGGCATGAGGAACAGGGAAGAAGGGCCCTGGACATTTAAATTAAAAAGTGACACTTGTTTTTTCACCCGAGGAATGGGAGAGTGGGCAGAGCTTGCTGTCCAAGCCCAGTTTCTGCATTTGTCTTCCCAGGGAAGCCAGAGTCGTGCACAGACCAGAGTGTGCATATGAGCAGCTTCCAGAGGCTCTGCACCACTTGTGCAGGGCCTGGGGATGACTCATGCTGTGCTCATTTCATGAAGGGCGCCAGGTGGGTGCCTGAAGAGCTAGGTTCCAGACCCCTCAGCTCTTGGGGGACTGGGGACCTCACTTTCTCCACATCCCTGTCTTTATCTGCCACAAAGAATGCGTATGGCTGAAGGTGCTGCTGGAAGCTACAGAAGTCTGACTCAAAACTATCATCTGGAATCCATAATTCTATCATCATGGAATCCATACTTGGGTTGGAGAGAAGACCTCTCACCGATGAGATCGTCAACAGTCCGAGACCGTAGAGATCTGGCAGCAGTGTCCAAGGAAAAGGAGAGCAGGGAGAATCTAAGGAGGACGTCTGGCCATTCACTGGCCTCCATGGCGGTCGGGTTTGTGCGAGGACCCAGGGACGGAATGCCAGGGTCAGCAGCGGGCACTGCACTATCCTTCAATGGGCCCCAAAGGAACAGAAAGGAGCCTCGCAGGTTGGCATTAGAGAAGCAGGTTAGGGCCACGTTGTGAAGGCAGAGGTGAGTCTTTTCCTGGGAACACCAGCACAGGAAGGGCTGGAAAGCAGTGATCTGAGGTGCGTGGGTCTGGTGAAAAGGTAAAACGCTGAGAAGGAGAGAGTGCCAGCCCAGCATCAGGGCTGGGTGGCTCACCGGCCGCTGGAATAGAAAGAGCCCGGGGAAAGAGCCTAGAGACTCAAGGGGAGAATCAGCAAGCCCCTGCTGGGGGTGAGTCCCTGCCTGAGTCATGAAGAGAGTGAAATACCTTCCACAGAAACTGGCATGTCCTGAAGACTGAAAGAGAGCTTTGTTTCCTACAGTTTGAATCTGGGGGCAAAGCATCCAAGCAGAAACACCCCACGGGTAGTTGGGAATACAGAACTGGGGTTGGAAAGGATGCCCTGGCTTCCTTAGATCCTAACTTGATTTTTTTTTTATCACTCCAAAGTCAGCAGTGCCATCCCAGGACAGTAGACGTTATATTGAGCAACAACTATGTACTAAAATACTAGCTGAAGACATGCTCTCGTCAGGTCACAGCCCTACCAAAGCAGGATTATGACTATTACTATAGTCAGAAACTAAGTTCAGAGAAGTTAAGAAATTCATCCAAGATCACATAGCTTGCAAGTGGCTGGACTGTGATTCAGACTCAGGTCTGGCTGATGGAAATGGCCACACTCTCCCCCATTCTCACTCATGACACCCTTGACTTCTTAATGTAGGAATTCTTTCAGGTGAAATTTCTGTTTCTCTACAACTAATGCAATACCGTGAGTGCAATGGTTAGTTTTTTAATATGTGTTAAATATTTATCCTTCCTTCTGTTACCACATTCCTTACAAATAAATATCAAATTTTTATTAGTCTGCTATTTTGAAAAAATAAAACAAAGACAAGAACAAATAATCCTGTCCTCTTTCTGTTAAAAGCATCCAGTTTAGAGACAGCAAATCAATTATAGTTATTTGCTGAGTCAGAAATTATATTTCCTTTTTTGCAAGGCAAAGGAAACAATAAGTTTATTCCTTATCTTTATTACAGAGAATTTGTCTAGAAGATTTTGTTAATAGAATTCTTTGACAAAATTTTTATAATTTTCTAAAAGTAAAACTTACATGCATCTCTTCCATGTAGTTCTCAGGCCAAATTCATCCATATCCATGCTAAAATATCATTTTATATTTAGGGAAGGAAAGTACATAGATTGTGCAAGGTCTCACAGTAACTAGAAATAAAAATTTAAGATTTGTATTTACCACTTCTACTCTTAAAGTCATGCCAGAGTCAGGCTACCTCCCATATAGTTTCAAGGGAAAATGAAATCAGAAACCTAGCTATGGTGATTTTTACTGCGTTGAAGTTTTTGCCAAATTTGAGTTCTTAAAGGAATTTCTCTCCAGGGTGTTTTGGCAGAGACCTTGCATTTTTTTTTTCCAACTTTCACCTGGAGCAGTTAGCTGGGATCCTCTACTGCGCAATCAGTTTGCCCCAACTCTTTCTGCCTTCTTCTTTAATTTAAATCAGAGTAAACAGTATATGAGAATATGCTACAATATATCTTTGCTGCTGACTACAAGTTACTTCTTCCATAACCCACTGGCAGGCAGGAAATGGACAGTCTTTATTAATTTCCTGGAGAACTACCATTTTCTGTCAAGTAGCATCGCTATTTTACCCAAGGGATTTCTGCACATTAGAGAGAAACCTTAGGAAAAGTGGCTCATGGGTGGCTTAGTGAAACCATTGTTTCTGTATTAATGATAGTATAATTCCATGAACCCAATCATAAAAATCAGTATGTCCCTAGAGATCTAAAGCAAATTAAGTTAAACTGTAGAGATATGGAAAGACATTACTTTTTAATTTCGTTTTTTATTTAATTTTTAAATCAAAATTATTATACTTTTAATATGGTTGTTACAGACAAGGCTTTATGCCTTTGTGGGCCAGGAAGGAAAAAAGGACAAGGAAAAAAACAAGAAAAAATGTTGGTTTGGATAATACAAATTTTGCAACTCAGGGAGAAAGTTGCAGGGCTTCATTTTATTTTTCAGCCTGTATATTAATATTAAACTACAGGAGCCCATTGCAGAAGCAATATGCACTTTTCCTTAGACAAATAAAAATTAATAACTGATTTTAATGCTGAAATCTGCTTTGCAATCCTCAATCCAGGAATGGTAGCAAAACCAAAAAAACTGAGCATGTGCAGGCCAACATCCCCACACTGCCCTCTGGTGGTAACCCACCCCTTGGCATCTTTGCATTGATACTAGGGGTCAGGCAGCTGGGAGCCTTGTGGACAGCTGAGGTTTGACTGCCTCGAAGGAAAGCATCGCACATAGTTTTATCCTCTTAAATGCACCTCACCTTTATCGCATGTCCTGGTTTTCAGTCACCTCCTGCTCACCTCCCCAGGGGCCTGATAGCTACTTGGGGACAGGACCCTATCATCTGCATCTTGTACACCTGCTTAATAGAAGCCAGTGCCTGTTGGATGCATGTCAGATGTGTGAAGAAAGGGATGCCTCAGTAAACTAGAATGTCACTGAATGATTGTCCCCACCTCCCCCCATAAGGGGATTGTGTGGTTCTTAGGTTGTATGTATCAGGTGCCCACAGAACTGAGCTTAAGTGAGTGCACCTGATTATTGGGGACATGGCATGTGGGCACCTGCATCTTGGGGCCCACTTTAGATTCAGCTTCAGCCTCTGGTCTGGCTATGTGGCTGACAATTCTTTCCATCACTGATACAGCTGATGTGATTGAGCCATCAGGGCTCAGACACAATATTTGGGAAAGCTTTTGAACTCCAGTTTTCGCTTCTCATTTCAAATCCAGGGACGCCAAGTTGCAAATGTGGAAAACACATAACAACTGTTAGCAACAGTTTGGACCCCCATAGCCTATTCACAGTGTTGCCAACCTCTTAGCAATAATACTTTCTGATGAAATAACTTAGTCCATTTTTTTTTTCTTTCAGAGTTCTTCTTGCCCAAGGCCAAGTCATTGCAAAGGGCCTCATCTCTGAAATTAGAGCATTGATTACCTAGACTTTTCCAGCTCAGATATTTCTTGACCTTAAATCTAGTCTTGTGTAAATTATTTGTATTTTATTTGAATTCACTTAAATTTTAAAAGTAATAACTTAGACATGTTCATCTCCTTGTAGAGAGCCCCCTACTCTGTACTGCTGGTCTCTTTTCCCCAGCAGAGTCTCTAACCAGTCCATCTTTGACACTTGCCTTCACTCAAGATGGCCTTTGTAAAGATGGACTTCTGCTTTTTAGACCTTTCAAAGAAAGCTCATGTGTATAACAATGTTCATAGTAGCATTGTTCATAGTCGCCCAAAGCTGGAACCAACCTGGATGTTATTAATAACTGTAGTATGGTCCTATTCTGAAATACTATATGGCCATGAAAATGAGTAGGCCACACAGAAGCAGATGAATGTGGTGTGATGACATGCCTGCTCAAACACCCAGGACTGGGGGATTAAACAAAACATATGACAACAAGAAAACAGGGCAAATACTTTACGTTTTAGATTTTTTTCTTTTTCTTGAATGGGAAATTTTATGGAAACACACATGAGAGGATCCTGAATTGATATCTCAGAGCAGAGCTTTTCACAGTATGGTTGCAAAGCCCATCAGGATCATCCAAGGAGCTTGTGGAAGCCGAAGCTACCTGGGTCCATACTGGCTCCCCTGCATCAGAATCTTCAGGTGGGAGAGGAAAATCATAATAGAGCCCCCAGATGATGCTTATGCATTATAAACTATGAAAACTTGTTCTAAAGCTTGGTTAAATCTAAAGGAGGAAGGTTCTTTGTTAACCACCTAGGTTTCTTATTGTCTCAAACATCACTGATGTCCCCTGATGGTCCACGGCAAGGACCAAACCCTGTCACATTCAAAACTGAAGGGGACATATGCCTCCCCCATTTTCATGGGCTGTTTGAGAATCAGATTTATGGAGACCAGTTGGCCAAAGAGAGAATGCCAAGCAGCTGAAGACCCCTGAGCAGATTTTAGCCAAGATTTTTTTGGGTCAGAGAGAGAGGCCAAGAATGCCACTCTTAAAGAAAAAGCCAGTAAGCCAGGGAATGCGGCTGCATATTTGTGAAGAGTTTAATACATGCTGAGCAAAAGACAAATAACAATAATCAAGCTAAGCTGTAGTGCTTTTTTCCCCCTCCCTTTAAAGACATTTAAGCTCAACCCAAAAGCTGACCTCCAAGTTCCTATTTTATTATTCTAAGCCATATCGTTAGCTACAGGAAATAATCCTGTTGGTTGGAGGAAATACTTAAGAAGCAGTTTTCTTTAGTCTTTGCCAAGTTTACAATGTGGTGCGGAAACTGAATGTAAAGTACATTTTATGTTCACCTGGTATTAACATGTGAGATAATTGATTCATCCTTTTGGAAATGGAGACATCTTCTGGATCAAGGTAATAAAATGAGTGACTAGATCTACACCCAATGACAAGGGCAGGAAGGGGTTGAGGCATAAACTGGGCAACTTTAGATAAAGAGGAAATTGCAGCTTTATTTTCCCTACAATCCCTATGGTTTTGGTGTCGACCCACTCTGTTTTCACCATTAAGAAAATAAGATTCATTTCAGAGTATCTCCCAGAATGTGATTAATTGATGAATTGAGTTGTCCTTGGTTACTGTTCATTGCTTTACGTAACAGTTGAGAGTGTGGACTTTGGAGTCCACTGATTAGGATCAAATCCCAGTTCTGCTGCTTATTAGTGGGATGATCTGGATTGGGTAAACCAACTGTGCTGGTTTGCCAGCGACCCAGAGTTTGCTGGGATAATGGCACATTCGGTGCTGAAACCGGGCAGGTCCCAAGCAAACTGGGACAAGATAGCCCTCCTACACCTGGAGCAAGTTACTTCACTCTTCTATGTTTCAATTTCCTCATCTGAGAAGTGGAGTGCTAGCCTAGCAGCCTACCCTAGGGAGTGGGGTTAGAAGAGTCCAGGAGGCAATCAGCACTGAGAACTGAGCCTGGTGCCCAGCAAGCACCAGTGTGTTTGGTCACTTACACACTAAACACAGCCTGCTCCACCCCTCCTGGCACAGAGAGGCTCGGAGAGCTAATGCGGTGTGTTGAGAGATCTAGACCAGGACATCACTTGTGGATTTCGTGAACCTTCCTTTGCTGTGCGGTTGGCTGAGATGCTCACAAAACAGGTATCTGGTATGTTCCATAAAAAGACAGTCATGACATGTGGGTGGTATGTTCCATGAAACAACAGTCATGACGTGTGGGGCCGGAATACCCTCTGCACTTCTCTGGGTGGTTGCAAGTCCACTGTCAGTAGGGTTGTGTGACCACACACTCACCTATGAGCCATGGAAGCAGGAGGCCGTGGCTCATTTCAGGAAGCTGGTAAGATGGTCACTGCCTCTGGGTGTGGACTGAGATGGGAGGAGAAAGGGGGTGGGGCTGGAGAGAGGGGCGGTCAGGGCAGACTTGGGACCTCGAGGGGTCACAGATCTTAAAGACCACCTGGATGCAGAAGTCACATCAGAGAAGGAAAGACAACCAGGTCTGTTCTCTGATTTCCTCAAAAGTTCATGCGGAAAAAAGAAAAGAATGGCAGGAAGGGCAATCAATGAGAAAAGTCAGGCTTCCCTCGTGGCTCAAAGGTTAAAGCATCTGCCTGGAATGCTGGAGACCTGAGTTTGATCCCTGGGTCAGGAAGATCCCCTGGAGAAGGAAATGGCAACCCACTCCAGTATTCTTGCCTGAAGAATCCCATGGAGGGAGGAGCCTGGTAGGCTACAGTCCATGGGGTCACAAAGAGTCGGACACGACTGAGCGACTTCACTCACTCACTCACTCAGGTTGAGGCAACACATACGTGCATAGGCCAGTTTGCAGTAAATATCCTCTTCATTCATTCAACACATTCAACAAATCAACACACATTTACTGAACACCTACTATGTGCCAGGTGCTGTGTGCCACCTGCCCTGGAAGCGTACCTCCTTGAACACAAAAGGCAGCAGCCTTCTGCTCTAGTGGGGCCGCTTCTTCATTCAACATGTGGTTACTATTGTTGCTCAGCCACTGTCATGTCCTACTCTTTGCAACCTCACAAAGTGCAGCACGCCAGGCTTCTCTGTCCTTCGCTGTCTCCTGGAGTTTGCTCAAACTTATGTCCGTTGAATCGATGATGCCATCCAACTATTTTGTGTGGTTACTGAGACTTCTAGGCACTGCCTTGTGATATTTACAGACTAATAAACAAACACATATTTAGGAAACCATCAGGATGATGAGAGAAAACAATAATAGGTAATACTCAACAGAGAATTAACCACCCGGGAGGTCAACAGAGCTGAGACTGAGAAGCTCTGCTCTAGAGGGCCTGAGCAGAGCACGATGTCAGGCAAGGATCATTGAAGGCCTCTGTGATCTGTCTTTGAGCTGAATCCGTGATCAGAAGGCATTGGCCATGCACACACCTGGGAATGGCACACGTAAAGGCCCTGAGAAGGACAGGGCCAGGCTGTACAACAAAGCCAGTGTGATGGGGGTGAGGTGGCAAGAAGATGAGGGCAGAGCAGGTGGCAAGTCCAGCTGAAGTAAGGAGGCTGGAATTTACACTAGACACAGCCAGAAGCCACTGGAAGGCTGAAAATCATGAGATTATATGAGCCTTTTCAATTTCCTTTTTGCGTATCTGTATTTTAAGACTGTTATGGGTTGACATGTGTCCCCTCCCCTCAAATTCACATGTTGGCGTCCAAACCCCAGGACCACAGAATGTGCCTATATTTGGAGATGAGGCCCTTTGAGAGGTGATTAAGCTAAAATGAGGTCATAGGGTGGGCCCCAATCCAGTATGACTGGTGTCCTTATAAGAAGAGGAATTTTGGACACAGACATTCATGTAGAGGGAAGACCTTGGGAGCACACACGACGAGATAGTCACCCCCAAGCCAAGGAAGGCGGCCTCAGAAGAACCCAGTCCTGCTGACACCTTGATCTCGGACCTCTAGCCTCCAGACCCCTGAGAAACAAATTCCTGCTGCTTAGGCCGCCCAGTCTGAGGTACTCTGCAATGGCAGTGCTCCAACAAGAGAAAAACGTGTACACAAACACGTAATTAAAGAAAAAAACAGTAAAAGTTTCTTTAAAAAGAATAGCTGAAGGAGACATTATCAACGTGTTTGAGACTCCAAGTAGAAATAAAAGATATTTTCAAAAATCAGCTCTAAGGAAAAGAGGAGAAATAATTTGAGAGAAACATGGGTATCTCAAGAAGAATCAAAGTAGGAGGTGTCAGCGGCATTCTGTCCAAAAAGGCCAGATGCCTTCATCTTGTGGTGGAGGCCGCACAAGCTCTGGACACCCAGCCTTCAAGGGATTCCGTTTGATGAGAATCACAGACTGTGGGGAATGCATCCTGGCTGCCACCTGCCTCCCTCTAATGAGTTTTGTAACACTGCTTTGCAAAAGTCAGTTGCGAAGAGTCAGTTTACAAAAAGCATTGCTGGCCTCATAGTAGAAAAAGGAAGTAAAGGAGGGAGGAAGGGAGGAGAATGGGAAGGAGGAAGAGAGGAGAGAGGGAGGAGGGAGGGAGGGAGAGAGGGAGGAGGAGGGAGGGAGAGAAGCAGGGAGGAGGGAGGGAGAGAGAGAGGGAGGAGGGAGGAAGGGAAAGAGGGAGGAGGAGGGAGGGAGGGAGTCAAGCAAGTGTTTAACAGAGTTTCAAAATGGCCACGATGGTTGAATGCCAAAATTGAAAAGGAGAGTTTTAAAGAGACTACATAATAAAATATGTCAAATACACAAAGAAGGAGGGGTGAGGAGGTGTACATTAGCCCATCTTGCTTTTCACTTGAATGCATTTGGAACAGCGTTAGTGTGTAGACCACAGACATGACACCACGCACTGTCTCTGTGTGTCCCGTTATGAACGAACGTGACCCAGACCTGTCAACTGTGGAATTGCCTTATTCGGATCTCAGAAGCAAAACACAGTTGTATCTTCTTTGCAATGTACTTTAATTTGGATAGACAAGGCTGGAGCAGGGCTGTTTGAATATTCTTTATTTAGAATCTCCATTATCACCATTTATCTGAGAACTTGTGAGAAGCTGTCCTCTCAGCAAACGCCCTAGAGCAGTAAACACTGGCCCACTCCAGGGCCTTACTTCTCAGTTTGACATATGCTTCCTATTCCATATACCCTGTTGTGCAAACATCCCCTCCCCAAGTCTCAGTGGGTTTGATGGCTGTTGGGTCTGGCTGGGGTCAGGAGATTCGAAATGGAGTTGAACTCGAATAAGTGAGCACATGGAACAACAAACTGGTTCAAAATCGGGAAAAGAGTCTGTCAAGGCTGTATATTGTCACCTTGCTCATTTAACTTCTATGCAGAGTACATCATGAGAAACACTGGGCTGGAAGAAGCACAAGCTGGAATCAAGTTTGCCAGGAGAAATATTAATAACAGCAGATATGCAGATGATACCAGCCTTATGGCTGAAAGCAAAGAGGAACTAAAGAGCCTCTTTATTAAGATGAAAAAGGAGAGGGAAAAAGCTGGCTTAAAACTCAACATTCAAAACTAAGATCATGGCATCCGCTCCCATCATTTCATGCAAATAGATGGAGAAACAATGGAAACAGTGACAGACTTTATTTTCTTGGGCTCCAAAATCACCATAGACTGTGACTGCAGCCATGAAATTAAAAGGTGTTTGCTCCTTAGAAGAAAAGCTATGACCAACCTAGATAGTATATTCAAAAGCAGAGACATTCCTTTGCCAACAAAAGTCCATCTAGTCAAAGCTATGTTTTTTCCAGTAGTCTTGTATGGATGTGAGAGTTGGAGTATAAAGAAAGCTGAGCACCAAAGAATTGATGCTTTAGAACTGTGGTGTGGGAGATGACTCTTGAGAGTCCTTTGGACTGCGAAGAGATCAAACCAGTCCATCCTAAAGGAAATCAGTCCTGAAACTCTAGTACTTTGGACACCTGATGCAAAGAACTGACTTACTGGAAAAGACCCTGATGCTGGGAAAGATTGAAGACAGGAGGAGAAGGGGATGACAGAGGATGAGATGGTTGGATGGCATCACTGGCTCAATGGACATGAGTTTGAGTAAGCTCCGGGAGTTGGTGATGGACAGGGAAGCCTGCCATGGTGTAGTCCATGGGGTAGCAAAGAGTTGGACATGACTGAGTGACTGAACTAAACTGCACTGAAATTAATATTGCTGCATCTACAGCAGGATTTTGAATGATAAAGTTCTCTGTGATTCCATAGAAGAGGTACACTTTGGGCAGTGATGTTCCTTTTATCCCACTGACAGGACTCACCAAAATGCCAGTTGTGTTTTCAACTGCACCGCTTTGTAACCTCTAAAACCCAAAGTCCAGGGGTCCTGTTTGCCTCAGTCAGCCCAGTGTCTTTAAGGTAGTGACAAGGTCATCACCAGTTCTTTGTTTCTCAGTCAGATATGTAAAAGTGAGGGATGAGGTGGTTGCTTTAGCACAAAGTATGAGCAGTGAAAAAGTCTATTTACTTTCGACAAGCATTACTAGCATAAAATACAGTACCTTTCTACTGTGCCCCAGCAGGCCATGGCAGCCGTAGCCCCATGCAGGCCTCTGTGAACGACAGTAAAGTGCAAAGTCGGCGCAGAAGGCTGCATTGGCGGTTCTCTGCCCTGGGGAGCTGCGTGGTGTGTGGTCCAGAAGCTCTCCAATTACCCAGCCCCACTCCCATTCCGACAAGTCCCCAGGGGGCACATGCTTTGTAAAGCTTCCTGGGGAATCCCCTACGACCCCCCCCACCCCCGCCCCATCCCCACTTGAGGCTGAGAATCAAAGCTCTGAATTGCTTTCCTGGTGAGAAGTCTCATCTCCCAGGATCTCGTCAGAAGAAGCACTGAATGAGCTTAATCTACAAATGCTTAATCTTCAAAAAGAAAATATTTTCATGATTATCTAAATCAGTAATATGTTTATTACAGATTAAAAAACACCAGCAGGTATAAAGAAGAAAAAAAAAAAATCTGTATATCCTTGCTAGCCGCTGTATCATCACATGGGTTCTTGTCAGCAAGGCCCCACTCCAGACCTCCTGAGTCAGAATCGGCATTCTTACCAGATTCCCCTCCCCCAGTGGGTTCTGTGCTTATTCAAGTTTGAGAAGCCCAGAGTTTGCTAATCTCGGAACAACATTTGAATGTATTTCCTTGTAGTTCTATACATTTATTAAAGTTGGGATAAATATTAGATTACCAGTATTGCAATTGCCAGCTTTTAAACGGTTATTTTCAATTTATTTTAATATTATTCAGAGGTTCAGTTTGTGTCCTGATTTTCTCCTTTAATTGCCTACACTATCCAGCATCACTTCTACTTGTTTTTGAGGCTTTCTTAAAACCCAGTTTCTTCATTCTAGGATGAAGAAGAGAATGAGTGGCACATGAAGGGTTAATGCCTACCCACTGCTCTAATATCCACCTCAAAACCCCAGGCCCCCGCCTGCCAAGCCCAGATTTTGCAATGTTTGCCATGCGCTTGCTTCATGTTGAAAGATGAACGGAATGGAGGTTTCTTTTTGTCTGCACGTATTTGTGTGTGTGTGTGGTGCGTGTGTATGTGCGTTTCTCTGTGCAGTCTCCGTGTGTGGCCTCCTCTGGGTGAAAGCGCAGTGTTCCCACTGTTGCTTATCCTGAAGGCTTTCCAAACCTCCCTCTGCGCAGACAGCCAGGGGAAAACACCTCTGAAGAGAGAGAAAGAGCAGTGAGCAGCCCGGATTTCTCAGTCTGTTCCTGCTCAAGGAAGGCAGGCGAGGGGACCCCCCCTCCTTCTTAAAGGCCTCTTTTAAACCTGTTTCCTTTCGGAAACATAGCTTTGGAAGGTGTCTGTCTACCGCATCCTCTGCTTCTCCAACAGCCCTAGGTGAACAGAAGAGGTGGCTGCTGCTGCTTGCGTGGAGGGTGGGCGGGCTGAGCAGTCCTGGGGCATTTGCGGCCTGGAAGGCAGTGGGGGGTTGAGGGGGGAGCCGGCTGGGGGGGGTGCTTTGCAGTGGCCGAAAGGCGGCAACAGACCCCCTCAGTCACGAGGAGGGCGAGGGGAGAAGTGAAGCACTGTCCACCCTGGTCTTCCTGTTCTGTCCTGCCCCTTTGCTTTCTCTGTAACAGGACTCTGACTTTACGAGGGCTGTTTGGCGGGCTTAGGCTGTCATGTTTCCATGTTTCCCGGTGGGTGCAGAAAGCAGGTCAGCCATGCTGAGCCGCTGCTCTGAGAACAGCCCCACACCTCTCACCACTGCTGTCTCCCCAAGGGGCTAAGCCTCCTCCCACTCCCCTTCCCCCAGGTCCCTGTGAGCCGCTGGGCTCTCTCTTCCCAGCAGACCTGCTTGTCACCACAAGCATCTCAGTCATCCTGAGCACTGGCCCCGCTTGACTTCTCCAGCAGGCCCAGGCCACAAAGCCTTTTGTTTATAGACTTGTCATCCTCCCCACATTCCCACCAGCCCGTGGTCCAGGGAAAACACCCAGTACAAAAACACCCTGTTTGCATCTGGTAAATTTTCCACTAAAAAGTTCAGCACCCAGGTGAATGGGTTCTGGATCTGACCTTCTAAATACTGAGAAATAAAAGAGGGTGTTTTATGTGCGTTTGGCACTCGCAGAAGGCAGCACCCTGTGGCGCCCAGCTCATGCCCCAACCAGCGTCACCATGCGCAGCCCGCCTACTCCGCTGGTTTTCCTTACCTTGATCTCAGTCACCTACCTTGTTGTCTGAGGAGAAGGGCGAGCTATAGATTGCTCAGAGCTCAAGATGGTTTTTCAGATGACTTGGGCCAACTCCTAAAACTACCTTAAAAATGTACATAGGTTGGCCACCTAAGGAAAAGCCACTGATGGCATTTACCCCAACCTCAGCTGAATTCAAACCACTAAACGCTTGTGTTTTCTACAACTTTCCTAGTTTAACAGGACTGGATGAATGCCTCTGAAAAAATAACATTTCAAAATAATATTTTAAAACCTAGCATTATTTGTTTTTCCCTCTGTAAAGGCTAGTCTATCGTCATTTCTCCATGGTGTGCTTCAGGAGAGGGGTGGCCGACGAATGGAAGGGCTGCTGTTGCTGCTGCTAAGTCGCGTCAGTCGTGTCCACCTCTGTGCGACCCCGTAGACGGAAGCCCACAAGGCTCCTCTGTCCCTGGGATTCTCCAGGCAAGAACACTGGAGTGGGATGCCATTTCCTTCTCCAATGCATGAAAGTGAATAATGAAAGTGAAGTCGCTCAGTCGTGTCCGACTCTTAGCAACCCCATGGACCGTAGCCTACCAGGCTCCTCCACCCATGGGATTTCCCAGGCAAGAGTACTGGAGTGGGGTGCCATTGATGTGACATGGTAATTAGCAAGAGCACGGGGCATGAAGGAAGCAAAAATCCTGTGTTCAGATGTATTCAGCCACCTACCAGCACAGCCACAATCTTTCTGGGTCTCAGTTTCTTCTTCTGGAGAATAGGAAGAAGAATAGTTTCAGTTACCTTTAAAAATGATTTGATGAAAGATATGATGAATTAGATGGTGGCTCAGATGGTAAAGAATCTGCCTGCAGTTCAGCAGACCCAGCTTCAATCCCTGGGTCAGGAAGATCCCCTGGAAAATGGAATGGCTACTCACTCTAGTATTCTTGCCTGGAGAATTCCATGGACTAGAGGAGCCTGGCAGGCTCCAATCCATGGGTTGCAAAAAGTCAGACATGACCGAGCAACTAAGACTTTCACTTTTTCAACTTACAAAATGATTTTATGAATCATCTGAGCTAATGTTTATAAAAGCATTTATTTACCATAAAGTGCTACACAAATGTGAGCTATTGTGCTTGAAAAAATAACTTGAAAGGGACTCCCCTGGTGGTCCAGTGGTTAAGAATTCTCCTTACAATGCAAGGGTCACAGGTTTGATCCCTGGTCAGGGAACTTAGATCCCACATGCCACAGAGCAGCTAAGCCCATGCACTGCAGCTACTGAAGCCTGTACACTCTGGAGATCACATGCACAGCTAGAGAGTCCATGTGCTGCAACAAAGGATCCCACACGACACAATGGAGATCCTGCCTGCCACAAAACCTGACACAACCAAATAAATAACAAGTATTTAAAAATAAATTAATAACTTGAAAGAAGTATTAAGAGTTTCTGGAAGCCTAGATATCCAGGATCTTGAGTCATTCTCAGATGGCAAATGGTGGTCTGCCCCATGATCTGTGCCATGTGCCCCAGTAGCTTTCTAAAGGGCTCTGGTTTGGGGGGGGACTTCTGCTTGCTGCAGATATGAACAATAAAAGCTCCAGGAACTCCTTCTTCACTTACATGTTTCTTTGTCTTAAACCATCATAGTTAGCTCAATGGTTAAGGATGCATATGGCATTTGGGCAAGACTGAGGTAGCTTCTTTGAGTTTGGCTCTGCCACTTAATTTGTCTAAGGCAAGTTATTTAGCTTCTCTGAGCCCAGATTCCTCATGTAAAATGGGAATAACAATAACAGCAATAATAATGCTATTATCATTATAATACATGGCTTACAGAGTTCTTGTGAGATTCAAAGTGCATCAGATTGCCAACTAGTACACTATCTGGCACATTGATTAAATGAATGTGTGATGAGGATGGTGATTATTTTAAAGAATCTGAAGGAGAAAGCTTCCATTAACTGGTTCTTTTGCTTTGAGTGGTAGAACTTTCTATTGGTGATGCACTCATTCAACAAACATTTGCTGAAAACCTTCTATGAGACCAAGCATAACTTTTGGTTCAGTTTAATGAAGAGCTACCAGCCTGACCAAATACTACCAGTACTCTAGCACTGAGAGCTCCTAGTACAGTGCACAAAAGGGGAAGCTAAGACTTGGTGGAGGGTCCGGGAAGAGGGCCACTTGGGAGCAGAGTTTTGGCATTTGGGGTAGGTTGCAAACATGGTCAAATGACCGGGAACAGTGCTGCATTTGGATAAGGACAGATAGCAATAGCAAATAGATGCAAATACAGTGGCTAAAACAAGATAGAAGCTTATTTCTCTCTTACTCAAGTGCTGGGTAGGCAGTCCAGAACTGCAGGGGTGACCTGATGGCTTCAGGGAGCCAGGCTCCCTTCCTCTTGTTATTCTGCCTTCTCCTAGGGTGTTAATCTGGTCCATTTGGCTCCCTGACATGATGATAGCTTCACATTCCAGCTAGCAGGAGGAAGAAAAGGGAAGGCAAAGCCGCTGCCTTTAAGAACATGACCTGGAAATTACACATATCCCTAGCATAACTTAGTCATGTGATCACAAATAGCAAGGGAGACTGGGGAATGTAGTCCTAATGCCAGGTTGCCATGTGACCAGCTAATATGTGGGGGTTCTATTACTACGAGAAGGAGAGGATAACAATACAGTAAACCACAAAGCAGATGAACATTTTTGCCAAATAAGGGAGAGTAGGTCATGAGAAGGCAAGAGCAATGGCTGCTGGCAGGGGGGCGCGGCGGGGTGCAGGGTGGGGGAGGTGGGTAACTGAACACTGACCACCGAGGACCCTGTGGACTGTGGTTGTAAAGAAGGCAGCGTGGGAGAAGGTGGAGCGTTAGTGCAGGCAGCTGCCGTATGATGGGCACACTGACCACGTGGAATTCCAGAAGAAAGGATGATTTGAGACTTGCCCATCATCACTTAAACGCCTTTTCTGGGACAGCCTGATTCTGTTTGGGATTTTTCTCTACTACTTGAGTAATTTGCTTGTTCATTATGGAGTCACTTCACGACTTTTCACTTGAGTTTCTACTTTCTTATATGAGCTCTAGCCACTAATCACTACTGCCGTATATAACGGCATCAACAAGGAAAGAGGTAGGATTAGACTAAGGACTTTCTGAAGTGGTTCAGATGCTATCTTACCCGGGATGAGAAGGATGGATGTGATCCCTTTCATGATCTTCTCCAAATTTATGATCCTGAGAAGTTCAGTTGAGCTGCTGAAAACTCAGTCTAAGAAGTCAGACAGATTTGAACTTGTATTGAACAATGTAGGAAGGGCATATCAGTGTATACGATTTTAATTTTAAAGTACCTGTCTCCATCCTCATTTTTGACAGCACGATAGCGCCAAGCTAAAAGTGATCCTTATAAACATATACTTCTTGTGGCTTGGATTTTTGTGCCAAAGATACCTATGACAGTGCTGCCATTCTTTCAAGCTAAATGCATGTGAACACATGTTCTTACATTTTCATCTGTTTCTCTATGGAGAAGTCATGTACTGAACCAAATGGCACATTCAGAGCAGCATCTCATGACTTTAAAAGCCTCTGTCTATGAGCCACCAAACAGGTATCCGTGGTGGGTATTCTGTGCTCTCAGCTTAGAAACATGGTTCCTCAACTCAGACATGGATGATGTGCCCAGGGTACCCAGAGGGTTGCTAGAGCCTTTGACACTTGGAGAGAGAGAAACATGCTAAATGCATCTCTGCAAACTTCACTTGTATCTGCCAAGAAGCAATATAGCTCGTGGTATTCTAGGAGAATGTGAGCCTGTCATATTGATCCACAGGCACTGACTTTCCAAAAAATCGCCAGGAGCAATGGATGTGAAATCACCTGGGTTCTGGTCTTGTCACTCGGAATACTCTGGTAGTTCATTGTAGCTCCAAGTGCCAGACCCTCGTCTGTTGGTAAGGATAAAGGGCTGGATATGATAGACCTGTAAACACATAAGTACGATATGCTGTGTGAATTATAGACTGAAGTCTATAGGGCTCTAATCAAATTAGGGCACCAAAGGTAGGATTCGGTGCCCAAGAGCAAAGCTGCCTACATTCTGACATTTCAGGATACAAGAGAAAAAAGGCAGGCTCCTTTCACTCAAAAGTGAATCTGTCTATGAAAGCATGTACATGGCACTTGAAATTGATGCTGACGATGGAAACAGAACAAATAATAGAGATTGAGATGATAGAGGGACAAGAAAGAAGTGGAAAGACTTGGAGGTAGGTGGGCTTTTGACTTCATCTTACAAAGCAGGGAGACAAGAGATTTCATCTTTAATTGATGGAAAAAAAGAAATAACTCTGTTTAAAAATACAAATAATAAAAAAACCAAAATAACAATGTACCTTTATTGACTGGAAGAAGGAAGAAGTGGAAGAGGGCCTCAAGTGAGCTGAAGTCAATAGACAGAGTCTAAATGGATAAATAGAGAAAGAAAAATAGAAACATTATTCATAATTGTAGACGTTATCACTTAAAAGTGTACCTCTGGGGAGCTCAGCTGGGGCTGAGGAAGCATTAGGATGTATCACTTGCTTTTCATTATAAGCCTTTCTGTCTTTGATTTTTAAGTCTTGTCATGTTTATTAGAGCTAGGTTAAGGAAATGGCAACCCACTTCAGTATTCTTGCCTGGAGAATCCCATGGACAGAGGAGCCTGGCAGGCTACTGTCCATGGGGTCGCAAGAGTCAGACATGACTGAGCAACTTTCACTTCAAGTGACAGAGTGTAAATGACAAGAAGGTTTATGCTAATGTGGCTGTGCTCCATGGAGTCTTCAGGACCATAGATTCATCCAACTCATGGCTCCATAATGCCATCCCCAGATGCAGTCCTTAGACTGATGGTCCCTGCAGTGAAATGTAAGTAATGATGAATGAGAGGGCACATTGGGCGTAGAGACTACCTCTAGAGGTCCTGGAAACGGTCACATGACAGTTTGTATTATATTTTATTGATCAGAACTTAGCCACATAGTTACTCCTAGCTGCAAAGGCGATTATGAAACATAATCTTTGTGTTAAATTTTCATATGCATATTTTAAATTTCTATTACAATGAGAAAAGGGAATATGTTAATACACTGTGGGACATTTAGCTGATACATCTACACTTCCCTTGATATAAATAACAACAAAAATCATGAGCATTTAACCAAAAAAGCTATATTTCCACTTTAAAATTCTGGAAATAAAAATATAAATAAAAATAGAATGGATTGATGAAAGGAGAGAGGAATGGGTAGATAGATTGATGTGTGATAAAGCAAAGAGAGCAGAATGATCATTCTAAAATCTAGGTAGTAGGTGTGTTCACCATATACATTTCAATTTCTCTATATATTTGAAACCTTTTATAACAAAATGTTGGGAAAAGTAGGGTTAGGGAATAAAAAAGACCAATTTTTTAAAAACTATTTTTGAAATTCACAATATGTCTGACCTGAGAATTTCATTTCTCCCATCCTTCCACTCAATTCCACAAGTTTTATACAGAACCCCTCTAATTCTTTATATCGTAATTTATTGCCTCTTACCCCAACCCCTTTCTTCCCCAATCTGTCATTTCCTTACTTTCTGTTTTTCTCTAGGTCTGTGCCTTTCTCTTAATATATGGCTTCTGGTGTCTTGGGTTTGAATTGCCTGCTTGGGCCTCTTGCCATAGACTCTGGTCTGATCTAATTATAAACAAGAGATAGTCCTGGTCCCTCATGGACCAGCTCACTAGACTTACTACTGGGGTGGGTTCCCCAGGCACTTCCCTACCCTGGGGGATTGAACCCAGTATTTTGCTCAATGACTTGAAAAAATATCCTCCCCCCAAGTCTGTCTCCCACATTTTCTTCTTTTTTTATTTTGTGCCAATTTGCATATAGCAGTTATAGTATAGCTTAGAGAATGATGAAAGAAGACAGTTTAATTTCTAAGATGTATACTTTCTAGAACAATCAGCATAAGTGAGAACATGAGACTAAATCTCATGTAGGTCACAGTTGAGGTTGTGGTCACTCATTCATTCATTCAATAAATATTAAAGGTCTACTGTGAGCCAGACACCATATGACTCTGGTCAGTGATTCATCCTAAACACCAGTCATTTGGGAAACAGCTTCCAAACGAAAGCAGTAATAAGGCCTTGCTGTTACACCATCCTTGAGGTTGCACCACAGCTGACCTTTTAGAAGAGGCTGCCCGATCAGGAGTCATTTTGGTAATTCAGTAACGAGGCACCTTGGACGGGGGCCAGGAGGGCCTGTGCTGGAAGCCCTCTCCTCTGTGTGATTTACACTGAGAGCGGCTTACCATTACCACCTGCCCCGACCCACCGCACAAGCCCCACACAATTTGACCTTGCAGGTGTGTTTCATGCTTGGCAAAATCTGAAGCAAGTAAACTGCACAGACTTTCTCTCAGTGTGTCTTTCTTCTCAGATGGACGCATAAATAGCTCATTTATTTATTCCATGTCAACAATTGTCTTTTGCTTCTTCCTACTCTCTGTTATATGATGCGGATAACATGTCACTGCCCAGATGGGCTTTTCATTCTGTTGAGACTCACTTGCCCTGCTAATGTTTCCTTTATATTTGGCCTTTGAATGCATCAGTTATGAATATATTTAGTGTGAGGCCTTTGTGCAATGTTCTCTGCCTACTTCTTCATTTCTGTAGAATTTGGCAAGAAGTGAAGAAGATAGATAATAAGGAATGAAAGGGTCAAACAAAGCCAATTGTTCAGCTGCAAAACAAAACGTCCTGCAATCTCCTTTGCTAATTCAACCCGTTGGGAACAAAACATCTTAACTTGTTCATGTTGTTTTGACTTTCTGGATTATAGTGGGTAAAAGTGGTGAGTGCCCTCTGGCAAGCTTACTCCACATTTCTGCCCTCTGTCCAGCCTAAGTGGCAAAGTCCTCTTTCTGCCTAAAAATTTTATAATCAGGAAAACTTAATGTGAATCAGGATGGATCCATTCCCCTGCTGTCTCTTTGTAGTAAAAAAAAAAAAAAAAAAGGACAGAATTAATTATCATCATCATAATTATGGGCTTCCTTTGTGGCTAAGACAGTAAAGAATCTGCCTACAATCCCTGGGTCAGGAAGATCTCTGGAAAAGGGAATGGCTACCCACTCCAATATTCTTGCCTGGACAACTCCATGGACAGAGGAGTCTGAGGCCACAGTCCACGGGGTCTCAAAAAGTCAGACCCGACTGAGTGACTAACACACACTAATAATTTCAGTTAATTTCCCCCCGGTTTCTTGAGAACTCATCTGTTTGGGAGCGCCAAGGGGATAACCCCTCCCTCATCCACCCAGAGTAAGAGAGCTGGGTTGTGGCCCTTCTGTTAATGCCTTTGGTACCAACCAGTGAGATATATGAGAAGGAGCCCCTTTAAATGCATGCAGGTGGCTTCTTGCCTCGGGTAACAAGTCTCATTGTCCCTTTGTGTCCTCACATTCAGTAAGTCTCTTGCAAAGCAATAAGTGACACTGTAGAAAAGGCAGGAGGACAAATAGGGATAGCTAAACAAAGAAAGTAGTTTGGGAGGAGGAAAAAAAGACGAAAGAAAGAAAATCCCTTAAAACATCGTAAAAGCAGCCAAGTCCAAGCATGATCATATATATGAAAGAGACGTTCTTTCTCTTTCATTTCACCAGGTCGAGTTGAATTTACTTTGGGGCTTCTTTTAAAAAAAGAGATTCTGTGGCACAGATGGAGCTCCTCCAGAAACCAAGACAATGGGCCCTTCCAATGACCCACTGAAAGGGATAATCCAATTCAAACAGACATTTCAGACTACATTTGCGT
Organism: Capra hircus; assembly: GCF_001704415.2. Lineage (NCBI taxonomy): Eukaryota > Metazoa > Chordata > Mammalia > Artiodactyla > Bovidae > Capra > Capra hircus. The sequence goes on from NC_030815.1 coordinate 82,218,590, forward strand.
AATACAGGCTATGTAATAAAAGCAAGAAGAGTAGTAGTCAAACAATGCTTTGGGTGGAAAAGCGCCTTTCTTCAAGGAGCTCACGGTGATTTATGTGTCGTTAATTCAGAGGCAAGCACCTTGTTCAGCTGACCAAACAAGCAGCAATGACTGCCCTTCTATGCAGGTGGGGAACCAAGGACCCAAGTGCCCTCAAGCACTTTGTCCTGAATGTGCTGGAGTGTTAAAGGCTAGGCTGATCTTGCTCAGTCTTCACACAAGCTGAGGGGGCCACAGCGTCACTATCCAGCTGCTGGCCAGTGCCCCATGGAGGCCACCACCCCTGGCAGGAGCAGGTTAGGGTTAGACTCCATTGCCCCTAATCATCCTCCATTTCTCAACTCCATATGCATGCATGCATGCTCAGTCACTTCAGCCATATCCAACTCTTTGTGACCCTGTGGTGTGCAGCCCTCCAGGCTCCTCTGTCCATAGGATTCTCTAGGCAAGAATACTTGAGTGGGTTGCCATGCTCTCCTCCAGGGGAGCTTCCTGACCCTGGAATTGAACTCATGTCTCCTATGTTTCCTGCATTGCAAGCGGATTCTTTATCCATTAAGTCAGCTGGGAAGCCCTTCTCAACTCCACAGTTGCCACCAAATCTAGCTTTGTGACTTTACCTTGTTAACTAATCTCCTGAAATCCTGGTTTTTAAATTATTAAACTGGAGCAATGAGGCACACTTCTCAAGATGATTATAAGAAGTTGAAAAAAAAATATGTAAAGCACATAGCATTGTGTCTCCCATATAGGAGATGCAAGGAAAATGTTGATTTTATATATTTTTAAAATTTTATTACTAGGTAGAACTGGTGCTCTGCTGCTTTGCAAACATCACACAAACTTCTCTTTGAGAGAAGTTTTAACAATTACCTTTAATGTAAGTTTAAGCTGATTTTACCTAATAAGGGAAAAATGTGATTATACCTTACTCCCTTAACACACGTGCACATGTACTAAGTCACTTCAGTTGTGTCCGACTCTGCGAGCCTATGGACTGCAGACTGCCAGGTTCCTCTGTCCATGGGATTCTCCAGGCAAGAATACTGTAGTGGGTTACCACAGTCTTCCAGGGGATCTTCCTGACCCAGGGATTGAACCCACATCTCTTGCAACTCTTGCATTGCAGGCATATTCTTTACTGCTGAGCTACTACGGAAGCCCCCACACACATGTATAAACAGACATCAAATCTCTCCAAGGAGAGCTTGGTTACATCTTTTGCAATTTGTACTAAGTCCAACCATTAAAAAAGAAGATGTTCTATATAGCAATGCACAAATTTTAGCAGTCATGCGGTTACAACTTCATGAAGGAAGCTGGCAAGCCCGGGTTCACTTCTGAATAGAAAAGGTTTCAGCCTGAATCTCTCCCAACAACTGGCAGATCATCTTTCGAGGAAGCCAGTAGACTTGAAGATTAGAATAGGCTCTGGAGTCAGGCAGACTTGGGCATTAGCTCCTCCAATTTGGTGTTCTCACCTGGAAAATCAGGGCTGATAGTAATACCTGGCTCACAGCTCAGTGTAAGAATGGAACGAATGCAGGAGAAATGCTTAACACTGTTTCTGGGCACTACTTGGCAAATGGAAGGAAGCTGTAATAGTTCACAACCATTGTGCAAAAGGCGAGAAAATTTTGCAAATTGAGTACAGCTGAAAATTTCCTCTAAGCCTGATACTATAGCGCTTTTCGCCACCACTCTTGACTGTACACCATGATCAGGCTTCTTGAGGAAAGGAAACTTAAACAGCTAATTAGAGAGAAAAGAGAGACACCTGGGCCATACATGGTAATCATGGGTGGATGGAACTGTTAGAACATTTTAAAACAGCTGCTGGAATTTGGGTTTCAGGGCTTCATCTTACTTTTTTTCTTTTTAACTTTGAAGAGTTTTGTGGGGACTGAAAACATTTCAGGATAAATGTCTACATGCAAGGCTTTTGGCAGAGACAGAAAAATTGTCATTCTGAATCCAGGTTTGATTTGGACAGGGAGCGACTTAAAAAAACATCAGGAAGACAGAAATTTATGAAAATTGTATTTACTCAAGGCTGAGGACAAGGTTTCTGTCTAGTCTAAAAGTGATGTCATGCAAATTAAGAAAGGAGTTGCCAAGGGGATACATTGGACAGTGTTTCCCAAAGTGTGTTCCATAGAACCCAAGTCTCTTGTGATGATTGGTGACAAAGAAGTTCTGTGGTCAGATAAGTTTGGAAAACTGCATAGTCACTCTGCCTCAGGAGATAAACTTTGCATATTTACATATAAAAGCTTTCAGAAGTCCCCATCTATGGGGTCGCACAGAGTCCGTCGTGACTGAAGTGACTTAGCAGCAGCAGCTGAGAAAGGAAATCTCTCCTGGTGGACCCCATAAGTAGCGCCCAAATAGCTAATCCTCCTTTTTTCTTTTTTGTCATCAGAACTGTGATTTTGTTCAAAAGATAATGGCCCAACCCCAGGGAATGAATCATCATATTTATATGACAACTACAGGACCTGTGATCTTCTTTGCCAGGTATGCACATGTAACTCAGTTCTTCTGATCAACGAAACTTCCTTTGGCGACTCTTGAAATAAAAAAGAAATACAGGGAGAATGTGCTTCCTTTTTGACCTTTCCTTGCTTTCTGCTTGTGCGTGAGGCTGTGTGCCAGAATATGACTCCTGGAGCCATGATCGCCATTTTGTGACTGTGATGGGAGGGCCCTGAGAATACAGACCGGAGATGCCAATCTAGTGCCCGTTACTGAAGAGCAACTGAGCTTAACCCAGAGCTGCCCATCAACATACTTGCAAATGTCAACAACTGTCCTCATGGTTTGAGCCTCTCCTGGTTGAGAATGGAATGCAGCTTACAGAAGCCACCTTTTCCTTTTGTTTACTCCAGCATTTCCCAGTGTGTGGCAGACTTCATTAGTAGCTTCTAAATAGCCCTTCCTCTTTTTTCCCTAAAGGTGCTCTGTTTATCCCAAGAGGAAGCATAACTGTGCAGCCATTTGACCACAGGGCCTGGTTTGTAGAACAGCTCTCTCCACTGCTCACCAGCAGTACATACTCCATGGAGCACACTCTGGGAAATGCTAGCAGGAAGGGAGCAGGAGAGAGAAGCAGACAGCGGGTCCCAGACCCCACTCCGCTACTAATTCAGCCCTTTGTGTATCAGCTATACCATCTGGTCTCCATCACCCCTTCCCCTCCGTCTGCAGCTCTGAGCACTTAACATGCCTGAGCTCAGGCCCCGGGCATCACACCACACACTGGAGGCCGGGCAGTTGCCACCCACCTACCTTGCCATTCATTCCCAAGTTTGTAACTGTGTGTGCCCCTTACATAAGATGACAGCGGCACTGAAAATCCACTTAGGGATCAACTGATTCTTTTACATTTTCAAGTGTTCCTTCCCTTGTCCTCCCCATTGCCCTTCGGTGGGAGCCAGGGGCCCTTCGCCAGGGCCATTGGAACGGTGCTGGGCTCACCACGCTGGGGCTCCGCGTAGGGCTGGGGAGGCGTAATGTGACCCGAGCCTTAGAGCTGCGGGGGTCTCCGGTTCAGCCCGCTCCCAGGTCGGTAGTTACCCGGCCTGTGTGAAAATCCCACAGCAGAACTCGATAGCACAGCCGGTTTTAGGTTTCCCTGGCTGCCTCACGGCCAAGCGGGCTCAGCTGCCAGGCTGGGCTCCCGGGGGCGGGTGAGGTGGGGGTGCCTCTCCTCCAGGGTTGCTTCGGGGAAAGCTGACAGTCACTGCTGGCTGAGGCTGCGGGCTTAGGAAGCCGGCGTGGTGTATCAGCTGTGCCTTCAGCCGGCTCCAGAGGTTGAAGTTCTGTTGCCGGTTTTCCTACAAACATAGCCTCTTCACCCCACGGCAACCCCTGCTTCCGATCCAGAAAGCAGCATCAGGGAAATGATCCGGCTTTCTCTGCCCTGTCTTTATGTGCAGAGCGGGGAGGAGAGGGAAGCAAAGCACCGTGAAAAGAGATTCGTTCCCCTCATTTTTTCTGTTATCCTAAAACCCCGAGGATTTTAGGGTTTCACTGCCCTGCTTCTTAGAGATGTGGAAACTGAGAATCCAAACGATTGAGAAACCTGTCCGAGGATACCGGTGAGAAGCGACAGAGCTGAGGTTCTCGCTCAGGCCTGCCTGTTGGTGGCAGCTGCTCTAAACTCCTCTGGCATTGCCTCTCTTCGAAGACAGGCCTCTTTGGTAGGGAAAATCCCCCAGAGCTTGTACTAGGTTCGTGTGCAGCTTTCAGAGTTATGGAAGGACCAAGAGGTTTATAAAGATGTTCATGTTTAATTTGCTCAGCTGCTCCACAGTTTGGTTTGCAGAAGTTCTGCAGCTTTCATCAGAGCAGGTAAGGGGAGGGAGTGGGGTGGAAGAGACCAGTTTTCTTGGAATGCCCACAGTGTAGGCAGTTAGGGCCCCTGGGCTGGTCCAAACTGCCACCCTTGGACTACCTGGACTACCTGGAGGCAGATCACAGCTGCAAGGTGGCTTTCCATGCTGTGCCACAGGGCCTGGTGAACAAATGACATCATTGGCTGAGGCCATCCGTTTGGCACTTTCTCAGGAATGCTGGGATAATTATAAAAGCTGGCCAGAAGGAGGCAAGGGTGAGAGAGGACTCCCCTTTCAGAATCCTGTGTTGACAGCCATCTCTGACATCTAAGATGGGAACTGGCTTCTGCAGAAATTGTATTTTTAATATTAAAGGAAGAATCGGCAAGCTTGTGTGGGCCTAAATGAATTTCCAATGGATCAGCAGAAAAATCAACAAAAGGTTGTGTTTCTTGTTCTAATCCCTTCACTTATTCCCCCAAATGGTTGTCAGATGTTCAACCACACTGAAAGTCAAGGAAAGCCCACACCAGAGGCTAAACTTTTGGCTGCAGCGAGGTGTTTTAAAAACAGCAGTGTTACGTATGGTTCTGGAACCAGTTGAAAAGCCCTGAAGAAGAGCTTACCCTGTGTGCTTTCAGATGACTTGGGATAAGGCCAGAGGAAGGTAAAAGAAAAGGTCTGCTCATGGCTGGAATACAAAAAGTCAGTATGAAATCCCAGGTTCTTTAAGCAAAGCTTTTAGTCCAGAGACTTTTCTCTCTGCATTGGAGAAGCACCGGTGTCCTTCGGAAGGAGTTTTGGAGTCTTTCCTCCGGAAGAAACCTTCTGATAAGAAGCGGATGTAAGACTCTTGATTGCTGATGCTCATCAAATTTCTGTTTGTAAATAGTCGCCCACTCATTTTCCATCCTGGATCAGTTGGTAGTGGTTTTATGGAGCACTGTGTTGAGAAGGCTTCTGAGGCCTTGTCTGGGCTCAGAAGGAGGAAGTGGGACGGTCAGTCACTGCCGCCTACCATGGGTCCCCACAGAGGAGAGAGGCAGCACATAGGCCAGACTGGGGACTTTTCATTTGAATTCTCTTCCGAGGTAAGTGGCTAATTTAGTCTTTCATATTTCCTCCTCCCACCTTGCTCTTCCACAGAAGGTACTGGGTGTGTGGGAATGGCGGCAGCAGCGGCTGTGACCTTGTGGCTGAGGGGAGGAGTCTCAGGTCAGGAGCTGCCCTGCGATTCTGGTGCTGCCGTCTGCATCAGGCTGTGTCATCTGGCCCTCGCGCTCCTCAGGCTGCCATCCTGGAGTTCTGTGGGCTCACCTAGAGCTTCTTCTCCTGCCTGGGTTGAAACTCCATGGGCCCCCTTGACTGGGTCTCTTCTCAACTTCCGCTGGTGATCCAGACTCTTCTGAACTTCAGCCTCGTCTTCCATCTGGCCCCTGGCTAGGATGCCTGGCTTGCCATCTCTGAGGCAGTGTTACTGCCTCAGTTAGGATTATAGAGCTTCAAGTAACAACACAGAACTGTAATTCATACTGCTTGGAGCAATAAGAAAATGCATAATCTTACATCACGAGAGGAAAGGTAGGCTGGACTTCCGGTACATGGTACTCACAAAGTAACAGCTTTTTTCCCTTTCTCTGCTCTTCATCGAGAAGCTGTTCCACACCCTCAGACCCTGTCACATGGCTCTCAGTGGCAGTTAGTATGGCTTACTTTCTCACTAATGGCTAGAGACAACCATAACCTCTTCCCATGCAAAGATGGTAAGTTCCAGGCTTTCATTCTGGTGGGCTCTTCCTGTGGCTTTACTTCCTTAGGGCCATGCACAGTGGTCTTCCCCACACTGTGGAAGAGACTGTATACTCTCAGCCCATCAGGTGTGGCCCCAGCTGTTGGAGCTACAAATTCATTGGTTTATTATTCCTCTAATATTATTACTTCTCATCTGCAAACTGAGGATGATAATGATATCTAACTCATGAGATTGCTATGAGGATATGATGAGATAATTTATATAAAGCTGCTTAGCATAGCTCCTAGCATATGGAAATGTTCAATAAATGTTAGCTTTTTCTTTCAGCTCTTTTGTTAATTTTTCCTTTTGGCAAAAATAAATATCAGCATTCTGAAATAAGTTTTAGAAAGATGATGTTCCAAAGTAGAATCAATTTGTCTCGTTTTGAAATGATAATTTATCAGTAAGTGTATTGATGTTTCATGAGACTATATCATGATTCTAATCTTTGAAGAGCATGTACAACAGGTTCACAAGCTTACTAGGTTCTTGATTCTTCCTTGAGCCAGTTTCTATGAAGAAAATCCACTGGAGCCACAGACGCCAAGGTTGATTTACAACTAAAGCTATGAGGGTGTTCACCAAAGGGAAGAATAATGTCCACCACACAGGACTCTGTTGCCATCCTGCTGGCTTTTTTGTTCATGCTCTCTGTTTCCTCCACAAAAACTTGTGTCTCCTATGTGTGGACCCACCTACCGCTCAACCATGACTTACCATCTCTAACTCCATTCTGTTGGCTTCTTAGAAAAATGGGGTAACCGGCTATCCCCATGTTGCTGGGTCTTTCCTGGATTTAGTACTGAAAAATCCCATGTCCTAGACCTCCTCAATCTCAGATAAACCCGGTGGGTTCGTAGCACTATAGGTAAACCACCTCCATCTGCTAACCTAAGAAACAGCTTCTAGGAATCCTAGAAAATAAAAGTTTCTCCATCTCATCTTAAAAAGAAGTTTGGAGGGTTTCTGAAAACTATGAAAAACTACTAAAGGATTTTGAAGTAGCTAAAACATAATGAAAACTGCATTTTAGAGAGATCTCTGCAAGTCAAAACCGCAATGAGATATCCTTTTACATCCACTAGGATGGATGGCCATAATCAAAAGACAGAGAATAACAAATGTTGACAAGGATGTGGAGAAATTGAAATTCTTATTTACCCCTGGGCTACTATAGAAAATAGTCTGGAAGTTCCTCAAAAAGTCAAGCAGAGATCCATACAATCCAGCAATTCCACTCCTAAGTACTTATCCCAACGAATTGAAAACAGGTGTTCAAACAAAAACTTTTGTATCAACATTTTTAACAGCACTATTCACAATAGCCAAAAGGTGGAAACAACCCTAGTGTCCATTGACTGATGAATATTTATGGAAAAATGTGGTATAACCATACGATAAAATATTGTTGTTCCGTCAACCAGTCATGTCCAAGTCTTTGCAACCCCATGGGTTGCAATGTATCAATGAACTATTATTCAGAGATAAAAATAAATAAACCTATTTTATGGTATACTGACCAGGCTACAATCTGGGTGAAGCTTGAAAACACGCTAAGTGAAAGAAGCTAGTCACAAAGGACTGCATGTTATATGGTTCCATTTATATTAAATATAAGCAAACTTGGCTTCCTAGGTGGTTCAGTGGGTAGAGAATCCACCTGCAATGCAGGAGATACAGGTGACTCAGGTTCAATCCCTCGGTCAGGAAGATCCCCTGGAGGATGGCATGGCTACCCATTCCAGTATTCTTGCCTGGACAGAGGCAAGGATATGGACACAGGAGGCTGGTGGGCTACAGTCCGTAGGGTCACAGTGTCTGACATGACTGAAGCGACTGAGAATGCATGCATGCAAACAAATTTATGGACATACAATGTATGTTAGCGGTTACCTTGGGCTTGGGGAGATGCAAGCATTTGTGGGGGAGTAATCCTAAAGGAGATAAGTCCTGGGTGTTCATTGGAAGGACTGATGTTGAAGCTGAAACTCCCATACTTTGGCTGCCTGATGTGAAGAGCTGACTCATTGGAAAAGACCCTGATGCTGAGAAAGACTGAGGGCAGGAGGAGAAGGGGATGACAGAAGGTGAGATGGTTGGACGGCATCACTGACTCAATGGACATGAGTTTGAGTGGATTCCAGGAGTGGGTGTTGGACAGGGAGGCCTGGCATGCTGTGATTCATGGGTTCGCAAAGAGTCAGACATGACTGAGCAACTGAACTGACTGACTGACTGAACTGATGACTAAGGGGTGCAGGGTATCTTTTGGTATAATGAAAATGTTCTAAAATTTATTGTGATGATAGTTGCACTCAAAGCCATTGAATGGTTTACTTTATTTAAGAGAATTTTATGGTTTGTGAATTATATCTCAGTAAAGCTATAAAGAGAAATACCTCTGACAACGTGTGCAGAATGAATTTCGTGGAGATAGGGTTGGAAGCAAGAAACACAATTAGAGGCCTCTAGTAAAAATCCAGGTAAAATGTCATTAAGATGAATCACAATAGTGGCTGGGCAGTGAGGGACAAGAACTAGTTTTGTGGGCTAATGAGAGCCCTGTTCTACAGAAGTTAAGATTCAAGTCAGTTCAATTCAGTCGCTCAGTCATGTTCGACTCTTTGCAACCCCATGAACCGCAGCATGCCAGGCCTCCCTGTCCATCACCAACTCCCGGAGTTCACACAAACCCATGTCCATCGGGTAGGTGATGCTATCCAACCATCTCATCCTCTGTTGTCCCCTCTCCTCCTGCCCTCAGTCTTTCCCAACATCAGGGCCTTTTCAAATAAGTCAGCTCTTCACATCCGGTGGCCAAAGTATTGGAATTTCAGCTTCAACATCAGTGCTTCCAATGAACACCCAGGACTGATCTCCTTTAGGATGGACTGGTTGGATCTCCTTGCAGTCCAAGGGACTCTCAAGAGTCTTCTCCAACACCACAGTTCAAAAGCATCAATTCTTCAGCACTCAGCTTTCTTTACAGTCCAACTCTCACATCCTTACATCACCACTGGAAAAACCATAGCCTTGACTAGATGGACCTTTCTTGGCAAAGTAATGTCTCTGTTTTTCAATACGCTATCTAGGTTAGTCATAACTTTCCTTCCAAGAAGTAAGTGTCTTTTAATTTCATGGCTGCAATCACCATCTGCAGTGATTTTGGAGCCCCCCAAAATAAAAATCTGACACTGTTTCCATGTTTCTCCATCTATTTACCATGAAGTGATGGGACCAGATGCCATGATCTTCATTTTCTGAATGTTGAGCTTTAAGCCAACTTTTTCACTCTCTCACTTACATCAAGAGGCTCTTTAGTTCTTCTTTCTGCCATAAGGGTGGTGTCATCGGCATCTCTGAAGTTGTGGTTATTTCTCCCGGCAATCTTGATTCCAGCTTGTGCTTCATCCAGCCCATCATTTCTCATGATCACAATCATGATGGTGTGATCACTCACCTAGAGCCAGACATCCTGGAATGTGAAGTCAAGTGGACCTTAGGAAGTATCACTACGAACAAAGCTAATGGAGGTGATGGAATTCCAGTTGAGCTATTTCAAATCTTAAAAGATGATGCTATTAAAGTACTGCACTCAATATGCCTGCAAATTTGGAAAACTCAGCAGTGGCCACAGGACTGGAAAAGGTCAGTTTTCATTGCAATCCCAAAGAAAGGCAATGCCAAAGAATGCTCAAACTACCGCACAATTGTACTCATCTCACACGCTAGTAAAGTAATGCTCAAAATTCTCCAAGCCAGGCTTCAGCAATACATGAACCATGAACTTCCAGATGTTCAAGCTGGTTTTAGAAAAGGTAGAGGAACCAGAGATCAAATTGCCAACATCCGCTGGATCATGGAAAAAGCAAGAGAGTTCCAGGAAAACATCCATTTCTGCTTTATTGACTATGCCAAAGCCTTTGACTGTGTGGATCACAATAAACTGTGGAAAATTCTGGAAGAGATGGGAATACCAGACCACCTGACCTGCCTCTTGAGAAATCTGTATGCAGGTCAGGAAGCAACAGTTAGAACTGGACATGGAACAACAGACTGGTTCCAAATAGGAAAAGGAGTACGTCAAGGCTGTGTATATTGTCACCCTGCTTATTTAACTTCTATGCAGAGAAACACTGGGCTGGAGAAAGCACAAGCTGGAATCAAGATTGCCAGGAGATATATCAATAACCTCAGATATGCAGATGACACCACCCTTAGGCAGAAAGTGAAGAGGAACTGAAGAACTTAAAATTGGTTGGCATCTAAAGCTGGGGAGATGAAGGGGATTTCATCATTGAGCCTCTCATGATGCCATTCCCCAAGATGAGACAATTCAGGAAGAGAAGTCTTAGAAGTTAAAAATGTTGAGTTCCTATTTGGACCGGTCCATCAGAACATGGTTGATTTCAGGAGTCCTTGAGTCATCCAACTGATGTACCATCTGTGCCACTGTTTATAGAAATCTAGAAAAGGGAAGGCACTGTAGGCTGGTTAAACTTGGGATGGATGGTATTATCTAGAGCTATAATGTCCATGATATAGCTGCTAGTCATGAGAGACTATTAATTTTAATAAGTTAAAATTAAATTTTCAAGGACTTCCCTGGTGGCTCAGATGGTAAAATGTCAGTCTACAATGTGGGAGACCCGGGTTCAATCCCTGGGTCGGGAAGATCTCCTGGAGAAGGAAATGGCAACCCACTCCAGTATTCTTGCCTGGAAAATCCCATGGACGGAAGAGCCTGGTAGGCTACAGTCCCTGGAGTCGCGAAGAGTTGGACACGACTGAGCGACTTCACTTCAAAGTTTCAAATTCAGACAATCAGTTGCACTATCCACATTTCAAGTATAGCCAGAGACTATCATTTTGGACAGCACACATACAGAACATTTCCATCATTGCAGAAATTCCTTTGGGACAGTGCTGATGAGGGAATATTGTTTAGTGAAAAGAGAACTTTATTAGTAAGAAGATCATCCAAGTTCTTGGGAAGAGGGGAGTAGTGGGGCCAGACTCCAAAACTGACAAGGAGTTAGGAACTAGAGCTGATGAGCGTAGGCAGTCTTTTAAAGAAATTTTACTATGTAAATAAATGTGAGAGTAACATCGTATCTGACACATACTAAGCATGTAATAAATAGCTGAATCTGAAGAGCCCCTGACAAGGTGGCTTGTGTTTCAGTGCTTCATGTGGGCTTGGAGACCTTGTTGAATACCACCTGAGAGCTGTCATTTGGCAGGATAGCCATAAGTAGCCATGCAGGCCCACACCTTACTTGTTTCTCTAATGTAGCTTGGGCACTGGGAGAGTCTAATTCATGAAACCTTCATGTGTGTGTCTGGTTGACCAGATTTTTTCCCCCTGCCATCTTGGGCAGCAATAAAATGAAAGGAATTCAGCTAATTTTTTGACTTGAAATGGAAAGGAATACCTCACTGTTGGGAAGATGAAAAGTTATTATTTCTTCTTATTTTCCCCTTATATTAAAGAAATAATTTTAGTGTTTTATTTCACAGTACAAAAGAAATACCTTTTTATGCAAAATAAATTAGGAAACTCATATAAGCAAAAAACAAAGAAATTAAAATTATCCATGATATATATTTGTGGATTTTAGCTCCAAAAAAGAAACCCTGACTTAATAAATATCATTATTTCCTGACATAACAAGAAGTCCAGGATAGGGTAGGTTTCAGGGCTAGTTTATTCAGTGACCCATTGATGTCATTAAACATCCAGATTCCTTGGGAATTTCCCAGGTGGTCCAGTGGCTAACACTTTACTCTCCCAATGCAAGGGGCCCAGATTTGATCCCTGGGCAAGGAACTAGATCCCACATGCCACAGCTAAGTGTTCGCAAGCCACAAGTAATACCCGGTGCAGCCAAATAAATAATAATAAACCATTTTAAAGGGCATACCTTAAAAAAAATCCAGATTCCTTCATTATGTTGTTTGTGTGAAACTAACAATATGTTAAATGTTAATTTTACCTCATTTTTTTTTAAAGGAATCCAGATTCTTTTTCTGTCTATGATCTGCCATCTTCAGTGTGGATTTATCATCAATCTTATGGCAAGATGATGGCAACAGGGTATCACATTCAGACATAAGTACCTGGAAAGAAAGGAAACAGTCTTCCTCATCTCTTTTGAAAATGAGAAAACTTCTTGTAAAGTTTCTCGTTGGATTCCTCCACAAACCCTGTTTGCCAGAACTGAGGGACAATCTCATTCCTTAATCACTACTTACAAGGGGCACAGCATTCCTTTCTGAGCCTTTGAAGCTGTGGGGGTGGTTAGTTGTCCCTGAGACACATAAATAAATGGAACTCAGGGAGATATTTTTCAAAAGCAGCAAGCTATTCTGAAGAAAAATAGGGGAAATGAATAATGGGGAGGCAATCAACATTATCCATTGTTAGTAATCTGTAGATTTAACCTTCATTAACATTTTGCTAAATATTATGTGTGTGTGTGATAACACTTTATTCTGTGATAATGTGTTTTTCCCTCCTCAACAATACATCATGAATATCCTTCCATGACATAAATAATTTTCTATAGCATCATTTTAATGGCCATAGATATTTCATTTTTTTAAGGATATGGCATAAAATATTTACCAAAGATAAATTTAAAATAAATATTCCTGAGTCTGATGCAGAAATTTAAATTCCTGTCTGCTGTAGGTTATAATGGTATTAAAAAGTTAAGGTCTTGCTTTTTTGAAGGTAAGTAATAAATCAGACATATTCAAAAGCAGAAACGTTACTTTGCCAACAAAGGTCCATCTAGTCAAGGCTATGGTTTTTCCTGTGGTCATGTATGGATGTGAGAGTTGGACTGTGAAGAAAGCTGAGTGCTGAAGAATTGATGCTTTTGAACTGTGGCATTGGAGAAGACTCTTGAGAGTCCCTTGGACTGCAAGGAGATCCAACCAGTCCATTCTAAAGGAGATCAGTCCTGGGTGTTCTTTGGAAGGAATGATGCTAAAGCTGAAGCACCAGTACTTTGGCCACCTCATGCAAAGAGTTGACTCATTGGAAAAGCCTCTGATGCTGGGAGGGATTGGGGGCAGGAGGAGAAGGGGACGACAGAGGATAAGATGGCTGGATGGTATCACCGACTCGATGGATGTGAGTCTGAGTGAACTCTGGGAGTTGGTGATGGACAGGGAGGCCTGGCGTGCTGCAATTCATGAGGTCTCAAAGAGTCAGACACTACTGAGCAACTGAACTGAACTGAACTGAAGAAATCAGAAGCCCCACAGTGGCAGTGCTAGTGGTGAGGAACCCGCGGGTTAGATTCCTGGGTCAGGAAGGAGGAGGGCACGGCAACCCGCTCCAGTATTCTTGCCTGGAGAATCCCATGGACAGAGGAGCCTCATGGGCTACACAGTCCATAGGGTCACAAAGAGTCAGACAGGACCGAAGCAACTAAGCATGCACACACGATCAGGAAGGAAATTTATGTTGACATTTATTTTAATAAATTATGTTTTAAATTAAAACATGACTGTCTTAGCTCCCTAACAAAAACTCCTAGAGTAACCTTCCTCACACCTCAAATATGTCCTTGATGTGTGGTTTACCAGATTTCTTTAATAATGTGGTAAAGATAACAAATATTTGTCATTTCTGATAGGTTTAGGCCCTCATATGTAAGTAAGCTGGAAGACTAAGACACTTACTTTACATTTCTTATGGATATTAATAATATTTCAGTGGCAAGACAAACTAGCTTATCTTTCTTAGAAGAATTTGTTTTTAGAGAAATTACTTCTCCCATATGGATTACCTGAAAAACAGCAAGAAAAGCCATGCTGTCACAGGTTAAATAAAATTAGGAGTAAATCATTGCTTTTTCAGACTAATGATGTATTTTCTTCTATTTAAAAAATATTTTAGAAAAAGAACGGAGAGCCCCAATTTTGTCCACTTAATGAGTCTACAAACATCTCAGGGAAGATGCCAGGTAAATCAGGTAGTCTGCTAGTTTTTCACATTTCACATTACGATGAATTTACACTGTTTCCTTTAAGGTTTGCATTTAGTGAGACATCCCATTCCTAAAAGTCTTGCCAACTAGTTCCTGCTTTTGAACTTGGTTAGGTGAGGATACCAACATACCTCCTGCTGGTGCTTTTTTCTCTATCCCAAACGTTTATTTGAGCTAAATTTCCTACCCACAGACTGTTTCATATGCAAAAATTCACTGCTAGTTTAGCGTATTGCTTGTTAAGTATATGGCCAACCCTTGATCATTCAGAAACTTAAAATCCAGCCAGTGTTTCTTTCAAACTTTGTTCATGTTTGGTTAGCAATTCCAGCTCAGGAAGAGCAAGGCATATTTTGTACAGTAGAAAAGGAAAGGACCAACCATCCAAAATATCAATTATATCTTTAGTCTATAATATTATAAACACCAGAAAAAATAATGCAGTCAGCATTACTTAATTTCAGTACTCATATAGTTTTTGTAGCTCGCCAGGAAAATTGTTATGCAAATTTACCTCTCTCATCTTTATTCCCCTTCCCCAGTAAAAACACTGTAAATTGTTAAAAGTCTTCTGGTGACTTGTCATATTTGGCACCAGTTTAATTGGTTTTGGCAACTGTATTAGTGACTCATAGGAGAATACTTTTGGTCTCTTTACTAACAGATGCCTAGGCTAAAAGCAATGACAACAATGTCACGTGGCCCTAAAATCGCAGGAATTTGCCGCTGGCGGTCCAGTAAAAACAAAATTATATGAAAAAAGAGTCAGAAGATAAGACTTAAAATGTACATTGTTATAAATGTTTAGTCAGAAAAAGATCATATCTTTTGTCATTTATTTAAATGACATGTTGGAATGGGACTATGCATGAGGCATCATAGGAACCACTAACATTTTGAACCCAATGTGTTTGTAATCATATTTAACTTGAACCAGTGTTCTCATTTCTTGTTCAGGGAAGTGTCTCAATCACCAGAAAATTCAGGTGACATCCTATTCATGCTTTGCTTCTCTAAAAAATTCCTTTTGGAACACTGATGTGTTATATTTGTGGGTCCTTAAAATTATTATCATTTCCCCATGTATCTTCTGATTTGATGGTCATTATAATTATATGAGAGGTACTGTCTTTGAAACACAACAATATTTAGGCAACAAGTATGCCTTGTTTGAATGCCTGTTTGTCTGCCACAAACTCTGCCAAGTACTGGAGAAAGAACTCTGAATAAGTTCCTAGCCTCAATGAACTCACCAGTCTAAAATCAGAAGAAGCAAAAAAAAAAAAATCACTTGTGCTTATTAAAAGCTAGCATAAGTCCCATATGCTATGCTAGTGTTGTAGAGACAAGATTCCTTGATGTGGGAGAGTCCCAGATTCCTCTCTATTCCAGACCCAAGGAGAACTGTGGTCTTTTTCAGCTTTGCCTCCTATAGGGAGATTCTGTGTTTGACAACCCTGATTATGGATTTTGTGCTTCAGAATCCAAGAGGATAGATAGAGACAGGACTTCCCTGGCAGTCCAGTGGTTAAGACTGCCTGTGCTTCCACTGCAGAGGGCACAGGTTTGATCCCTTAAAAAAAAAAGAAGATGCCAATGTAGGCTGAGTGAGGGGCTCAGCTGAAAATCATTAAAGAGAGAGAGAGAATGGGCAGCGAGAGATTGAAAAGGTGTAAGGAAAAAGAGGGCAATTATTTTCTATAAGATTAGTTCTTTGGCTTTACCATTATTAAAAAATCCTCATGGTGAGGAAAGAAGAAAAGACATTTAAGAAGGAAGTTGAGAGACTAAGTCATTACATATAAAATCAGATAAATGAGTTGCAGAGGGCCACTTAGCTCCAATCAAAAAACATGGCCATGACCAATTTCCTTTGATCTAGGATCCAGGCCCATGCCTCCAATCCCAGAAACCAGAAAGGAGTCTTTTTCTCTTCATCCAAGCTCTTGCTCATCTGTGACCCAGACAGGCAGTCACAGTAAACAATGATGCATTTCCCAGAGTTTGGAACAATACCAGATGTAGGCATCGGCATAACGTCAATAAATCCTCCAAACTGATATACAGATTCTGCACAACCCTTATCAGAATCCCAGTTGGCTTTTTTGTAGAAATTGACAAACTGATCTTAAAAAGCATCTGGAAGTAAAAATTCCTGTGGGAATAAATTCCATTTACGTGAAATATCCAGAATAGGAAAATCTATACAGAAAGTCATTTACTGGTTAGCCAGGGCTAATGACAAGATTGGCAGGTGATAGTTGAAAGATAAGGAATTGATGAAAATGTTCTGAAGACCACTGCGGTGATGAGTGCACAGCTCTGGAAGTATACTAAAATCCATTGAATTGGGCAGTTACATGGGTGAGATGTGTTCTACATAAATTATATTTCAATAAAGCTATTACAAAAAGCCACGCACTTTTAATGTTTTTCTTAGATGACTATTCAATTCAGAAAAGTTTTTAATGACTTTGAGAAAAAAAGGCAATGACTAACATCCTCCAGAAAGATTGTATTCATCATGTATTCAACTCACATCCTCAAGAGCAGCGTATGAAGACACCCTCCCCCTTGACTGCTGTTCAGCTGGCAAGCATCAGAGGAACACATAGTATTTTATGGCTGGCATCAGTTCTGAGAGGTTAGTGTCTTGTACTATACTGGTTGTTAAGATATTTTGAATATGTTTCCTATCTGCTCCCTATACCCTGGTTTACCTTGGAAATCATAAAATTTTCATATTTTTGCAAAATTGATAAATTGAAAATAATTTGATTGAATTTCTTTAATTCTGGGTGGGGTTTGAGTATGATTTCATTTTTAAGCATTAATGTTTTCTTTTTATCAAGGTAATCTGTACAGTGAATATTTAATGAAACCATAAGAATTTCAAATGGAAAGCATCAGTCCCTAGCACTCTCAGTCCTGTTCCCCAAGGCAACCAAGTTACTCTTGTAACATTTTCTGATTTTAGTTGTGTGAGTCTCAGAATCTTTAAATCTATTCAATACCTAGTAAATAATATACATAAATCCTTATTTCTTGAAAGTGAAAGTGAAGTCGCTCAGTCATGTCTGACTCTTTGCAACCCCATGAACAGTAGCCTACCAGGCTCTGCCATCCATGGGATTTTCCAGGCAAGAACACTGGAGTGGGCTGTCATTTCCTTCTCCAGGGGATCTCCCCAACCCAGGGATCAAACCTGGGTCTCCTGCATAGATGTGTCCCTTAAAAAAGCCATTTTTAAACTTTCTGTCACTGTATTTAGATAATCTTCTATCTTGCATATAGTCATGTCATTCTTTTTATCTTTATCAGTTGTTTTTGTAACTTTCAATAATATACGTAACATAAGAATCTTAGGTGCATAGTCTTATCCTCTTCTGTCCTTTTTCCCTTTCCACTTGCCATGTTCTATTATCTATACTCAGCAACTTCCACATTGTCAAGACTCACGTTATTTATCATTTATATTCTGCTCTGAAGTGGTACATGCATCTGTGCTGTGTCCATACTTTAATTCTAAAAGCTAAAACAATAAAATCCTTATATTATTATGACCGTTTAAAAACTTCACTGTAGATCCAAGTAATGTTCTAAGTTTATAGCTCCCTTTCTTGTTCCTTCTGGAGCTTCTAATTGCTTATTTATTCTGGCATTGTTGGTTTTATTGCAACTTTAATTTTTTTTTCCCCATTCTCCAAAGAATACTAGGAAATGTATGCAACTTCTTTTTCCAAGATACCTCCTCCTTGGACAGATAGCTCCCTAGCAGTGGTCATTTTCTAGGTTGCTGCATTAGCTGCATTCTGGAACTTCCCTTTGTCATTCTCCTGGTTTCAGTTCCCTGTGTCTCAGATCCTGATATTGCTCATCTCTAAGTATAACTGCCTGAGAAAGGCCTTAGGGGAGAGAAACTTGGTCTGAAAATAGTTTCATTACATTTAATTTATAATTAGACTGAGCACAGAATTTCCGGATAATAGTATTAGAATATTTTTGTTGTGAGTGGCAGAAAACTTGGTGTACAAAGAGAAGGGTAGGGGGTTTCTGGTGAAAATAACCAAACACTCTAGAGTTGAATTCTCTTCAGGTATGGTTCAATCCAGAGGTTCATAGAGTTGAACCAGCTTTGGCTCTGCTTTTTAAAATTTTAAGTGAGTCTCCCCTTTCCCCACTCACTGCATTGTGATCAGGGAATATGATCTGCGTTTTAAAAAATAATTTTTGACATTAATTGATATATACATGCTCAATTTATATCAAAGAAGTCTTATTTTCCCAGATTCTATAAATACATTTATATTTCAAAAGCCCAGCTTTATTTGTTTTTCTTAGCATTTTTCTGATCTATCTTTCTCCCTTATTTGCTCTATTCCTACAGTCCCCTATTGGGCTCCAGTAGTTGTGATGGAGACCATTTTAAACTCAAAGCATTACTTGGACTATGTGTGGTATAGAACCTCTATTAACCTACACCTAGGAGTCTGGTGCATGGGTACTCAAAGATATTTGTTAAAAGGGTTAGTTTATAAAATGGAAGAGCATGTCTAAGGAAAGAAGTTCAACTCTGCTTCTTAGGTATTTCCATCTACTTCTGCACTTTCCTGTTTGTTTCATTAAAAAAAAAATTCTCATTAGCTATTTGAAATCAGTATCTAATTTTTAGTGGGAATATCTCAGGCACAGAAGAAATACATCACTGACCATGTTTTTCCCTACTGTTTTTACCCACCCAAATTCTCACTATTCATTTTCTAAGAGTGCAGAAAACTGCGGAAAAAAGATTCTTATTCACAACTAAATTAAAGGAACTCATGGAGTGTCCGTTTTCTCAGACTCCCAGAGTCCTAAAGACAGTCACCCAGAGCAGCCCATCTGTGCTCACAAACAGGGTAGCATTGCTCAGGAGTCAGCCTGAGGCCTCTCTCCTACAGACACTTCCAGGTACAGAGCAAGGGGATGCAGAAGGGTGGCAGAGGTTCAGGGGCGCCAGGTCTGGTCCCCTTAGAAACATCGTCAAAGGGCCTGATCCCATGGAAGTTTGTCTGCTTGGTTTATGGAGCAAGTCTAGCCTCACCCAGAAAAATTTCTCTTTCCCCCAAAATGAACCTTCTGTATTCAGACTTTTTTTTTCTTTTTAAAGACACAACTCTTCCCAACTCCAGTGAGTTAGGCATTATTTGAATTTGTCATATGGTGCTGATATACAGGAGGTTTTGTCTGGCTGTTAATACTGACAAAAGGAGTTGAGGTTTTCCCAGTAGACTAAACGTTCTGTATTTAATGAAAGCAAGATTCTAAAAATTGGCTTCTACAACATGTAGGTCTTATAACATTGTACATGACTCAGAGACCATTTAGATGATATACAGGCGTGAGCTATTTTATCCAAAGACATCTTCTTAGTGATTCCAGTTGAGGTCCAGGGCTAAGGACTTCACATAAATCTCATCTGAGACAGACCCCAGGTAGATCTTCCCTTCAGTCAGCATTCCTGTGTTGTGTGGCTCATTTCATTTTTTGACAGAGTAATAATCACAAAGTTGTGATCAGGTATCAATTTTTAAATGGGCATATTTCTTACGGAGAAGGCAATGGCACCCCACTCCAGTACTCTTGCCTGGAAAATCCCATGGACAGAGGAGCCTGGTAGGCTACAGTCCATGGGGTCGCAAAGAGTCAGACAGGACTGAGCGACTTCACTTTCACTTTTCACCTTCATGCATTGGAGAAGGAAATGGCAACCCACTCTAGCGTTCTTGCCTGGAGAATCCCAGGGATGGGGGAGTCTGGTGGGCTGCCTGCCGTCTATGGGGTCGCATAGAGTCGGACACGACTGAAGCGACTTAGCAGCAGCAGCATATTTCTTAATGAACTCACTCCACAGTCTGCTGGGTGGGAGATGCTACTCACTTGATAGCTTATTCTGTTTTATTCTGGAATGAGAAAAACATTATTTTGGATCTCATTCTAAGCATCTCTTCAAGAAAACACCTCCACACTTGAATTTGAAACAAATTAAAGCATCTGGGCCGGTACAGTGAGTGTCAGTGATGTTTTCCTGTTTTATTCTTTCTGACCGAAGCAAATTAGAAAGCTTTCTTTCCTCTAAATTGTAGGCAACATAAAAGATTAGAATGGACTGAAAAAGAACACTTAGTTTCTAAACAATTCTGCTTCTAGGAATTTAATGGCTATTATACACACACACACACACACACACACACACACACACATATGTATATTTTAAAAGTCTAACTATGAAAAGATCTTCAGTCAGCATTTTCTTTAATTAAAAAACACTCTGGAAATCCAAATAATGAAGGGCTGAAAGTGAAAGTGAAGTCGCTCAGTCGTGTCCAACTCTTTTCGACCCCATGGACTGTAGCCTACCAGCCTCCTCCCTCCATGGGATTCTCCAGGTAAGAGTACTGGAGTGAGTTGCCGTTTCCTTCTCCAAGGGATCTTCCCGACCCAGGGATCGAACCCAGGTCTCCCACATTCCAGGCAGACGCTTTAACCTCTGAGCCACCAGGGAATCTAATAAAGGGCCACATACATGCTAAGTCACTTAAGTTGTGTCTGACTCTTTGCAGTCCCATGGACTGTAGCCAGCCAGGCTCCTCTGTCTATGGGATTCTCCAGGCAAGAATACTGGAGTGGGTTGCCATGCCTTCCTCCAGGGGATCTTCCCGACGCAGGGATCCAACCTGCATCTCTGATGTCTCCTGCATTGGCAGGTGGATTCTTTACCACTAGCACTACCTGGGAAGTCCAATAAAGGGCTACTGAAATATATTGTAGAATATATTGGATATATATAGCCTCTGACAGAACTGGATTCTTTGCAGTTGTTAAAAGAAATGAAATTGACCTATTTGCATTAACAGAGGACGTTCTTTTAAGACATCTCATGTGAAAATAAGGCAGGTGAAATACTATGGGTATTAATTGTGTGATCCCCTCTGTGAAAAAAGTTTATATATGTGCATGTGTGTATGTGCATGTTTTGTGCAATGCATGCTTTGATATATGAGCAAAATGTTTTCTGAAAGAATTGTAAGAAACTACCAATAACAGGGTAAGAATGATCAGATGAAGAAGGAAAAATTACTTTTCACATTACAATTTTCTGTAATGCTTGAATTATGTACCTGAATTAATTTTTTAAAAACATGTTATCAGAGGTTACCTATGGGTAGGTTTATAGAACTTTATTAGTATCTTCTTTATAGTTGTATACATTAAAGAAAATCAGCAAATATTATTTTAAAAATCTAATTATGGGGATATTATAGTCTTAACAACAACAAGTAAGACAGTTAAACTTCAAAGTTTAATTGTTTCTTTAATACAACTTATAAATTCAAGCCTTTCCAATCTAACAGAAATGATGTTTGTGCAAGAAAACGTTTGCTCTGGTATGTGAAATAGGCTTGAGAAGAGAAAGCTGTTTTAAAGTGTAATAATCTTAACTCAGGGTTTTCAAAAAATACATTTTTTACAAAAATATCAATGCATAATGATTTCAAGAAAGATACATAAAATGAATCAACTACAGAAAAAATGCCTTTCTGAGTGCTTTTCTTTAGTTGCACACATGTTGGTCAGAAAAAAAAAGTTAAATTTAAAGATTTTTCTTAAACATACCATAGTTTGGCACAATCCTTAAGAAATACCATCAAATGAGGACACTGAAAGAGATACTGTGTGTTTTCCTTTCATGAAGCAGTTAAGTCATTGTGCATTTCTTTCCCTCTACCTGATAGTTTCAACTCTGTGTTTAAAACTTCTTGAATCCAGCCCTGATCATTCACTTAAGACACAGTAACACTGTTCTCCGGTATCTGTACAGAGCAGCAGAGAGAACACAAAGCATTCACACTCCCCTCAGACTCACTGATTAATTGATTGATTAAAAAGTGACATGGAAGTTGATTCTGGTATATATCACTCCCATAAAATTAATGATCACCTCAAGAGTGGTTTTACACCACATTCAACAGGACCTGGGAAGTGATTTTCATTCCATTTCATGTTTTTCTCTAACTAAAAATAGACTTATCTCTTCCTCTAAGTTGAATTTCAAAGTCCAGTTGCTGTGAAGCTCGGTAAGAAAGGTGTGAATCATATTTGCATCTGTGACTTATGAAGAATTTTAGTTTCTGATGGTGAATGAAAAGGGGAAAGCGTGATGCGCTTTGGCTAGACACAGAGCTTCCAGGAAGCCTAGAGGTCTGTACCTTTTCTCAGAGTTCTACAGAGTCCTAGGAGATTTAAAAGCATTCTCTTCTCACCAAGCAATGCCTCAGAGGGTGCCAAGCCTCACCATATTTTTTCAGATTGCTTAATATGAGTAGTCAAATTTAGGACAAAAGTCTCTGTTATTTCCAGAGAGAATATTTTAACAATGTTTTGTAGGAGTTGACTTGCTACAAATGCATTTCATTAAATATGAAATGAGCTTCCCTTGTGGCTCAACTGGTAAAGAATCTGCTCGCAATGTGGGGGACCTGGGTTCAATCCCTGTGTTGGGAAGATCCCCTGGAGAAGGGAAATGCTACCCACTCCAGGGTTCTGGCCTAGAGAATTCCATGGACTGTACAGTCCATGGGGTTGCAAAGAGATGAAACACCAAACACTTCTTGATGAAATACCTGCTCAGGTCACAGTTGGTAGTCTACAGGTTAGACCCTAAGTCCACTACTAGTCACATCACTGAATGTTTTCTTCATTGCATCAGAGTGGCAACTCATTAAACTTCATGAATTTTTCAGAAAAAAGTTTTTCTCATTCTCGTTCTTGGTGGTCTCCCTGGAACCTTGTTTCTGACCTTGATCCTCTCCTCAATGACAGTTCAATTTTAAATCTAGTTCAGACACATTTGAAGTACAGTTCTAGGCCTTAACCCTGTGTTGCCTATCTTGGTTCTGATGAACTTACCATTACTTCATTTTGAGCCAACCCCTGCCCCAGTCCTATTTCCATCTGCCAGAAGATGTGAATCTGCATCCAAAGTGGGAGTTTGCTCGGACCGCTTGTGTCTCTTTGAAAGTCTTGTAAGTAGGTATGTTTACTATCGTTGAAGACATCAGGCTTGCTTACCTGCCATGGCATTTTGTCCCTATGTATCCTTGTACGTTGACAGTTTTGCAGCAGCAAGACTTTCTCTCTCAAGGACCTTGGCAGCAGGGCAGTGAGTAATGGTTTTCAGAGAAAAATCTCTTTCTGAACCCATTTTGCTTCCCATCTCCTGGCCCCTGAGCGACTAACAACAATCAGATGTCATTTCTTCTCCTGCAAATGATCTTGTTTTTAGATGAACATCTTCAAAAGAGCAAGTTGACAGATAACTTGCCCTCATCTTTCAATTATCTCCATTGTTTGTTATCACCAAGTATAGTGTTAGTTGCTTGGACATGTCTGACTCTTTGCAATCCCATGGACTGTAGCCCGCCAGGCTCCACTATTCATGCAATTCTCCAGGCAAGAATACGGGAGTGGGTTGTTGTTCAGTTGCTCAGTAGTGTCTGACTCTTTGCAGCCCTGTTGACTGCAGCATGCCAGGCTTCCCTGTCCTTCACCATCTCCCTGAGCTTGCTCAAACTCATGTTCATTGAGTTGGTGTTGCCATCAAACCATCTCATCCTCTGTCATCCTGTTCTCCTCCTGCCTTCAATATTTCTCAGTTTCAGGATCTTTTCTAATGAATCGGCTCTTTGCATCAGATAGCCAAAGTATTAGAGCTTCAGCTTCAGCATCAATCCTTCCAATGAATATTCAGGATTGATTTCCTTTAAGATTGATTGGTTTGATCTCCTTGTAGTCCATGGGACTCTCAAGAGTCTTCTCCAATACCACAGTTCAAAAGCATCAATTCTTCCTCTTTATTGTCCAACTCTCACATCTATACATCACTACCGGAAAAACCATAGCTGGCTATATTGACCTTTGTCGGCAACGTGATGTCTCTGCTTTTTAATACACTGGAGTGGGTAGCCATTCCCTTCGCAGGAAATCTTCCTGACCCAGGGATTGGACCTGGGTCTCCCACATTGCAGACAGATTCTTTACTGTCTGAACCACCATAAAGACTCTCATTTCCTCATGTCTTTGAAGTGTGTCTCTATCTTTAGCCTTCTTTCAGAAGAAGCTTTTTCTACCTTTTGCTCAGCTAGTTTTTGACCTAGATTCCTCTACTCTCCCAAATGCCAATACCCCCACCCCAAATCCTCAGGAAAGGAGCACAAGTAGGTTTCTGCCTCTTAACAGCATAATATGGAGAGAAGGGGTCCACTGATCTCCACTCTTCTACCCACCTACCCTCCAACACATGTCCCCACAGCTGTGTGGCAGACCACATCCTAGCAGAGCCTGGCATGGATTCTAGAGGGAAAGGAGCTGGGCTCAGGGTCAAGATGAAACCTGAAGATACTATTTCTCTGAGCATAACAGGCCCTTTATGGTGGATGCATTTGCACAGTCTGGGGATAGTCTCTTTGTCCAGGAGCAGACCTGAATTTAGAGCAGAAGTCTAGAATGGAGCAAATAACGCTTCTCTGCTATTTCAGTTACCAATTTGCTTTCCCAATGTAAGTAAGCAGAAATTGCTTGCTAATCACTTAGAGACCCAGAATTGCAAACCTGATGCATACAAATCAACCACAGTATTGTTTTCTAGCATAGTTTCTTAAAAAAAAATCATTGAATTTCAGTGCCTTCTCCAGTTTGCCTTAGCATGGAGATAACACTTGCTTATCCTCAAGTGTTGTAAGTTTCCACTTCCTTGGACTTCAGTTCATTTCATTTCAGTCACTCAGTTATCTGACTCTTTGCGAACCCATGAACTGCATCATGCCAGGCTTCCCTGTCCATCACCACCTCCACTCATGTCCATTGAGTTGGTGATGCCATCCAACCATCTTACCTTCTGTTGTCTGTCCTCTTCTCCTCCTGCCCTGAATCTTTCCCAGCATCAGGGTCTTTTCCAATGAGTCAGTTCTTCACATCAGGTGGTCAAAGTATTGGAGTTTCAGCTTCAGCATCAGTCCTTGCAATGAATATTCAGGGTTGATTTCCTTTAGGATTGACTGATTTGATCTGCTTGCAGTCCAAGGGACTCTCAAGAGTCTTTTCCAACACCACAGTTCAAAAGCATCAATTCTTCGGCGCTCAGCTTTCTTTATAGTCCAACTCTCACATCCATACATCACTACTAGAAAAACCATAGATGGACCTTTTTTGGCAAAGGAATGTTTCTGCTTTTTAATATGCTGTCTAGGTTGGTCATAGCTTTTCTTTCAAGGAGCAAGCATCTTTTAATTTCATGGCTGCAGTCACCATCTGCGGTGATTTTGGAGCCCCCCAAAATAAAGTCTGTCACTGTTTCCATTGTTTCGCTGTATATTTGCCATGACGTGATGTGACTGGATGCCCTGATCTTTGTTTTTTGAATGTTGAGTTTTAAGCCAACTTTTTCACTCTCCTCTTTCACTTTCATCAAGAGGCTCTTTGGTTCTTCTTCGCTTTCTGCCATTAGGATGGTATCATCTGCATATCTGAGGTTATTGATATAACCCTTGGACTTAACAAGCATAGTAATTGAGGAACTTTTGAGTTCTCAGCTCTGCATTAGGCATTGCAGAGATGCCTTAGACAGATGAGGCAAAGGCCACAAACTTCTTCATAGTAAAATTTCCTGGGACTTAGGCTCTCAAAAGGGGCTTCTCTGGGGCTTGGATGGTAAAGAATCTGCCTGCAATGCAGGAGACCTAGGTTTGATCCCTGGGTTAGGAATATTCCCTGGGAAGGGAATGGCTATTCACTCCAATATTCCTGCCTGGAAAATTCCATGGACAGAGGAACCTGGTGGGCTATAGTCCATGGAGTCGCAAAGAGTCAGACACAGATGAGCGACTAACACTTTCACTTTTCACTTTAGGATCTCAAGAAGACAAAGCAGGAAATATATTAGTGACAAAGTTAAGGGAATAATTTGAACCAAGGGGTCAATGTTGGCCAACAGAGCTGGGGAGGCATCTTCATATATGAGGAAAGGATTGTTGAAGGGTAAGGAGGGATTGTGAATAGAGAAAGGCAATCAAAGATACATGAGCCAAGATGTAAAACTGTGGGCAGGTCCTTGGGGGTTCAAGATGAGGGGAGCCTTGTCTGAGTAGCAGGGTTTGTGTGAAGGAGTTTCAGGAATAGCAGATTCTTTTCACATTGACAGTGGTTTTTGTCTCCTTTTAATACTCTCGTATTCAGTATTTGGATGATGTGATTTTTGTCTAACTGCACTGCCAAAGCATTCCTCCTCCAGACCACATCAACCAAAGCAAGACTTTAGATTTACTTTTCTGTGGTGTTCTCCCATTAGAATCCTCTGGCTTTTCACACCTAGGAGGCCTTTCCACAGCCATGCTATCAGGCACATGAAAGACTTCACTCTAGAGCTTGAGCCATATATGAGTTGCCCAAGGCCAAGTCTAACAGAAGAGACAATGTAAATGCCAAATGAATATCTGGAATAGTCAGTTCAGGTTTACATCATATACCATGCACTGAATTTCTAGGGCAGGATAGCTTATTTTCATGATCAATCATTGCACTAATGTGTTGTTAATCACATTTATCTCAGGTATGATTATATAACAGTTAATTGTTGGAACATTAACCAGCAATATGAAGAGGCATCATTCACTTTCTTAGCCTTTAGGCTAATTTGGCTGTTCACAGTTATGAGGTTCCTTTGAAAAATACTGGTAGCTTCTAGTAGCTACAGGTCTATGTCCTCTCCCTTATCCAACTCACCACAAGGATGCTTTTGAACTGTGGTGTTGGAGAAGACTCTTGAGAGTCACTTGGACTGCAAGGAGATCAAACCATTCTATCCTAAAGGAAATCAACCCTGAATATTCATTGGAGGGACTGATGCTGAGGCTGAAGTCCAGTACTTTGGCTACTTGGTGCAAAGCATTGACTCATTAGAAAAGACCCTGATGCTGGGAAAGATTGAAGGCAGGAGGAGAAGGGGATGACAGAGGATGAGATGGTTGGATGGCATCACTGACTCAATGAACATGAGTTGGAACAAGCTCCAGGAGATGGTGAGGGTTAGGGAGGCCTGCTGTGGTGCAGTCAATGGGGTCACAAAGACTCAGACATGACTGAGCGACTGAACAACAACAACAACAACAGGCGAGAAAAGGCCAGGGCACAATTTTTGAAAGAATGACAAGCCCAAGGACACAACATAAATGGATTAGAATGAAATGGGTCAAAGATGGCAGACAAGTTAACTTAACTAGACCTTGATCCTCAATCAGAAAGCAAAATGACATACCCAGAGGCACCATGACAGTTTTAAGGCCAACTGTTAAAAGACCAAAAAGTGGGTGATGGGCCCAATTCTTGGAAATCTCCACCCTTTCCCCAAAATTGTTGGAATAATCCTCCCACTCATTAACCTATGAAATTACCCAGTCCATAAAATGGCTTCCATGGTAACTCAGATGATAAAGAATCTGCCTGCAATGCAGGAGACCTAGGTTCAGTCCCTGGGTGGGGAAGATCCCCTGGAGAAGGAAATGACAACCCACTTCAGTATTCTTGCCTGGAGGATTCCAAGGGCAGAGGAGCCTGGTGGGCTACATACAGCCCATAGGGTCACAAAGATTCAGGCAAGACTCACACAAAAGCTAACCATGCCACCTTTCTAAGCTGCACTCATCCTCTGTGATGGCCCACACTCTGTGGAGTGTATTTCTCTCTGAATAAATCCACTTCTTACCTAGCACTTTATCTCTCACTGAATTCTTTCTGTGATGACACATCAAAAACCTGAGCTTCATTACACCTGAAACCAGGTCTGTGATCTCAGTTGGAAGACTGTGGATTTTGGCTAGGTTCAAATGCAGGCATGTGGGTTTGTTAGGTAGGTAGAATAGGGAAAAGGAGTCCAAAATGGCAGTAGCTAAAAGACAAGGAAGGGAAAAGCCTGCAAAAATAGAACAAAAGAAGGTCCAAAGACCGGAGTGAGGACTTCAGGTAGAACAAACAGCACTCCTGGCTAAGCCCAATTTGCATAGGGCAGGCCCAGGTGGAGGGAAAAACATATAAAAGGAGGAGCCAAAGTGATTTCTCTCTCTCTTTCTCTCCCGTGTGCGTGTGCTCTCTCTCTCTCTCTCCTTCTCTCTTTCTCCCTCCCCCACGTGCTCCTCCACTCTCTTCCCTTCAAGTCTTTGGGTTGGCATGCCCTCACGCTTTGAGGATGGATTCTCCTGCTATCTTCTAAATAAAATAGAGCTGTAACATTGATTTACTTAAGAGCTATAACACTGTTTGTCTAAGACCCAAGAGCTGTGACGTGCCGAGGGCTTTAATGTCCGTCACTCCAAATCTTTGTTGTGATGAGACAAAGAGCCGAGGAACATACACTCACATGACATCTATGGTGCTGTGACTCGGATTTAACCTGGCTGAACCAAACTCCATGCGGAAGAGGCCAAGCACAGCAGGAGCCCAACTCAGCAAATCTCCCACGCTAGAAGCAGAAGGTGAAGAAATCCAGCCCAGGGGAAGGCCCATCGTGCTAGAAACCAGGACAGCAAAAAACAAACTCAGCAGAAAGCTCATGTGGCCCAGTCTCAGATTCCAGAAGACTTCCAGTTAAGGTAAGAGGTCCTCGCTCCTATGGCTGGAGGGACATGCCTAATGAAATCTTAATTCCTTTACAGTCTCTCGTTTCTTATTTCCTCAAACTTCCTGTGAACAGGCAGGCAGCAGGGGGTGCAATTGAGGGACTCTGGAGAGGCTACTCCTCAGCATGTCACAGAGGCACTATCTGCTGAGCCCCAGTAGCTGTTACACAAGCTGGTGGGGGTTCTTCTGTCCTTTCTCTTCTTTGTGCCAAGGATCAGACCAAAAAAAAAACTGAGTATCAGTCAGATATTTAGCAAATTTTCCAGCGGGCTATGAAGGGGATTCCTCGGCACGTTTTTCCCACTGCTTTTTCCTCCTGTCCTTCAGCCCTCTCCCGGGACTTGAGCCCGACCAACACCCAGAATGGCCTTGGGTGCCTAATAAAGCTCAGGCTCTGAAGTCTCCTTGCAAAAATTCACTGAGAGTCAAAGCGATAGATAAGACGTAGACTTGTTAAGATTCAGAGAGAAGTGCCCACTCTACAGGGTACCAGCTATGGAATGAGGCCTGGCTAGGTTTTGTGAGGGGGGTGGGGGAATTCATATGCTAATGAGTGGGAGGATCATCCCTATCATTGGGGAACCACCCACTCCTCCATCTTTTGACAGTGACTTGGAGTTGTCCTGCCACCTCTGGATGTGTCTGTTGGCTTATAGATTGGAAATTAAGGTTTACTTGAATTTGACTTGTCATCTTGGGCCCAATTGATTTTAATTGGTTTACAAACGCTGGACTGGAAGAAACACAAGCTGGAATCAAGATTGCTGGGAGAAATATCAATAATCTCAGATATGCAGATGACACCACCCTTATGGCAGAAAGTGAAGAGGAGCTAAAAAGCCTCCTGATGCAAGTGAAAGAGGAGAGCGGAAAAGTTGGCTTAAAGCTCAACATTCAGAAAATGAAGATCATGGCATCCGGTCCCATCACTTCATGGGAAATAGATGGGGAAACAGTGGAAATAGTGTCAGACTTTATTTTTGGGGGCTCCAAAATCACTGTAGATGGTGATTGCGGCCATGAAATTAAAAGACGCTTACTCCTTGGAAGAAAAGTTATGACCAACCTAGATAGCATATTGAAAAGCAGAGACATTACTATGCCGACTAAGGTCCATCTAGTCAAGGCTATGGTTTTTTCTGTGGTCATGTATGGATGTGAGAGTTGGACTGTGAAGAAGGCTGAATGCCAAAGAATTGATGCTTTTGAACTGTGATGTTGGAGAAGACTCTTGAGAGTCCCTTGGACTGCAAGGAGATCCAACCAGTGCATTCTGAAGATCAACCCTGGGATTTCTTTGGAAGGAATGATGCTAAAGCTGAAACTCCAGTACTTTGGCCTCATGAGAAGAGTTGACTCATTGGAAAAGACTGTGATGCTGGGAGGGATTGGGGGCAGGAGAAGGGGACGACCGAGGATGAGATGGCTGGATGGCATCACGGACTCGATGGACTGAGTCTGAGTGAACTCTGGGAGATGGTGATGAACAGGGAGGCCTGGCGTGCTGCGATTCATGGGGTTGCAAAGAGTTGGACACAACTGAGCGACTGAACTGAACTGAACTGAACTGATACCCTTGTGCTATGTCATTCTTTCAAAGGTTGTGCTCTGCCCCCTTCCCTCCTGTTTCATGCTCTTTTCCTGAGCCCCATCCAGACACACAAGGTTTCCTCTACCACCTTCTGGAGAGACAACTAGAAAATAGCTGGCCTTGGGAGGGAAATACTCTATAATATCCAACCCCCTAATCCTACCCAGTACTGGTCACCCTGGAGATCTTGGGGATGCCCAACTCCAGTCCGGGGGTCCCAGGAGGTCATCATGCCTTGACCTGCTTAGGGATCTGGTCCTCAAAAGGTTGTCATGCCTCAACCTGCTTGGGGATCCACTAGTCTCAGGGGTCCCAGGAGGTCGTCAGCCTCGACCTGCCCAGGGGCCCAATTCTCGGGAGGCCATCACGCCTCGACCTGCCTGGGGATCTGCACCCTGATCCGGGGACGCCTGGCTCTCAGGTTGCAACAGTACTGGATAGGATGAGCTTACATCATATCTATTCCCAGCCACAGTGGGCAAACTAGCAATGAGTTACAAACCCCTTAATTCTACCCAGCAGTGGTCATGCTGGAGACCTTGGGGATGCCCAGACTCCAGTCCTGGGGTCCCAGGAGGTCATCACGCCTTGACCTGCCTAGGGATCTGGTCCTCAAAAGGTTGTCACGCCTCAACCTGCTCAGGGATCCGCCAGTCCCAGGGGTCCCAGGAGGTCGTCACACCTCGACCTGCCCAGGGACCCAATTCTTGGGAGGCCGTCATGCCTCGACCTGCCTGGGGATTCAATCTCTAGGAGGCTGTCATGCCTCAGCCTGCCTGAGGATCTGCATGCTGACCTGGCGACGCCTGGCTCTCAGGTTGCAACAGTTCTGGGTAGGATAAGCTTCAGAAAGACTCAGCCCTAGGGAAGTCCACCCATGGAAACAGAAGGAAGCCTATTACTTGTGGGACTGTGCCCAGTCTCAGCAATAACTCAGGAGCCCAATGAGAACACCATTGCCTTTCTGGAAAGGCTAAAAGAGACACTCCAACAGTTTACCAATCTGGACTTCGACTCTTACGAGGGACAGGTGATTTTAAAGGACAAATTCCTGTCTCAATGTGCATCAGATATCAGAATTAAGTTACAACAGCTACAACAGCAGGACCCTGCTGCCTCTTTAGATGAGATGGTCCAGACAGCCACCAATACCTTTTATAACAGAGAAGAAGGCCAAGGCTCAGGAGAATGAGAAAAAGAAAGAGACAAGGCATGCCCAGATGCTGGCCTCCCTCCAGAGAAGCCCTATAGCAAACCCCGAGTCCTTGAAAGACAAGGCACGAGACAAATGCCTGATCTGTAGACAGGCGGGGCATTGGGCCAAAGAGTGTCCAAACCGTGACAAGTCTCCTAGAATGGCTTGCCACAAATGCTATCAACTGGGACATTGGGGGCACTCTGCCCTTGGGACCCAAGAGCCTCAAGGTCAAGTGCCAAGCCTACCCTCACGATGGTTCAAGAGGACTGAAGAGGCCCACTCCAGCCAGACTGCCTGTCACAGATAACCATCATGGGGCTGGAGCCAAGGGTGCAACTGGATGTGGCAGGTAGGCCCAAGAATTTCTTGGTTGACACAGGGGCTACCTACTCTGTCTTGATCTCCTACTCCGGAGACTTCTCCTCCCAAACCTGTACCATTTTGGGTGCTACAGGAAAAGCAACTACTAAAAGATTCACCCAAGTACTTCTTTGTTGCTGGGATGGACAAATATTTTCCCGCCAGTTTCTGGTGGTCCCTGAGTGGTGGGACGAGATATACTCACTAAACGGGGACCATCCTTGTGATGGGAAGTTTTTCAGTCCCTAGAGCCCTGCAGCTCCTGATTACTACTGAACAACCCATTACACCTTCAATAGAGAGGGACCAAAAACTATGGGAAGACAAAATTAACCCCCAGGTGTGGGACCAGGGGACGAGCCCACCAAACTGAATGGGTCATCATTGTTCTCCGAGATCCCACTCGGTTTCCTAACCAGAAAAAATACCCTCTCAAAAGAGAGGCTTGGGAGGGACTACAGCCTTTAATAAATAAATTCCTTGCTTGTGGGATATTGGTCCCCACCAGTTCACCACGTAACACTCCAATCCTCACAGTAAAGAGAAAAGATGGAACCTGGTGAATGGTTCAAGATCTCTGGATCATAAATGAAGCTGTAGTCCCCCTCCATCCCACAGTACCCAATCCCTATGTAATCTTGGGAGAAATCCCACCCAGTGCCAAGTGGTTTATAGTCTTGGATCTCAAAGATGCATTTTTTTGCATACCACTGGCTAAAGAATCCCAATATCTTTTTGCGTTTGAGTGGGAGGCCCCAGGAGAAAAACACCAACAGATGACTTGGACAGTATTACCTCAGGGGTTCAGAGATAGCCCCCACCTGTTTGGACAGGTGCTTAGCTGGGATCTCCTAGATCTGGACCTAGGACCTAATGGGAAAATATTACAATACATAGATTACCTACTAATCTGCTCTCCAGATGAGAAAAGTGCCCAACAACATGCAATTCAGGTTCTAAACTTCTTGGCAGAAAGGGGATATAAAGTCTCCCGTGCTAAGGCACAGATGGTTGAGACAAAGGTCACTAACCTGGGAGTTCAGATTACACACGGGTCCAGGAGGCTGTCCTCTGATCAGGTACAAGGAATCCTCCAGGTGCCCTCCCTCACGACTCGAAAACAATTGCGAGCTTTCCTGGGGCTAACTGGATATTGTAGAATCTGGATACCAAACTATGGTAAATTGCTCAGCCCTTATATGAAAGTTTATTGACTATGCCAAAGCCTTTGACTGTGTGGATCACAATAAACTGTGGAAAATTCTGAAAGAGATGGGGATACGTGGGCGCAGGCGGGCCTAGAGGAGCTATCCCACGTTGAAGGTCAGGAATGGTGGTGGTGAGAAGATACCCCTCATCCAAGGTAAGGAGCAGAGGCTGTGCTTTGCTGGAGCAGCCATGAAGAGACACCCCACGCCCAAGGTAAGAGAAACCCAAGTAAGATGGTAGGTGTTGCAAGAGGGCATCAGAGGGCAGACACACTGAAACCATACTCACAGAAAACTAGTCAGTCTAATCACACTAGGACCACAGCCTTATCTAACTCAATGAAACCAAGCCATGCCTGCTGGGGAACCCAAGATGGGCGGGTCATGGTGGAGAGGTCTGACAGAATGTGGTCCACTGGAGAAGGGAACGGCAAGCCACTTCAGTATTCTTGCCTTGAGAACCCCATGAACAGTATGAAAAGCCAAAATGATAGGATACTGAAACAGGAACTCCCCAGGGCAGTAGGTGCCCAACATGCTATTGGAGATCAGTGGAGAAATAACTCCAGGAAGAATGAAGGGATGGAGCCGAAGTAAAAACAATACCCAGTCGTGGATGTGACTGGTGATAGATGCAAGGTCCGATGCTGTCAAGAGCATATGTCAATATTGCATAGGAACCTGGAATGTTAGGTCCATGAATCAGGGCAAAGTGGAAGTGGTCAAACAAGAGATGGCAAGGGTGAACATTGACATTCTAGGACTCAGTGAACTAAAATGGACTGGAATGGGTGAATTTAACTCAGATGACCATTATATCTACTACTGAAGGCAGGAATCCCTCAGAAGAAATGGAGTAGCCATCATGGTCAACAAAACAGTCTGAAATGCAGTACTTGGATGCAATCTCAAAAATGACAGAATGATCTCTGTTTGTCTCCAAGGCAAACCATTCAATATCACAGTAATCCAAGTCTATGCCCCAACCAGTAATGCTGAAGAAGCTGAAGTTGAACGGTTCTATGAAGACCTACAAGACCTTTTGAACTAACACCCCAAAAAGATGTCCTTTTCATTATAGGGGACTGGAATGCAGAAGTAGGAAGTCAAGAAACAACTGGAGTAACAGGCAAATTTGGCCTTGGAATGCGGAATGAAGCAGGCAAAGACTAATAGAGTTTTACCAGGAAAATGCGCTGGTCATAGCAAACACCCTCTTCCAACAACACAAGAGAAGACTCTACACATGGACATCACCAGGTGGTCAACACTGAAATCAGATTGATTATATTCTTTGCAGCCAAAGATGGAGAAGCTCTATACAGTCAACAAAAACAAGACCAGGAGCTGACTGTGGCTCAGATTATGAACTCCTTATTACCAAATTCAGACTTGAATTGAAGAAAGTGGGGAAAACCACTAGACCATTCAGGTATGACCTAAATAAAGTCCCTTATGATTATACAGTGGAAGCGAGAAATAGATTTAAGGGCCTAGATCTGATAGATGGAGTGCCTGATGAACTATGGACTGAGGTTTGTGACATTGTACAGGAGACAAGGATCAAGACCATCCCTATGGAAAAGAAATGCAAAAAAGCAAAATGGCTGTCTGGGGAGGCCTTACAAATAGCTATGAAAAGAAGAGAGGTCAAAAGCAAAGGAGAAAAGGAAAGATATAAGCATCTGAATGCAGAATTCCAAAGAATAGCAAGAAGAGATAAGAAAGCCTTCTTCAACAATCAATGCAAAGAAATAGAGGAAAACAACAGAATGGGAAAGACTAGAGATCTCTTCAAGAAAATTAGAGACAGCAAGGGAACATTTCATGCAAAGATGGGCTTGATAAAGGACAAAAATGGTATGGACCTAACAGAAGCAGAAGATATTAAGAAGAGGTGGCAAGAATACACAGAGGAACTGTACAAAAAAGATCTTCATGACCCAGATAATCATGATGATGTGATCACTAATCTAGAGCCAGACATCTTGGGATGTGAAGTCAAGTGGACCTTAGAAAGCAAAACTACGAACAAAACTAGTGGAGGTGATGGCATTCCAGTTGAGCTCTTTCAAATCCTGAAAGATGATGCTGTGAAAGTGCTGCACTCAGTATGCCAGCAAGTTTGGAAAACTCAGCAGTGACCACAGGACTGGAAAAGGTCAGTTTTCATTCCAATTCCAAAGAAAGGCAATGCAAAAGAATGCTCAAACTACCACACAATGGCACTCATCTCACATGCTAGTAAAGTAATGCTCAAAATTCTCCAAGCCAGGCTTCAGCAATACGTGAACCATGAACTCCCTGATGTTCAAGCTGGTTTTAGAAAAGGCCGAGGAACCAGAGATCAAATTGCCAACATCCGCTGGATCAAGGAAAAAGCAAGAGAGTTCCAGAAAAACATCTATCTCTGCTTTTTTGACTATGCCAAAGCCTTCGACTGAGTGGATCACAATAAACTGTGGAAAATTCTGAAAGAGATGAGAATACCAGACCACCTAACCTGTCTCTTGAGAAATCTGTATG
The DNA here is from genome assembly GCF_001704415.2 of Capra hircus. Taxonomy (NCBI): domain Eukaryota; kingdom Metazoa; phylum Chordata; class Mammalia; order Artiodactyla; family Bovidae; genus Capra; species Capra hircus. The sequence continues at coordinate 82,254,356 of NC_030815.1, forward strand.
CAGGACAGGAAGCAACAGTTAGAACTGGACATGGAACAACAGACTGGTTCCAAATAGGAAAAGGAGTACATCAAGGCTGTATATTGTCACCCTGCTTATTTAACTTCTATGCAGAGTATATCTTGAGAAATGCTGGGTTGGAAGAAACACAAGCTGGAATCAAGATTGCCAGGAGAAATATCAATAACCTCAGATATGCAGATAACATCACCCTTATGGCAGAAAGTGAAGAGGAACTAAAAAGCCTCTTAATGAAAGTGAAAGAGGAGAGTGAAAAAGTTGGCTTAAAGCTCAACATTCAGAAAGTGAAGATCATGGCATCTGGTCCCATCACTTCATTTGAAATAGATGGGGAAACAGTGGAAACAGTGTCAGACATTTTTTGGGGGGGGCTCCAAAATCCCTGCAGATGGTGATTGCAGGCATGAAATTAAAAGATGCTTACTCCTTGGAAGATAAGTTATGACCAACCTAGGTAGCATATTCAAAAGAAGAGACATTACTATGCTGACTAAAGTCCGTCTAGTCAAGGCTATGGTTTTTCCTGTGGTCATGTATGGATATGAGAGTTGGACTGTGAAGAAAGCTGAGCGCTGAAGAATTGGTGCTTTTGAACCGTGGTGTTAGAGAAGACTCTTGAGAGTTCCTTGGACTGCAAGTAGATCCAACCAGTCCATTCTGAAGGAGATCAACCCTGGGATTTCTTTGGAAGGAATGATGCTAAAGTTGAAACTCCAGTACTTTGACCACCTCATGTGAAGAGTTGACTCATTGGAAAAGACTGTGATGCTGGGAGGGATTGGGGGCAGGAGGAGAAGGGGATGACCCAGGATGAGACGGGTGGGTGGCATCATGGACCCGATGGATGTGAGTCTGAATGAACTCCGGGAGATGGTGATGGACAGGGAGGCCTGGCATGCTGCGATTTATGTGGTCGCAAAGAGTCAGACACGACTGAGCAAGTGAACTGAACTGAAATACATCAAAGCTTAAAGGGACGAGATGATTCAATCCCACTGATGTGGGGAACTCTTTAAAAGAAGGCAGAGGCTACACTAAAACTTGCCTTAACTCAGGCACCTGCCTTGTGGTTGCCAGACCCAGAAAAAGCATTCCAGCTTTAGGTCCCTGAAAGAGAATAGCTATGGGAGTGTTAACTCAAAGGTTGGGATCTGACCCCAGCCTGTAGCTTCAGTCCAGTTCAGTCGCTCAGTCATGTCCGCCTCTTTGCAACCCCATGAATCGCAGCATGCCAGGCCTCACTGTCCATCACCAACTCCCGGAGTTCACTCAGACTCACGTCCATCAATTCAGTGATGCCATCCAGCCATCTCATCCTCTGTCGTCCCCTTCTCCTCCTGCCTCCAATCCCTCCCAGCATCAGAGTCTTTTCCAATGAGTCAACTCTTCACATGAGGTGGCCAAAGTACTGGAGTTTCAGCTTTAGCATCATTCCTTCCAAAGAAATCCCAGGGCTGATCTCCTTCAGAATGGACTGGTTGGATCTCCTTGCAGTCCAAGGGACTCTCAAGAGTCTTCTCCAATACCACAGTTTAAAAGCCTCAATCCTTCAGCGCTCAGCCTTCTTCACAGTCCAGCTCTCACATCCATACATGACCACAGGAAAAACCATAGCCTTGACTAGACGGACCTTAATCAGCAAAGTGTCTCTGCTATCTAGGTTGGTCATAACTTTTCTTCCAAGGAGTAAGCGTCTTTTAATTTCATGGCTGCAGTGTTTTTGGAGCCCCCCAAAATAAAGTCTGACACTGTTTCCACTGTTTCCCCATCTATTTCCCATGAAGTGATGGGATCGGATGCCATGATATTCTTTTTCTGTCACTCTCCTCTTTCACTTTCATTAAGAGGCTTTTTAGTTCCTCTTCACTTTCTGCAATAAGGGTGGTGTCATCTCCATATATGAGGTTATTGATATTTCTCCTGGCAATCTTGATTTCAGCTTGTGTTTCTTCCAGTCCAGTGTTTCTCATGATGTACTCTGCATAGAAGTTAAATATGCAGGGTGACAATATACAGCCTTGACGGACTCCTTTTCCTATTTGGAACCAGTCTGTTGTTCCATGTCCAGTTCTAACTGTTGCTTCCTGACCTGCATACAGTTTTCTCAAGAGGCAGGTCAGGTGGTCTGGTATTCCCATCTCTTTCAGAATTTTCCACTGTTTATTGTGATCCACTCAGTCAAAGGCTTTGGCATGGTCGATAAAGCAGAAATAGATGTTTTTCTGGAACTCTCTTGCTTTTTCCATGATCCAGCGGATGTTGGCAATTTGATCTCTGTTCCTCAGCCTTTTCTAAAACCAGCTTGAACATCAGGGAGTTCATGGTTCACGTATTGCTGAAGCCTGGCTTGGAGAATTTTGAGCATTACTTTACTAGCATGTGAGATGAGTGCAATTGTACAGTAGTTTGAGCATTCTTTTGCATTGCCTTTCTTTGTGATTGGAATGAAAACTGACCTTTTCCAGTCCTGTGGCCACTGCTGAGTTTTCCAAACTTGCTGGCATATTGAGTGCAGCACTTTCACAGCATCAGCTTTCAGGTAAGCCTGTAGCTTACTTATCCAAAAAGCTCGATCCAACTACCTGAGGCTGGCCCCCCTGCCTTCCAAATCTTGCAGCTATTGCAATCATGATAGAAGATGCTTTAAAACTCTCCTTTGGGGCAAACTAACTATTTTTGCCAGCCACCAAGTAAAACAATTCCTAAATAGGAGAGGCCATTTATGGATGTCTGATCAAAGAATCATCTGATATCAAGTAATGCTGATGGAAAATCCAGGCCTCACTATATCCTCTTGTGAGGTTCTTAACCCAGCCACCCTCCTGCCTACCCCCGAGGGGCTCTCTCCCCTTTCACCCTTGTCTAGAAACCTTGGACCACTGGACAAAACCCCGAGAGGGATTGTCAGAAGATCCTCTGACCAATCCTGAGGAAATCTGGTACACTGATGGAAGCAGGTTTGTCTTGGATGGAAAAAGAAGAGCCGGGTATGCAGTAGTCTCCAGTTTGAGACCATAGAGGCTAAGCCTCTGCCACCAGGTACTTCAGCCCAATTAGCTGAGCTCATAGCCCTGACTCGAGCTTTAGAGCTGGGAAAAGGAAAAAGAATAGCCACTTACACTGATTCCAAGTATGCCTTTCTGGTGCTACATGCATATGCTGCTATTTGGAAAGAAAGGGGCCTCTTGACCACCCGAGAGTCCCCAATCAAATATGGTGATCAGATTCTTCGACTCTTGGAGGCAGTCCATCTGCCCACTGAGGTTTCAGTCTCCCACTGTAAAGGACACCAAAAAGGGAGCACAGAAGTGGCACGAGGGAACCAAGCAGCTGATCAGGCAGCTAGGAGAACAGCATTACAGAACCATGACCTAATAGGGATTACCACCTTAGTTCCACAGACTAATTTGCCAGAAACTCCTTCATATACCGAAGGTGAGACTCTTAAAGCTAAGAGCGACGGTTTTCAAGAAGATCATATGGGGTGGTTCCAAAAGGAGGGACTCCTTTTTCTGTCTGGAAACCTCCAATGGAAGTTGGTCAACTCCTTACATGCCACTATTCATTTAGGAGAAAAGGCCCTCCAAAGATTACTAGAAAGGTCCTTCAGAGGAACAGGCCTCCAAACAACTATAAGAGGTGTCTCCTCTTGTCCCACTTGCGTTAAACAACCCCCAAGGATCTCGAAGACCCCAGCTAGCCCAGCCCATCCAGCAACATGGGTCCTACCCAGGAGAGGACTGGCAGATGGACTTCACCCAGATGCCAATTTCTCAAGGGTATAAATACCTATTAGTCATGATAGATACATTCACAAGATGGATTGAAGGCTTATCCACCCGGACTGAGAAGGCTGAGGAGGTGGTAAAAATACTGCTCCATGAAATCATTCCAAGATTTGGTCTGCCCAGGTCATTACAAAGTGACAATGGGACCTCATTTACTTCTAAGGTCACCCAAGGAGTCTCAAAAGCATTGGGCATTACTTATTGTCTCCATTGTGCCTAGAAGCCTCAATCTTCAGGAAAAGTAGAAAGAGCCAATCAATTCTTAAAATCAGCGATAAAAAAGATAACCCAGGAGACCTCCCTGGGATGGAAGGAGGCTTTACCAATAGCTCTCTTCCGCACCCGCATTGCCCCTAAGGAACAGCTTGGTCTTAGTCCTTATGAGATGCTATATGGGAGACCTTTTGTTTATGTCAATGATCTCTTCCTAGATCCAGACGTTCAGACCCTCCAGTCTTATACCATGGCCATTGGGCAATTCCAACAGGATATACGCTTGTGGGGTATAAACCAGGACCCAAAAGATTCTAAGGAGTCACCACTATATGCTCCAGGGACTCAAGTCCTAATTAAAGTCTGGAAAGATGGGTCTCCAAAGGCTCAACTCCAGCCTACATGGAAGGGCCCCTACCCTGTAATACTTTCTACCCCCACAGCAGTCAAGGTACCAGGACATGACTCCTGGATTCACTACTCACGAGTCAAGCCATGGAAGAAAACAGAAGAGGACACTTAATACACCTGTGAGCCCCTGGGAGATCTCAGATCCCTATTCAGGACTACCAATGAGTGCCATTCTAATGAACACCCCCAAAATCTAGTTTCTGGGGATAAGATTTCTCATGATAGCTCTAAACAGCCAACACAGCTTGACAGAGATTGTACTCCAAAACAGACAGGAGATAGATCTTCTGATCTCTGAACAAGGAGGGACTTGAGCCATCCTGGCGAAGTGAATTTAAAATTGACTAGTGCCCCTGCTAGTCCTTGTTATGCTATATTGATGACGCTTATGATTATTCCATGTACTGTCAATTGTATAACCTGTTTCGTCTCTGCCCAGGTCAACCAGCTACAACATGCAGTGCCAGCTCAAGAAAGATATAAAACTACAGCCGACCACGAAAAATATCACACACCCTTAGATGGACACCGCTATAAGGACTCTGAGGCTTGAGACTAGCAAGAGGGGGAGGCCCAATACCCCTCACCGTCCCAGTTCAGCAGGAAGTAGCCAGAAAGACCTCGACGCCCATATTTCCAAAGAATTGGGCCTCCCATCTCTTGAGAGGGGAATGTTAGGTAGGTAGCATAGGGAAAAGGAGTCCAAAATGGTGATGGCTAAAAGACAAGGAAGGGAAAAGCCCGTGAAAATAGAACAAAAGAAGGTCCGAGGACCAGAGTGAGGACTTCAGATAGAACAAACAGCACTCCTGGCTAAGCCCACTTTGCATAGGGCAGACCCAAGTGGAGGAAAAAACATATAAAAGGAGGAGCTAAAGTGATTTCTCTCTCTCTTTCTCTCCCGTGTGCGTGCACTCTTTCTCTCTCTCTCCCTCTCTCTCTCTCCATCTCTCTCTCTCTCCATCTCTCTCTCTCTCCCTCCCCTACATGCTCCTCCACTCTCTTCTCTTCAAGTCTTTGGGTTGGCATGCCCTCATGCTTTGAGGATGGATTCTCCTGCTATCTTCTAAATAAAATAGAGCTGTAACATTGATTTACTTACGAGCTATAACACGGTTTGTCCAAGACCCGAGAGCTGTGACGCGCCGTGGGCTTTAATATCCGTCGCTCCAAATCTTTGTTGTGACGAGACAAAGAACCGAGGAACATGCACTCACGTGACAGGTTCAAGTCCCAATTTGAGGAAAATACTTTCAAAAGCACATCTAAGATCAAATTCTGCCACATCAGTTCAGTTCAGCCACCCAGTCATGTCCGACTCTTTGCGACCCCATGGACTGCACCACCGTAACCAACTCCTGCAGTTTACTCAAACTCATGTCCTTTGAGTCGGTGATGACATCCAACCATCTCATCCTCTGTCTTCCTCTTCTCCTCCCACCTTCAATCTTTCCTAGTATCAAGGTCTTTTCAAATGAGTCAGCTCTTCACATCCTGTGGCCAAAGTATTGGAGTTTCAGCTTCAACATCAGTCCTTCCAATGAACATTCAGGACTGATTTCCTTTAGTATGGACTGGTTTGGTTTCCTTGCAGTCCAAGGGACTCTTAAGAGTCTTCTCCAACACCACAGTTCAAAAGCATCAATTCTTTGGTTCTCAGCTTTCTTTATAGTCCAACTCTCACATCCATATATGACTACTGGAAAAACCGTAGCCTTGACTGGACAGACCTTTGTTGGCAAAGTAGTGTCTCTGCTTTTTAACATGCTGTCTAGGTTGGTCATAACTTTTCTTCCAAAGAGTAAGTGTCTTTTAATTTCATGGCTGCAGTCACCATCTGCAGTGATTTTGGAGCCCTAAAAAATAAAGTCTGCCACTGTTTCCACTGTTTCTCCACCTATTTGCCATGAAGTGATAGGACTAGATGCCATGATCTTAGTTTTCTGAATGTTGACCTTTAAGCCAACTTTTTCACTCTCCTCTTTCACTTTCATCAAGAGGCTCTTTAGTTCTTCTTCGCTTTCTGCCATTAAATGTGGTGTCATCTGCATATTTGAGGTTATTGATTTTTCTCCCTTTGATAGCGTCTTATACTGATAATGTTTCCTGTGGAGGTACGGGTTGGCAATGGTCTGCCACAGGGAAAGGGGCTCTGGGTGTAGGTATGGCATAAGTCTTCTTGGAGGAGGTCGCCATTAACCCCACTATAGAGCTGCCAGAACTTACATAGGACTGGGAAGTAGACTCTTGGAGGAAAACATGCCTTAACACTACTCATTTCTCCAGTGAAAATTTACTTCTAACACTCCCCATGATAAATAATAAACTCTCTGAGGCAGATGGAGATATGATCTGAAGCCCTTGCCTTGGGCTCTTCTGAAGCCTAGATTCTTGATAAGAGTTCTTTATATGTTAATCAACAACTGTTGGCAAATCACCCCAAGGCATAGGTGAAAGTTAAGTATAAACATAGATATCATCTGGTTTGCCTGTATTCTAGGTACTCCCACCCTTTAATCCCTAACAGCTGTCCTAAAGCAACCTCCAGGAAAAATATAACCTAAGTCAAATAGCATGCTTGCTATCTATTTATGTGCAGCCTTCATGCACCTCCTCTACCACTTCCCAACCCCTCTGTCATCCTAATGAGACTGATACTGTTGAATTTCTACTATCAGTTAAGTTCAGTTCAGTCGCTCAGTCGTGTCCGACTCTTTGCGACCACATGAACCACAGCACGCCAGGCCTCCCTGTCCATCACCATCTCCCGGAGTTCACTCAGACTCACGTCCATCGAGTCCGTGATGCCATCCAGCCATCTCATCCTTGGTCGTCCCCTTCTCCTCCTGCCCCCAATCCCTCCCAGCATCAGAGTCTTTTCCAATGAGTCAACTCTTTGCATGAGGTGGCCAAAGTACTGGAGCTTCAGCTTTAGCATCATTCCTTCCAAAGAAATCCCAGGGTTGATCTCCTTCAGAATACACTGGTTGGATCTCCTTGCAGTCCAAGGGACTGTCAAGAGTCTTCTTCAACACCACAGTTCAAAAGTATCAATTCTTCAGCGCTCAGCCTTCTTCACAGTCCAACTCTCACATCCATACATGACCACTGGAAAAACCATAGCCTTGATTAGACAGACCTTAGTTGGTAAAGTAATGTCTCTGCTTTTGAATATACTATCTAGGTTGGTCATAACTTTTCTTCCAAGGAGTAAGCGTCTTTTAATTTCATGGCTGCAGTCACCATCTACAGTGATTTTGGAGCCCCCCAAAATAAAGTCTGACACTGTTTCCACCGTTTCCCCATCTATTTCCCATGAAGTGAGGGGACCGGATGCCATGATCTTAGTTTTCTGAATGTTGAGCTTTAAGCCAACTTTTTTACTCTCCTCTTTCACTTTCATCAAGAGGCTTTTTAGCTCCTCTTCACTTTCTGCCATAAGGGTGGTGTCATCTGCATATTATTGATATTATTGAGGTTATTGATATTTCTCCCGGCAATCTTGATTCCAGCTTGTGTTTCTTCCAGCCCAGGGTTTCTCATGATGTACTCTGCATAGAAGTTAAACAAGCAGGGTGACAATATACAGCCTTGACGGACTCCTTTTCCTATTTGGAACCAGTCTGGTCAATAGCTGTGTGCTATTTCTGGGCCTGTTCCTGCCAAAGTATGTACATGAATTCCCTTGAAATATTCCCCCTTCCCACTGGCTGAGATGATAAAAAGTCAAATGGCTGCCTTTCTCCCAGAGATGAAAGCTAGACTTTGAGGGTTATAAAGCTAACCTTCCAACCCAGATTGATTCTCTCTGGACCATATCAAACAAGGCACATATACCTATCTTATTTAATTAAGCCTCTGTATTTTGAGGTCTTCTTGTTAAAGCAACCTAGTCTGCATGTTCACTCATATAGGTATTTTTTTAAAGGACAATCTTGCCCATCCGCTTTTCTTTTTTCCAGAAGCAGCTACAACATTCTTAACATACTTCTATCTGATATTTCATCCCTGGGCATGTTAATTGAGTTACCAGTCTGGAAGATGAATATTCTACTCTTTTTCTCCTTCTCCCCCACCCTCACAATACCAAGTGCACACTTAATATCCACTCTTCCATCTTCCAAGGATATAATGGTTATGTTGTCATTTTGGATAGATAAGATATTTTAGCTCAGTTCAGTTCAATCACTCAGTCATGTCTGACTCTTTTGACCCATGGACTGTGGCACTCCAGGCTTCCCTGTCCATCACCAACTCCCAGAGCTTGCTCAAACTCGTGTCCATTGAGTCAATGATGCCATCAAACCATCTCATCCTCTGTTGTCCCCTCCTCCTCCTGCCTTCAATCTTTCCCAACATTAGGGTCTTCTCAAGTGAGTCAGTTCTTCGCATTAGGTTGCCAAAGTGTTGGAGTTTTAGCTTTGGCATCAGTCCTTCCAATGGATATTCAGGTCTGATTTCCTTTAGGATTGACTGGTTTGATCTCCTTGCAGTCCAAATGCAAATGGTATATAAAACTGACCTCTGCAATGCACTATGCATGCTTTATCCTTTCTTTGAAAACATTTTGTTTTTCCCTGGAGATGATATTTAATTTTTTTAAATTTTCTTAGCTTCCTATTGACTTATCATTAATTCAAACCTAAACATTGTTGCATGATCTCCTCTAAATACATTCAAAAGTAATTGATATGCAATCAGTTTCATTTATTTGAAGAAATATTCCCAGAGCTTTCTGACTGGCTCCATCTGGACTTATTGTTTACTAAGCCTGATATGTGTGTTTGACCTGCCATCTTTAATTGTACTTTGGGGCCAGTTTTGTAACTTTGGATTGCTAAGCAAGTCTTAATCCCCTGCAAGGGCTACTAGCTATGTGACACAGCAAGTTTCCTTAAGAGAAGGCCCCACATGTAAGCGTTCTTGTTGGAAGCTTTCTCCTGAGAACATTTACCAATTTTCTGCACAATGAAAAGATTGCAAGTCTCTCAGCTGGATCAATGTCTTCTTCTTTTTTTTTTTTTTTTAATCTTTAATTCTTACATGTGTTCCCAAACATGAACCCCCCTCCCACCTCCCTCCCCAAAACATCTCTGTGGGTCATCCCCATGCACCAGCCCCAAGCATGCTGTATCCTGCGTCAGACATAGGCTGGCAATTCAATTCTTACATGATAGTATACATGTTAGAATGCCATTCTCCCAAATCATTCCACCCTCTCCCTCTCCCTCTGAGTCCAAAAGTCCGTTATAGACAGCTGTGTCTTTTTTCCTGTCTTGCATACAGGGTCGTCATTGCCATCTTTCTAAATTCCATATATATGTGTTAGTATACTGTATTGGTGTTTTTCTTTCTGGCTTACTTCACTCTGTATAATCGGCTCCAGTTTCATCCATCTCATCAGAACTGATTCAAATGAATTCTTTTTAATGGCTGAGTAATACTCCATTGTGTATATGCACCACAGCTTTCTTATCCATTCATCTGCTGATGGACATCTAGGTTGTTTCCATGTCCTGGCTATTATAAACAGTGCTGCGATGAACATTGGGGTACATGTGTCTCTTTCAATTCTGGTTTCCTTGGTGTGTATGCCCAGCAGTGGGATTGCTGGGTCATAAGGTAGTTCTATTTGCAATTTTTTAAGGAATCTCCAGACTGTTCTCCATAGTGGCTGTACTAGTTTGCATTCCCACCAACAGTGTAGGAGGGTTCCCTTTTCTCCACACCCTCTCCAGCATTTATTGCTTGCAGATTTTTGGATTGCAGCCATTCTGACTGGTGTGAAGTGGTACCTCATTGTGGTTTTGATTTGCATTTCTCTGATAATGAGTGATGTTGAGCATCTTTTGATGTGTTTGTTAGCCATCCGTATGTCTTCTTTGGAGAAATGTCTATTTAGTTCTTTGGCCCATTTTTTGATTGGGTCGTTTATTTTTCTGGAATTGAGCTGCAGAAGTTGCTTGTATATTTTTGAGATTAGTTGTTTGTCAGTTGCTTCATTTGCTATTATTTTCTCCCATTCAGAAGGCTGTCTTTTCACCTTGCTTATATTTTCCTTTGTTGTGCAGAAGCTTTTAATTTTAATTAGATCCCATTTGTTTATTTTTGCTTTTATTTCCAGAATTCTGGGAGGTGGATCATAGAGGATCCTGCTGTGATTTATGTCTGAGAGTGTTTTGCCTATGTTCTCCTCTAGGAGTTTTATAGTTTCTGGTCTTACATTTAGATCTTTAATCCATTTTGAGTTTATTTTTGTGTGCAGTGTTAGAAAGTGATCTAGTTTCATTCTTTTACAGGTGGTTGACCAGTTTTCCCAGCACCACTTGTTAAAGAGATTGTCTTTACTCCATTGTATATTCTTGCCTCCTTTGTCAAAGATAAGGTGTCCATAGGTGTGTGGATTGATCTCTGGGCTTTCTATTTTGTTCCATTGATCTATATGTCTGTCTTTGTGCCAGTACCATACTGTCTTGATGACTGTGGCTTTGTAGTAGAGCCTGAAGTCCGGCAAGTTGATTCCTCCAGTTCCATTCTTATTTCTCAAGATTGCTTTGGCAATTCAAGGTTTTTTGTATTTCCATACAAATCTTGAAATTATTTGTTCTAGTTCTATGAAAAATATGGCTGGTAGCTTGATAGGGATTGCATTGAATTTGTAAATTGCTTTGGGTAGTATACTCATTTTCACCATATTGATTCTTCCGATCCATGAACATGGTATATTTCTCCATCTATTAGTGTCCTCTGATTTCTTTCATCAGTGTTTTATAGTTTTCTATATATAGGTCTTTAGTTTCTTTAGGTAGATATATTCCTAAGTATTTTATTCTTTTCGTTGCAATGGTGAATGGAATTGTTTCCTTAATTTCTTTTTCTACTTTCTCATTATTCGTGTATAGGAATGCAAGGGATTTCTGTGTGTTGATTTTATATCCTGCAACTTTACTATATTCATTGATGAGCTCTAGTAATTTTCTGGTGGAGTCTTTAGGGTTTTCTATGTAGAGGATCATGTCATCTGCAAACAGTGAGAGTTTTACTTCTTCTTTTCCAATTTGGATTCCTTTTATTTCTTTTTCTGCTCTGATTGCTGTGGCCAAAACTTCCAGAACTATGTTGAATAGTAGTGGTGAAAGTGGACACCCTTGTCTTGTTCCTGACTTTAGGGGAAATGCTTTCAATTTTTCACCATTGAGGATAATGTTTGCTGTGGGTTTGTCATATATAGCTTTTATTATGTTGAGGTATGTTCCTTCTATTCCTGCTTTCTGGAGAGTTTTTATCATAAATGGATGTTGAATTTTGTCAAAGGCCTTCTCTGCATCTATTGAGATAATCATATGGTTTTTATTTTTCAATTTGTTAATGTGGTGAATTACATTGATTGATTTGCGGATATTGAAGAATCCTTGCATCCCTGGGATAAAGCCCACTTGGTCATGGTGTATGATCTTTTTAATGTGTTGTTGGATTCTGATTGCTAGAATTTTGTTGAGGATTTTTGCATCTATGTTCATCAGTGATATTGGCCTGTAGTTTTCTTTTTTTGTGACATCTTTGTCAGGTTTTGGTATTAGGGTGATGGTGGCCTCATAGAATGAGTTTGGAAGTTTACCTTCCTCTGCAATTTTCTGGAAGAGTTTGAGTAGGATAGGTGTTAGCTCTTCCCGAAATTTTTGGTAGAATTCAGCTGTGAAGCCGTCTGGACCTGGGCTTTTGTTGGCTGGAAGATTTCTGATTACCGTTTCAATTTCCGTGCTTGTGATGGGTCTGTTAAGATTTTCTATTTCTTCCTGGTTCAGTTTTGGAAAATTGTACTTTTCTAAGAATTTGTCCATTTCTTCCACGTTGTCCATTTTATTGGCATACAACTGCTGATAGTAGACTCTTATGATCCTTTGTATTTCTGTGTTGTCTGTTGTGATCTCTCCATTTTCATTTCTAATTTTATTGATTTGATTTTTCTCTCTTTGCTTCTTGATGAGTCTGGCTAATGGTTTGTCAATTTTATTTATCCTTTCAAAGAACCAGCTTTTGGCTTTGTTGATTTTTGCTATGGTCTCTTGTTTCTTTTGCATTTATTTCTGCCCTAATTTTTAAGATTTCTTTCCTTCTACTAACTCTGGGGTTCTCCAATTCTTCCTTTTCTAGTTGCTTTAGTTGTAGTGTTAGGTTATTTATTTGGCTTTTTTCTTGTTTCTTGAGGTATGCCTGTATTGCTATGAACTTTCCTCTTAGCACTGCTTTTATAGTGTCCCACAGGTTTTGGGTTGTTGTGTTTTCATTTTCATTAGTTTCTATGCATATTTGGATTTCTTTTTTGATTTCTTCTGTGATTTGTTGGTTATTCAGAAGTGTGTTGTTCAACCTCCACATGTTGGAATTTTTAATAGTTTTTCTCCTGTAATTGAGATCTAATCTTAATGCATTATGGTCAGAAAAGATGCTTGGAATGATTTCGATTTTTTTGATTTTATCAAGTTTAGATTTATGGCCCAGGATGTGATCTATCCTGGAGAAGGTTCCATGAGCACTTGAAAAAAAGGTGAAATTCATTGTTTTGGGGTGAAATGTCCTATAGATATCAATTAGGTCTAACTGATCTAATGTATCATTTAAAGTTTGCGTTTCTTTGTTAATTTTCTGTTTAGTTGATCTGTCCATAGGTGTGAGTGGGGTATTAAAGTCTCCCACTATTATTGTGTTATTGTTATTTCCCCTTTCATACTTGTTAGCATTTGTCTTGCATATTGCGGTGCTCCTATATTGGGTGCATATATATTTATAATTGTTATATCTTCTTCTTGGATTGATCCTTTGATCATTATGTAGTGGCCTTCTTTGTCTCTTTTCACAGCCTTTGTTTTAAAGTCTATTTTATCGGATATGAGTATTGCCACTCCTGCTTTCTTTTGGTCTCTATTTGCATGGTATATCTTTTTCCAGCCCTTCACTTTCAGTCTGTATGTGTCCCTTGTTTTGAGGTGGGTCTCTTGTAAGCAGCATATAGAGGGGTCTTGTTTTTGTATCCATTCGGCCACTCTTTGTCTTTTGGTTGAGGCGTTCAACCCATTTACGTTTAAGGTAATTATTGATAAGTATGATTCCGTTACCATTTAGTTTATTGTTTTGGGTTCGGGTTTATACACCCTTTTCATGTTTCCTGTCTAGAGAATATCCTTTAGAATTTGTTGGAGAGCTGGTTTGGTGGTGCTGAATTCTCTCAGCTTTTGCTTGTCTGTAAAGCTTTTGATTTCTCCTTCGTATTTGAATGAGATCCTTGCTGGGTACAGTAATCTGGGCTGTAGGTTATTGTCTTTCATCACTTTAAGTATGTCTTGCCATTCCCTCCTGGCCTGAAGAGTTTCTATTGAAAGATCAGCTGTTATCCTTATGGGAATCCCCTTGTGTGTTATTTGTTGTTTTTCCCTTGCTGCTTTTAATATTTGTTCTTTGTGTTTGATCTTTGTTAATTTGATTAATATGTGTCTTGGGATGTTTCGCCTTGGGTTTATCCTATTTGGAACTCTCTGTGTTTCTTGGACTTGGGTGATTATTTCCTTCCCCATTTTAGGGAAGTTTTCAACTATTATCTCCTCAAGGATTTTCTCATGATCTTTCTTTCTGTCTTCTTCTTCTGGGACTCCTATAATTCATATGTTGGAGCGTTTCACATTGTCCTGGAGGTCTCTGAGATTGTCCTCATTTCTTTTAATTCGTTTTTCTTGTTTCCTCTCTGATTCATTTATTTCTACCATTCTATCTTCTATTTCACTAATCCTATCTTCTGCCTCCGTTATTCTACTATTTGTTGCCTCCAGAGTGTTTCTGATCTCATTTATTGCGTTATTCATTATATTTTGACTCTTTTTTATTTCTTCTAGGTCCTTGTTAAACCTTTCTTGCATCTTCTCAATCCTTGTCTCTAGGCTATTTATCTGTGATTCCATTTTGATTTCAAGATTTTGGATCATTTTCACTATCAATATTTGGAATTCCTTCTCAGGTAGATTCCCTACTTCTTCCTCTTTTGTTTGGTTTGGTGGGCAACTCTCCTGTTCCTTTACCTGCTGAGTATTCCTCTGTCTCTTCATCTTGGTTATATTGCTGTGTTTGGGGTGGCCTTTTTATATTCTGGTAATTTGTGGAGTTCTCTTTATTATGGAGCTTCCTCACTGTGGGTGGGGTTCTATCAGTGGCTTGTCAAGGTTTCCTGGTTAGGGAGGCTTGTGTTGGAGTTCTGGTAGGTGGAGCTGGGTTTCTTCTCTCTGGAGTGCAGTGGAGTGACCAGTAATGGGTTATGAGACATCAAAGGTTTTGGAATAATTTTGAGCTGCCTGTATATTGAAGCTCAGGGGAGTGTTCCTGTGTTGCTGGAGAATTTGAGTGGTATGTCTTGTTTTGGAACTTGTTGGCCCTTGGGTGGAGCTTGGTTTCAGTGTAGGTATGAAGGCATTTGATGAGCTCCTATTGCTTAATGTTCCCTGAGTTCAAGAGTTCTCTAATGTTTTCAGGCTTTGGATTTAAGCCTCCTGCTTCTGGTTTTCAGTTTTATTTTTACAGTAGCCTCTAGACTTCTCCATCTATACAGCACCGATGATAAAACATCTAGGTTAAAGATGAAAAGTTTCTCCACATTGAGGGACACTCAGAGAGGTTCACTGAGTTACAAGGAGAAGAGAAGATGGAGGGGGTAGTTAGAGGTAACTGGAATGAGATGCGGTGAGATCAAAAGAGGAGAGAGCAAGCTAGCCAGTAGCTTATGTGCACTCTATAGTCTGGACTGCTCAGAGGTATTTATGGAGTTATACGGGGAAGAGAAGAGGGAGGAAGTAGACAGAGGTGACCAGGAGGATAAGAGAGAGGAATGAGAAGGAGAGAGACAAATCCTGCCAGTAACCAGTTCCTTAGGTGTTCTCCACCGTTTGGAACACACAGCAATTCACAGAGTTGGATAGAGAAGAGATGGGGGAGAAAAGAGACAGAGGCCACCTGGTGGAGAAAAAGGAGAGTCCAAAGGAGGAGAGAGTGGTCAAGCCAGTAATCTCGCTCTCAGGTGAACTTGGGTAGTGAAGTTTGGGTTTTTAAATGTACAAAATTGACAACAAAAACCTAAGAGCAAAGATTAAAAATCTAGAGTAGAGGTTGGATTTTCAAAAATACAATATTAAAGAAAAGAAGCAGAAGGAAAAAGGAAGAAAGAAAAAAATAACAAGAATTATTAAAAAAACCAACAAAAACAACAACAAACAAAAAACAAACAAACAAAAAAAATCACCAACAACCATCCAAAGACTATATATGGTGTTTGCCTTTTTTTAAAAAAAAATAGTACTAATAGGTTATAGAAATAAAAATTAGAGGAGAAATAGAAGACTTAACAATTAAAAAAAATTAGAAAAAAAAAGAAAAAAACAAACAAAAAGAAAAAAGAAAAAAAAAAGGAATGATTTTAAAAATAGTAAAAATATATCTGGCCCTTCTCTGATGTTGTGGGCCGTGTGTGATCACTTCCAAGGTGGTTCCCTCTGTTTAACTTCTTCTGTTTGCTGGTTTTTTAGGCTCACTAGTTCAGTCGCGCTGTGGGGAGGGGGGATGCTGCAAACAAATAGCACTGTCGTGTGCACACAGTGTCTCAGCTCCACTTGACCTGTCCCTTCTCGCAGCGTACAAACCGCTCCGGCTCTACAATGCTCAGCCGGGAACCGTCTGGGGCCGGCCCTAGGCTGCGTGCACTTCCCCGGTCCAAGCCGCTCAGGTTCGGGGCTCAGGCAGCCCTCAGAGGCACAGATTCGGCTGGGACTGCACTTTGTGCTCTTCCCAGGTCCAAGTAGCTCAGGAGTTTGGCGAGCGCGATCGCCGCGGCTTGTCACCTTTTCTGCCGCTGCTGCTCAGCTTTCTGGGTGGACCACTGGCGCCCCCCGTGAGGCAGATGGTGACTGTCCAGCACCCCCAGAAGTCTTAGCAAAGAAGCCTGCTTGCAGTTAGGTAAATAAAGTCTCTCCGGGTCTGCAATTGCCCCTTTCCAGTCCTTACGGCTCTGGCTGCCTGTCCCCGGCGGGGATGGTCTGCAGCCGGCTTTTCCGTTCCGTCCTTTGTTCTGTGCTCTGTCCTGGCGGTATCTTATGTACGAGCTTTTCGTGCAGTAGCTATCCCACAGTCTGGTTTGCTAGCCCAAGTTAGATCGTTCTGGTTGCACGTGGGGCGTTCCTGCCCGATTCTTACAAAGCACTGCAGCCCACGCCTCCCGCGCGTCCCTGCCCTGCCCCCACTTCCCAATGGTGGATGCAGGCGTCTGTGCGCTTTTCCACTGGGGGAGTTACTCCAATGTCTTCTTTCTTGGAGTTCAGATCTGAAACTCTTCCTGCATCAGGCAGAAAAAAATGAATGCCAATTAACACCTTCCTACCAAAAAACACCCCAAACCCTTTAACTCAAGATACCACTCTTAAATCATTTTAAACCATTCTGCACATGAATACTGGCCAACCTTAAATTTGACAGAATTCTCAAATATTTGAGGTATAGTATTAATATATAATCTTTTGGTCTTTGTCCAAGTTCAAGTTTAGGTATAACTGTTACTGAGAATGCCTGGAATCTGAACAGCCAAGTTTAGAGCTTAAACAACTCCCCTTCCTCAATGTCTGTTTAACTGCCAACAGAGCCAGATACCCCCCATGCCATACTCACCCACCCCCTACAACTCTCAGGGAATTCTAGGAAGACAGCTCACCTTGGTATATTTTATTATAAGATTAAACCATGCAGGAAGGCTGGGAGAAAAGTTAAAGGGCAGACACTGCCAACAATTGTCAGGTTCATTCTTATTTCTGTTATCTTCCCCAAACTCCAGTATGATTTTGGATGTTTCAATAACCAGTATGATCTGATAAAAGCTTACCAACTGAGAGCAGCCATAGAGAAGGAAATGAAGTGACTATTTCCCACTAGTGTCTGAAGTGTGAAGCTAAACCACTCAAATGTATGTGCACTCCTAGACAAATACACACTAACAATAAAAATACAAATAACAAAAAAGCAATACACAGACTCAACCTGAAAGTTTTCATCTAGCTATTAATAAAAATTTTAGAAAAGTTTGGGAGGAAATTATTTTGAGTTGAATTTCAGGTGAATTTAAGAAGGCATTTCTAACTGGATATATCTTTGAAATGCGAGCTTCTATATTTGCAATCATCACCACACATTTTGAACATCTTCTGTAGGACCAAAGCCAGGTGCTGGCTGCCGCATACACAGATGACTAATAACAAAGCAATGTGAAACACATTAAATAGCCAACAAGAAGGGAAGGAGGGAAAGTAGAGAGGTGGGGACTTTATTCATACCTCCGAGAAAGGACAGAGTGTATACCAATGAGAAGGAGGATGCAAGCCATCTGTGTAAAGGGGAGAGTATGAATATGAGGTACAGAGCTAGAGATGGGCCTGCCTTGAATCTGGCATGTTCAGAGAGCAACAAATTGCTTAGAACACAGGATTCAGGTATGGAATAATAAAAGACAACTGTGAATGGGGTATGTATATTCATTCTAAACTGTGTGTTTGAGGTGAAATGCCAACTGAAGGCATTTGAACATCTTGAAGGCATTAGGAAACCACAGAAGTTTCTGTTGTTATTTAGGGGTGTGGGTTTGGTTAGGGGAGGGGAGAAAATGTGATATATACATGCACTGCTTTGGGATAATTCATCTGACCATGAAGTGTGACTGATCAGAATGGAGAAGAAATGAGGCTTGGGAGCTAGGGGCTGCGGCAGACTCAAGGTGAGGAAATGAGAGCTTGGCCTAAGGCTGCTGCTGCCGCCAAGTCACTTCAGTCATGTCCGACTCCGTGCGACCCCACAGACGGCAGCCCACCAGGCTTCCCCGTCCTTGGGATTCTCCAGGCAAGAGCACTGGAGTGGGTTGCCATTTCCTTCTCCAATGCATGAAAGTGAAAAATGAAAGTGAAATCACTCAGTCGTGTCTGACTCTTGGCGACCCCATGGACTGCAGCCTACCAGGCTCCTCTGTCCATGGGATTTTCCAGGCAAGAGTACTGGAGTGGGGTGCCATTGCCTTCTCTGGCCTAAGGCTATCAGTTATTAAGCACCTTGCAATCTATGTCACAGGCTTTGTGAGCTCCACGCCTTATCCCAGGTAAACTTCACGACATCCTGTGGAGTAGGGAAGTAATTGAGATCAGGAAACTAACTAAGAGGTTCAAGGTCACACAACAAGCAAATGACCAAGGTGGGATTTGAATTAATATTTTTTCTGATGTCCAAGTCCATGTTCTTTCAATATGACACATCAGCCTCCTGTTTTTAATAATGGTTCATCACAGCAGTGATAAGAGGACATGGCAGGGACCCTACTTAGAACTGGGTTATCCTTGCAACCTAAGTATCTTTGTGTTGTACCATAATTTGGTGAGTCACTCAATATCCTCTTCTTTCCAATTGAAATTTGCAGAGTAAAAAACTATTGCATGCTGTAGCGTCTCCCCAAGGGCCCAGTCCTGTGATCGCCCTGACATGGAAAGTGAGTAGCGAAACATGTTTCAGGTTTGCGGGAAATTGCGAAGGACAAGACAGAAATCATAAAGGCACAATTGAATTACTTTGTGCCGTGGCCCCTGGGATAACAGCTGTTTTCCAGGTCTACAGTCATTCTCATTAGGAAATTAAAAACTCAAAACTCCGCATCCGCAGCCTTGCACAGCTCCGGCCACGTGGTGACAGGAAGCTCTGTGTTTGCACAGGTGGGGGATCCAGCAGCCTCACAAAGTGGGTGGCTGGAATCCCTGCCCTGAACACAGGTGGGCTATTGGACGAAAGGCAAACCCAGGAAGAGGCTCGAGTGTTCTGATGCTGTCAGTCCCCCTCCACAGAGGGATGAGGGCCCCTGCAGTCCTCTCCACCTCGGCATGTCATTTTAGTGCCATAAACAACTACTGGTTGAGAGCTCTGTCCACTCAACCTAGTGCAGAAGGATCTGGTTTGGCGTAAGTTCAAGTGTCCAAATATTACTTACAATTTGATGCCTCTGTGCATCACTAAGAAAAACCCAAACAAGTTGTGCTTTTGACAACACATATAGGAATGCCATACATTTCCAAAAAAGAAATGTGTTTAAAAGCAAAGGGAGGAAACAACACAAGACTTAGGGCAATGAGTAGCTACTGAAGGTTTGGGGTTTGGGAAGGCAAGGGGCCAGGAAGGGCAGGATCACCTGGACGGCTCGGGTGTTGTCAGTGTTCCTGTTTCTGAGTCAGGTGGTGAGTTCATGGGAATTGGATAAAATTATTAAAAGCAAAAAATCCACATGTAAACCAGAGAGGATCATGTGCAGACCAATGATGAGAGCACATCAAGAACCTAAGATTATAATTAATACATTTCTGTTCCCCTGAGGTATGAAATGGACAGAAAACCAAAGATGAGATGTTGCCAGAACTCTGCCAAAGGACCCCTATTCTAAAACACCTAGGCTTTGAACATTCTTACCTTTGAACATCTTACCTTGCTGGAGGCTTCAGTGTGCAGCCTGATAACCTGGCACCTGCCATCTGCTGCCTTCTTGGTACACAGGACCACCAGTAACTCACATCTAGAGAGAGCACAGGTGTTGACTAAAAGCTGGGAAGTAAGCAATGGTAGAAAACTTCATTGAAAATGAGCAAGGAGAATGACAGTAATACAAGACTACATTGGAAATTTTCATATCAACAATCATTTCTTCAATTAAAAGACATTTAATATCAAAGAGAAAGTCAGAAAACATGTAACTAGTCTTGTAGTTTCAAGAAATTAATTCCTTCTCACGAGCCAGAAAAAATCGAGTATACCTCTTACAGCTCCTCCCTTGCCCGCCTCTCTTCATTTTTTAG
Source organism: Capra hircus (assembly GCF_001704415.2). Classification (NCBI taxonomy): domain Eukaryota; kingdom Metazoa; phylum Chordata; class Mammalia; order Artiodactyla; family Bovidae; genus Capra; species Capra hircus. Next base: position 82,274,688 of record NC_030815.1, read on the forward strand.
CTGCTAACCTGAGACATCCATTCCACCCAGAAAGAGCACAAAATGTTAATGAGTTGGGCTAGCTGATCTCAAAGGCACCTCTGGGCTCTGAGGTCCATACTGCTGTGTGAGTTGTGGCCAGGCCATGGGCCAGCAGTCAGGATCCAAGGCAGTTGCATTTCCCCCAGCTGAGACTGTCCAGTTCAGGGTGAATTGGGGGATTATTTTGATGCTTCCTCAGATTTATCTTGTTTCTCTCTCCAAAGTCAGAAAATTAATCTCAACTTTCCATACCTTGAATGTTTAAAGCATAGAACTAGAGTCACTGAAAATCAGAGAACGGGAAATGAAAGAGGGAGAAAGGCAGAAGAAGATGAATGGGAATATGTGGCAATCGGAGAAAAGCCAGGGGACCACAATTAAAGCAAAGCAGCACATCTCTAAATGTGTTGTCTAAACTCTTCTCACAACCAAGTTCATAGGATTAAGATGTGCTGGTGAGGTAGGCAACTTTCATTGTATTACTGAGGAACGTGTTAACTCAACAGAAATAAACTGAGATATATCTGAGTGCCAGGAAGTGTGTTAGGTCCCAGAGATAAAGAAATTACCAACCCAGGTAATGTCCCATCCCTGGGAAAAACTTCTACAGGGGCAAGAACCAATTGCACTCAAGTAAATCTACAGCATAACACTGGGCAGAGACGCAGACTCTGAAGGAATGCTCTGGTGTCTGGGGAGAGGTGACGCTGAAGACATGATAGTCAGAGAAGGCTCCTCTGCTGGGGAGACTCAAGAGAAGGAAGCAGCCAAGCAAACCTCTCACAAGTGAACTTTCTCAGAAGAAGGAAGGAGCAGCCACTGGGCAACTCCTGGGGCAGGAGTGGCTGTGTGTCAGGCCTGTTTGAAGACAGGAGGAGGCTTGTATGGCTGGAGTCAGAGCCTTCCACATGATAGCAGGGCCCAGTGCAAAATGAAAATGCAAGGCCTTTGGTTCAAAACTTATTAAAACCTTCAAAACAGCATCATTAGAGCATTGAACCAAGTGCAAGGCCCTTCTAAGCTCAGGATCTAGACAAGAGCAGGCCTGCTTGGCTCTAGGGTAGGAAATGAGATCTGAGAAATATTTATGACTGATCATGCTTGGCCTTGTAAGACGTTTCAAGGAGCTTAGGCAGCAGCGGTGGGCCGGTGCACTAAGGGCTGAGAGCTACCCCACGTCCAAAGTCAGGGACAGAGGCCCAGAGTGCCAGGCTGCGATGGCGCAGGAACGGCCAGGAGGAGCCACCCTGTGTCCGAGGTTGGGGAGGTGGCCGAGAGGAGCTACACCACGTCCGAGGTCAGGGGGAGCTGGGAGAAGCCACCTCACGCCCGAGGCCAAGGCCAGCAACTCGGAGGAGCAACCTGAGGAGAGGTGGCTGAGCAGGCACAGGAGGACCTAGAGGAGCTGTCCCACGTTGAAGGTCAGGAAGGGCGGAGGTGAGGAGATACCCCTCATCCAAGGTAAGGATCAGCGGCTGCGCTTTGCTGGAGCAGCCATGAAGAGATACCCCATGCCCAAGGTAAGAGAAACCCAAGTAAGATGGTAGGTGTTGCAAGAGGGCATCAGAGGGCAGACACACTGAAACCATACTCACAGAAAACTAGCCAATCTAATCACACTAGGACCACAGCCTTGTCTAACTCAATGAAACCAAGCCATGCCTGCGGGGAAACCCAAGATGGGTGGGTCATGGTGGAGAGGTCTGACAGAATGTGGTCCACTGGAGAAGGGAACGGCAAGCCACTTCAGTATTCTTGCCTTGAGAACCCCACGAACAGTATGAAAAGGCAAAATGATAGGATACTGAAACAGGAACTCCCCAGGTCATTAGGTGCCCAATATGCTACTGGAGATCAGTGGAGAAATAACTCCAGAAAGAATGAAGAGATGGAGCCAAAGCAAAAACAATACCCAGTTGTGGATGTGACTAGTGATAGATGCAAGGACCGATGCTGTCAAGAGCCATATTGCATAGGAACCTGGAATGTCAGGTCCACGAATCAAGGCAAATTGGAAGTGGTCAAATAAGAGATGGCAAGGGTGAACGTCAACATTCTAGGAATCAGCGAACTAAAATGGACTGGAATGGGAGAATTTAACTCAGATGACCATTATATCTACTGCTGTGGGCAGGAATCCCTCAGAAGAAATGGAGTAGTCATCATGGTCAACAAAAGAGTCCAAAATGCAGTGTACTTGGATGCAGTCTCAAAAACGACAGAATGATCTCTGTTCGTCTCCAAGGCAAACCATTCAATATCACAGTTATCCAAGTCTATGCCCCAACCCGTAACACTGAAGAAACCGAAGTTGAACGGTTTTATGAAGACCTACAGGACCTTTTAGAACGAACACCCAAAAAAGATGTCCTTTTCATTACAGGGGACTGGAATGCAAAAGTAGGAAGTCAAGAAACACCTGGAGTAACAGAAAGATTTGGGCTTGGAATGGGAATGAAGCAGGGCAAAGACTAATAGAGTTTTGCCAAGAAAATGCACTGGTCATAGCAAACACCCTCTTCCAACAACACAAGAGAAGACTCTACACATGGACATCACCAGATGGTCAACACCAAAATCAGATTGATTACATTCTTTGCAGCCAAAGATGGAGAAGCTCTATACAGCCAACAAAAACAAGACCAGGAGCTGACTGTGGCTCAGATCATGAACTCCTTATTGCCAAATTCAGACTTGAATTGAAGAAAATAGGGAAAACCGCTAGGCCATTCAGGTATGACCTAAATCAAATCCCTTATGATTATACAGTGGAAGTGAGAAATAGATTTAAGGGCCTAGATCTGATAGATAGATTGCCTGATGAACTATGGAGGGAGGTTCGTGACATTGTACAGCAGACAGGGATCAAGACCATCCCCATGGAAAAGAAATGCAAAAAAGCAAAATGGCTGTCTGGGGAGGCCTTACAAATAGCTGTGAAAAGAAGAGAGGCAAAAAGCAAAGGAGAAAAGGAAAGATATAAGCATCTGAATGCAGAATTCCAAAGAATAGCAAGAAGAGATAAGAAAGCCTTCTTCAGCGATCAATGCAAAGAAATAGAGGAAAACACAGAATGGGAAGGACTAGAGATCTCTTGAAGAAAATTAGACACATCAAGGGAACATTTCATGAAAAGATGGGCTCGATAAAGGACAGAAATGGTCTGGACCTAACAGAAGCAGAAGATATTAAAAAGAGGTGGCAAGAATACACAGAAGAACTGTACAAAAAAGATCTTCATGACCCAGATAATCATGATGATGTGATCACTAATCTAGAGCCAGACATCTTGGAATGTGAAGTCAAGTGGGCCTTAGAAAGCATCACTATGAACAAAGCTAGCGGAGGTGATGGAATTCCAGTTGAGCTGTTTCAAATCGTGAAAGATGATGCTGTGAAAGTGCTGCACTCAATATGCCAGCAAATTTGGAAAACTCAGCAGTGGCCACAGGACTGGAAAAGGTCAGTTTTCATTCCAATCCCAAAGAAAGGCAATGCCAAAGAGTGCTCAAACGACCACACAATGGCACTCATCTCACATGCTAGTAAAGTAATGCTCAAAATTCTCCAAGACAGGCTTCAGCAATACGTGAACTGTGAACTCCCTGATGTTCAAGCTGGTTTTAGAAAAGGCAGAGGAACCAGAGATCAAATTGCCAACATCCGCTGGATCAAGGAAAAAGCAAGAGAGTTCCAGAAAAACATCTACTTCTGCTTTATTGTCTATGCTAAAGCCTTGACTGTGTGGATCACAATAAACTGGAAAATTCTGAAAGAGATGGGAATACCAGACCACCTAACCTGCCTCTTGAGGAATCTGTATGCAGGTCAGGAAGCAACAGTTAGAACTGGACATGGAACAACAGAAAAGGAAAAGGAGTATGTCAAGGCTGTGTATTGTCACCCTGCTTATTTAACTTATATGCAGAGTACATCATGAGACACGTTGGGCTGGAAGAAACAGAAGCTGGAATCAAGATTGCCAGGAGAAAAATCAATTACCTCAGTTATGCAGATGACACCACCCTTATGGCAGAAAGTGAAGAGGAGCTAAAAAGCCTCTTGATGAAAGTGAAAGAGAAGAGTGAAAAAGTTGGCTTAATGCTCAACATTCAGAAAATGAAGATCATGGCATCTGGTCCCATCATTTCATGGGAAATAGATGGGGAAACAGTGGAAACAGTGTCAGACTATTTTTTGAGCTCCAAAATCACTGTAGATGATGACTGCAGCCATGAAATTAAAAGACGTTTACTCCTTGGAAGGAAAGTCATGACCAATCTAGATAGCATATTCAAAAACAGAGACATTACTTTGCCAACTAAGGTCCGTCTAGTCAAGGCTATGGTTTTCCCTGTGGTCATGTATGGATGTGAGAGTTGGACTGTGAAGAAGGCTGAACGCCGAAGAATTGATGCTTTTGAACTGTGGTGTTGGAGAAGACTCTTGAGAGTCCCTTGGACTGCAAGGAGATCCAACCAGTCCATTCTGAAGGAGATCAGCCCTGGGATTTCTTTGGAAGGAATGATGCTAAAGCTGAAGCTCCAGTACTTTGGCCACCTCATGCGAAGAGTTAATTCATTGGAAAAGACTCTGATGCTGGGAGGGATTGGGGGCAGGAGGAGAAGGGGATGACAGAGGATGAGATGGCTGGATGGCATCACGGGCTCAGTGGACGTGAGTCTGAGTGAACTCTGGGAGATGGTGATGGACAGGGAGGCCTGGCGTGTTGCGGTTCATGGGGTCGCAAAGAGTCAGACGCAACTGAGCGACTGAACCGAACTGAACTGCAATAGGAATGCATCATAGGTTCTAAGTAAGTATGTGGCCTGACATGGTGCTAAAAAGAGCTCTGATTCTTGTGGAGATGAACCTGGGAAAACCAGGAATGGCAATAGGGAGGCCAGCAAGGTTGTTAAAGAATTGTAACAATGACATTGAAGAAATAACTCTGTGTGGTATTCTTTCAACATAGTTGGAAACAATATTGTCCTCACCACCCCCTCACATTTGAAATATTCTGTGTTCTTCAGCTCTGAGGTTAAGTGAATCTGCTCTGGATGCTGGAGCAGATGTGGGTAATGAGCTTGGGTAAAGAACCTGGGCAGAAGGAGAAGCCAGGCTGAACGTGTACTTTAAAAGCAAGAAGATCAGACCAGTCAATCCTAAAGGAAATCAACCCTGAATATTCACCAGAAGGACTAATGCTGAAGTTGAAACTCCAATACTATGGCCATCTTAGGCTAAGAGCTGAGAAAGAGCCAACTCATTGGAAAAGACCCTGATGCTGGGAAAGATTGAGGGCAAAAGAAGGGGGAGACAGAGGATGAGATGGCTGGATGGCATCACAGACTCAATGGACATGTGTTTGAGCAAACTCTGGGAGACACTGAAGGACAGGGATCCTGGCGTGCTGCAGTTCACGGGGTCAAAAAGAGTCAGACACAACTTTGTGACTGACAATAACCTTCTCAGTTCACCTCTACCTCAGCTGATTCGACACCAGGCAGGGATAGGAAGTAGAAAGAATAGAATATACTTCAGAAAAATTCTGTCCTGTGGGTCTCTGATCTGGAATTCCATTTCATTTTATTTGGGAGAGAATGGATACATGTATATGATGGCTGAGTCCCTTTGCTGTTCACCTGAAACTACCACAATATTGTTAATTGGCTGTACCCCAATATGAAATAAAATGTTTAAAGTTAGAGGGGAAAAAAAGGAAAAGGAAATTCCTGAGAGCTTAAAGTCTTTCAGTGGCTCCTACAGGAGTCACAAGAGGGGAGATTTGAAATTCTATCCAAACCCAAGACAGGGGTGGGTGCTTAGGCATGGTTGAGTAGTAGAGTAGGTGACCTCTGCAAGGTGCAACTTCTGTGAGCATGTCACCATGTCCTTCATTAGCCACTGAAGGGAAACCAGGAGATTCTACTTTCTGGATAATGGCTTGATGGAATTATGGGAGGAGATTGAGGATGCTCCTGCCTGAGAAAGGAAGTAAATGTGGTTAAGAAAAAAAGAGGCTTAAAACCAGCCAATTGTTCATGAACACCTATGCACTCTAATGTGGATTTGTATGTCATAGCAACCTTATGATTGATCATGATTTAAGTTTGAAAAGTAAAGAAAGAGAAAAGAGCCTAAGGTCACTCATTTAGAAATGAAGGAATCACGACTTAAAGCCAAGCTTATATTTTTTCCATCTTGCCAAAACCATAACAGTGGTGATTTTAAAAAATGACCATGTATCCTTGGACCCTCCTCTCATTGTCCCCTCCTGTTGAATCTGTGTGGGCTCATGAGTGCTTTAAACCATGAGTGTGGCAGAAGTGATGCTGTGTAGCTTCCAAGAAGGTCAGAAAAGGCCAGACAGCTTCCATCTGGTTCTCTTGGAACCCTTGTTCTTGGAATGTTCCCTCTTGTATCCTATCAGCCACACTATGAGAAGCCCAAGGCACACAGAGAGACCACATATAGGTGCCCTGGTTAAAATCCCCACTGAGCCCAGCTTGGAGCAGCCCAGCCCAGGAGCCAGACATGTGAGTGAAGAAGCCATGTTGGGAGTGAATCCTCCAGGCTCAGCTATCCAACCTTTTCAGTTGAGGCCACAGACATCACAGAGTAGAGACAAGCCAGTTCTACTGCGCCCTTTCCAAATTCTTGACCCACAGTCTGATAGTTGCTGTTTTATGTCACTAAACTTGGGAGAGTTAGTTATGCAGCAATAGGCGATGAGACTAATAATTTGACCTGGACTGACTTGATGGTGTGAATGGGTCTGAAAGCAAATGTGTCATAGGAACAAACAATATGTGCCATGGTTTTGAGTTATCTTGACTATAGAGACAAGTTGATACTTGATTGCTATAACCTTGGTCTGATAGGTATTCTCTTAAATATCATGTATTCTGTTAAATCCAGTTATTTAAATGATAGGTGTCTGTCTGAAACAAGATGTTCTTGGGCCAACAATTGATATATCTTTCACATAAATTTTAAATGAAGCCTTTTTGGCTTATGTAAGATCATTAAAATCTCCTTTTAAATCAATAAGTCTACGCTCTGTAGTCTGCAAAGTCATTACATGGCAAACGACATTTCTAAGTCAATGGCTGCTGGAAGCAATTTTAAATCAAAGCATTTGAATAGCTTCACTTTTTTTTTTTTTTTCAGAAGTAATATGGTTTAGGTTATATTTCATATACAAGAAGGTTTGGTCAAATTTATCTTTTTTCAGATACCCAAACCATATCCAGATTACACTTGAGCCTTTCTTTGAGAGCTCTGTGTAGTATTCAATTGCTTTTGACAAGCATGACACCCTGTAAAAGATATGGCTTTCCTCTGAAAACCCCCTTCAGCTAAAAATACATTGTATTGAAAATAAAGTGGCTATATCATCTAAATTCAACTCTTTGTAGCATTTTGTAAACTTTCATGACCATAGAGAATTAGCTCTGAAACCTGATTTCAGGGTGCCTAAAACAAGATCATGGCATCCGGTCCCATCACTTCATGGGAAATAGATGGAGAAACAATAGAAACAGTGTCAGACTTTATTTTGGGGGGCTCCAAAATCACTGCAGATGGTGACTGCAGCCATGAAATTAAAAGACACTTACTCCTTGGAAGAAAAGTTATGACCAACCTAGACAGCATATTCAAAAGCAGAGACATTACTTTGCCAACAAAGGTCCATCTACTCAAGGCTATGGTTTTTCCTGTGGTCATGTATGGATATGAGAGTTGGACTGTGAAGAAGGCTGAGTGCCGAAGGATTGATGCTTTTGAACTGTGGTGTTGGAGAAGACTCTTGAGAGTCCCTTGGACTGCAAGGAGATCCAACCAGTGCATTCTGGAGGAGATCAGCCCTGGGATTTCTTTGGAAGGAATGATGCTAAAGCTGAAGCTCCAGTACTTTGGCCACCTCATGCAAAGAGTTGACTCATTGGAAAAGACTCTGATGCTGGGAGGAATTGGGGGCAGGAGGAGAAGGGGATGACTGAGGATGAGATGGCTGGATGGCATCATGGACTCGATGGATGTGAGTCTGAGTGAACTCCGGGAGTTGGTGATGGACAGGGAGGCCTGGCGTGCTGCAATTCATGGGGTCGCAAAGAGTCGGACACGACTGAGTGACTGAACTGAACTGAAAACAAGATTTGAGTGTGAAGACATGGGGGCCCTGCCTTCCAGCCAGGGAGTCAGGTGACCCATTCAGACCCTCCTTTCCAGGTTTTCAGTGCAACAATGTAAACTTCGATTTCTTGGGTGGGATGTTGGCAGAGTGGGGAAATGATAATTCTTGAGGAACAACTTTTGAGGGGGGAAACTGAGGCTTTTTGAATAGAGCAAGGGAAAGTATCTGGGCAGAACCAGAAGAAAGGAGAATATATAGCTGCTATATTTGTTTGGCAGAAGCTAAGAATGAGAACAGGAGAAGAGGTAAGAGTGAGAGCAAGCAGTGGGTGTGAAGTAACACCAAGAACTCTGATCACCCTTGTCACCAACATGACCATCTTCATAAAGCCTGTCGGCGGAGGCTGCATGCTTCTCTTGGCAGCCATTCTGACTCAAGGGACCTGTTCATGGCACAAATCTGTGTTCATGTGCTGTGCTATACCCATGAATGCCGGATTCTTTTTGTGTGTCCACAGTCAGATTGTCAGAAACCCACATGAAAGACTTGGGTAACAATAGTGATAAATCTTCTCGAAGATTAAATGACTCTGGTAGCTTCCATGCTGCCGTCTGGACTGTGGTCATTTTGAAGGCTGACTCTTTACTTGTTTTAATTGATGTGGGCAGCACGGCTTGTGTTGTTAGATTAAAAATAAAACTAAGGAAACCCACCTTACCACCACAAAGGTTATGGCCTTAATACAGCTACAGGTCTGCTTGTGAGCTTGTCAGGAATGACTCATCAAGCCACTAGAGCCAAAGGCTCCAGTAAATCTAAACATTTGATAATTCTTGTTTTTGTTTAACTTAGTGAAGTAAGGCCAAATAGTCAAACCAACTGCTATGCAAAAGGCAGGCAATTTTTGTAAAAACAGGATTGTCCTCAAGATTCCAAGAATGTCTGTGTAATCATGCTGTTTCTAAACCCATTGGAGGTTTATCCTCCAATGAGAAATACATATACAGTTTCAAATTAAGTTGAACTTGGTTGAAAATGGCTTGAACATTGTTACTGCATTTTATACATTTCATATTCCCCACTTAGTAAACACTTATGTAAAGTCAGATTCTCCAGAAACTACTCTCTGAGGTGAAGATTTTTGTGTGAGGGATTTACTAAGGAAGTACTGACAGTGAGACCAGTCATGAGTAAGGGAAGCAGGTCAGTAAGTGCAAAGAGCTAGGGCAGGGGTGAGTACCTGGAGAAAGAGAACCAGGCTTGTTTGACAGAAGAGAAGCCATTTCTAGGCTAAGGCATTTTGTGATCTAAGTTCAGTTCAGTTCAGTCACTCACTCATGTCCAACTCTTTGAGACCTCATGAACTGCAGCATGCCAGGTCTCCCTGTCCATCACCAACTCCCAGAGTCAACCCAAACTCATGTCCATTGAGTCAGTGAAGCCATACAACTATCCCAACCTCTGTCGTACCCTTCTCCTCCTGACCTCAATCTTTCCCAGCATCAGGGTCTTTACAAATGAGTCAGCTCTTCGCATGAGGTGGCCAAAGTACTGGAGTTTCAGCTTCAACATCAGTCCTTCCAATGAACACACAGGACTGATCTCCTTTAGGATGGACTGGGTGGATCTCCTTGCAGTCCAAGGGACTCTCAAGAGTCTTTTCCAACACCACAGTTCAAAAGCATCAGTTCTTCAGCGCTCAGCTTTCTTTATAGTCCAACTTTCACATCCATACATGACCACTGGAGAAACCATAGCCTTGACTAGATGGACCTTTGTTGGCAAAGTAATGTCTCTGCTTTTGAATATGCTCTCCAGGTTGGTCATAACTTTCCTTCCAAGAAGTAAGTGTCTTTTAATTTCATGGCTGTAATCACCATCTGCAGTGATTTTGGAGCCCCAAAAAATAAAGTCAGCCACTGTTTCTCCATCTATTTGTCATAGAGTGATGGGACCAGATGCCATGATCTTAGTTTTCAGAATATTGAGCTTAAGCCAACTTTTTCACTCTCCTCTTTCACTTTCATCAAGAGGCTCTTTAGTTCATCTTCTCTTTCTGCTATAAGTGTGGTGTCATCTGCATATCTGAGGTTATTGAGATTTCTCCTGGCAATCTTGATTCCAGCTTGTGCTTCTTCCAGCCCAGCGTTTCTCATGTTGTACTCTGCTTATAAGTTGAATAAGCAGGGTGACAATATACAGCCTTGACGTACACATTTTCCTATTTGGAACCAGTCTGTTGTTCCATGTCCAGTTCTAACTGTTGCTTCCTGACTGCATTTAGGTTTCTCAAGAGGCAGGTCAGGTGGTATGGTATTCCCATCTTTTTCAGAATTTTCCACACTTTATTGTGATTCACACAGTCAAAGGCTTTGGCATAGTCAATAAAGCAGAAATAGATGTTTTTCTGGAACTCTCTTGCTTTTTTCAATGATCCAGCAGATGTTGACAATTTGATCTCTGGCTCCTCTACCTTTTCTAAAACCAGCTTGAACATGTGGAAGTTCGTGGATCACACATATTGCTGAAACCTGGCTTGGAGAATTTTGAGCATTACTTTACTAGCATGTGAGATGAGTGCAACTGTGCAGTAGTTTGAGCCTTCTTTGGCACTGCCTTTCTTTGAGATTGGAATGAAAACGGACCTTTTCCAGTCCTGTGGCCACTGCTGAGTTTCCAAATTTGCTGACATATTGAGTGCAGTACTTTCACAGCATCATCTTTTAGGATTTGAAATAGCTCAACTGGAATTTCATCACCTCCAGTAGCTTTGTTCATAGGGATGCTTCCTAAGGCACTTGACTTCTCATTCCAGGATGTCTGGCTATAGGTGAGTGATCACACCATTGTGATTATCTGGGTCATTTTTGTATAGTTCTTCTGTGTATTCTTGCCACCTCTTCTTAATATCTTCTGCTTCTATTAGGTCCATACCATTTCTGTCCTTTATCGAGCCCATCTTTGCATGAAATGTTCCCTTGGTATCTCTAATTTTCTTGAAGAGATCTCTAGTCTTTCCCATTCTATTGTTTTCCTCTGTTTCTTTGCATTGATAGTTGAGGAAGGCTTTCATATCTCTCCTTGCTATTCTTTGGAACTCTGCATTCAAATGGGTATATCTTTCCTTTTCTCCTTTGCATTTCGCTTCTCTTCTTCTCACAGCTATTTGTAAGGCCTCCCCAGACAGCCATTTTGCTTTTTTGCATTACTTTTTCTTGGGGATTGTGTTGATCTCTGTCTCCTGTACAATGTCACGAACCTCTATCCATAGTTCATCAGGCACTCTGTCTATCAGATCTAGTCCCTTAAATCTGTTTCTCACTTCCACTGTATAATCATGAGTGAGTGAGTGAGTGAAGTTGCTCAGTCATGTCCGACTCTTTGTGACCTCATGAACTGTAGCCTACCAGGCTCCTCTATCCATGGGATTTTCCAGGCAATAGTACTGGAGTGGATTGCCATTTCCTTCTCCAGGCGATCTTCCCGACCCAGGGATCGAACCTGGGTCTCCTGCATTGTAGACAGACGCTTTACTGTCTGAGCCACCAGGGAAGTCCAAAAGGTTGGTGCTAACGTAAAGTGAAGTTGCTCAGTCGTGTCCGACTCTTTGCGACCCATGGACTGTAGCCCACCAAGCTCCTCCGTCCATGGGATTTTCCAGGCAAGAATACTAGAGTGGGTTGCCATTTCCTTCTCCTGTATAATCATAAGGGATTTGATTTAGGTCATACCTGAATGGTCTAGTGGTTTCCCCCACTTTCTTCAATTTAAGTCTGAATTTGGCAATGAGTTCATGATCTGAACCACAGTCAGATCCTGGCCTTGTTTTTGCTGACTGTATAGAACTTCTCCATCTTAGGCTCCAAAGAATATAATCAATCTGATATCGGTGTTGATCATCTGGTGATGTCCATGTGTAGTGTCTTCTCTTGTGTTGTGCTGTTTATCTAAGCCTGACCACATTACTAGTCCAAGCAAAGATTTCAGTAATAAATGATTTAAGTAAACAAAAGAATACAGAAACAAATAACTGTTATCAGACAGAGAAGTAAGAATAGCAAAGATAATGTATAAGTTGTAAAGACTTCTGCTTTTGTTTTAATGTTAAAGTTAGCCTGAAGTACTTAGATCAGCTGGAACCTAAGGGAGGATGATGTTGACCTTTTCTGACCCCTGAGACTTCAGTCAACTAAAGCTTAAATTCTGTGGACCACCCAAGTCCCTTCATGAATATGTGCATAACCCTTAACTTAAGATTTTCTCCATTTTGCTGTTCAAGGGGACACTGCTTTGGGAAAGATCCCTGGTGTTCTTCTTACCTGCTGCCAGTAAATAAATCCTTCTCCCTATCTTTGGCTTGGCTGTGTCTTTTGGCTCGACATCCACTAAAAGGCGAATCCAGTTTTTTGGGTAACATGAGGGAGGAAGTCAAGCAAAGATGCTATCTCAGGCTGAGTCCTGGGGTGGTGGCAACAGCCTGATCTTGCAATGGTACTCAGGAGTGTATGTTACATCTCAGAGTTTGTCCGACCTGGCAGCAAAGGAGCTGAGCTTTCCTATTCTCTAAGCACACAGCCCCTGGGAAATAAGAGCAATAAAATTTCACTAGTATAAATATCATGTAGGTGGGACTAAAGATTTAGAAAAGGATTTCTGAGCTCATTCTTCACCAGATGCTATATAAATGTTCAAATGTGGTAAAGTGTGAGTGAGTTTCTCAGCTCCAATTAGGAGTCAGTGATTCCAAATGCCCAAGGCCTTCCATTTTGCTCTTCTCTCTTCAATTTTTTAGTTAAGGAGCTCTGTACAAGACCAGACTGAGAAGGTTGGACAGGTCCTAATTCTCTCAGAAAATGATGCATTTTATTTTATTTTCACTTATTTTTGTTACTTTCCATCATGACAATCCTCTCCTCTATGGTACGAGGAAATCAGAAAGAATAAGTGGGATCCCATCTATATCGAGGGTTTCCCTAATGGCTCAGTGGTAAAGCAGCTACCTGCCAATGCAGGAGATAAGAGTTTGATCCCTGGAGAAGGAAAACAGCAACCCACTCCAATTTCCATTTATTCATCTATCTGTTCAACAAATACTGCTGCTGCTGCTGCTGCTAAGTCGCTTCAGTCGTGTCTGACTCTGTGCGACCCCATAGACAGCAGCCCACCAGGCTCCCCTGACCCTGGGATTCTCCAGGCAAGAACACTGGAGTGGGTTGTCATTTCCTTCTCCAATGCATGAAAGTGAAAAGTGAAAGTGAAGTCGCTCAGTCGTGTCCGACTAGTAGTGACCCCATGGACTGCAGCTTACCAGGCTCCTCTGTCCATGGGATTTTCCAGGCGAGAGTACTGGAGTGGGGTGCCATTGCCTTCTCCACAACAAATACTATTGTATGCCTTCTCTGGCCCAGGCACAGAAGCTTTGGAGATACAAAGCAAGAAAAGGTATAGTCTATAAATGAGTTGACAGTCTTGAAAGAAGGCTGAGAAAGATGGAAGGAGACTTGAGACTGAAAAGGTAGGCAGGAGCTATATTGAAGAGCTCCTTGAAAACTATGCTAAATATAATGAATTTTCATTGCTTATGTTTTCTGGAGCAGTATGCTTTTAAAGATATTATCAACTTACCAGTTTTTTTCCTCATTTTAGAAACTCTGAGACCTCAAGATGCAAACACATTCAGACACCTTCTCCTCCAGCTCCAAATCAAAATTTCCATGTAAACCATCCTTCAAGGGTATGGATTTTACAGAGTGTAGATGCTTTTTTTTTTTTTAGTCTATATTGTCTGCTTTTTTTGGCCTTTTCCTTAGTTTTTGCTTCTGGGAACATGACTCTCACATAAAACATATTATTTTTTTTTTAATTGAAACTGAGCAGGACCTCGTGGGCCTACTGTGTTCCCTGTTCTTTGTTTATAGGGAGCAGACTCCAGACTCCAGGACCTTTCCAGAGTTTAAAAGGACAGATTTGAACAGTTGCTAACCAAGGAAGGGAGGGAATAGAGAGACAAGGGAGGAGAAGCCAAGAAATGATACTGCAAACTTGTGGAAAATTCTTAAAAAGATGGAAATACCAGACAACCTGACGTGCCTCTTAAGAAACCTGTATGCAGGAAGCATACAGTTAGAACTGGACGTGGAACAGACTTGCTCCAAATCAGGAAATGAGTTATGTCAAGGCTGGATATTGTCACCCTGCTTATTTAACTTATATGCAGAGCACATCATGAGAAGCACTGGGCTGGAAGAAGCACAAGCTGGAATCAAGATTGCTGGGAGAAATATCAATAACCTCAGATATGCAGATGACACCACCCTTATGGCAGAAAGTGAAGAAGAACTAAAGAGCCTCTTGATGAAAGTGAAAGAGGAGAGTGAAAAAGTTGGGTTAAAGCTCAACATTCAGAAAACAAAGATCATGTCATTCGGTCCCATCACTTCATGGCAAATATGGGGAAACAGTGGAAACAGTGGCTGACTTTATATTTTTGGACTCCAAAATCACTGCAGATGGTGATTGCAGCCATGAAATGAAAAGACTCCTTTGAAAAAATCTATGACCAACCTCAACAGCGTATTAAAAAGCAGAGACATTCCTTTGCCAACAAAGTTCCATCTAGTCAAAGCTATGTGTTTCCAGTGGTCATGTATGGATGTGAGAGTTGGACTAGAAAGAAAGCTGAGAACCAAAGAATTGATGCTTTTGAAATGTGGTGTTGGAGAAGACTCTTGAGAGTCCCTTGGGCAGCAAGGAGATCCAACCAGTCCATCTAAAGGAAATCATTGGAAGGACTGATGCTGAGGCTGAAACTCCAATACTTTGGCCTCCTGATTCGAAGAACTGACTCATTTGAAAAGACCCTGATGCTGGGAAAGATTGAGGGCAGGAGGAGAAAGGGACAACAGAGAATGAGATGGTTGATGGCATCACTGACTCAATGAGCATGAGTTTGAGTAAACTCTGGGAGTAGGGGATGGACAGGGAGGCCTGGCATGCTACAGTTCCTGGGGTCGCAAAAGAGTCAGACAGGACTCAGTGACTGAACTGAACTGAACCTTGGGGCAGGGTTCTGGCTCTGCCTCAAGGGATGCACAATAGTATCTTTGAGCTCTTTACAGAATTAAAACCTCCAACAAATGGAGTTGGCATTTTATATTCCAGAAAAGATCACCTCAGGCCTGATGAAAGGATTGGAGGCCCTGACACACCCTGATTTTATCAGCAACCCCACCTTTGAACTGTTGTTATAAAAGTGCTTACCAAATCCTCCCTAGTTGCCACACAGTTTTTGAGGGCAGGAGCCTACTGTTTCTCCCTTTGCCTGGCAAAGTAATAAAACTATTCTTTGCTATTTCACTCAAAATCTTTGTCTCTGGGATTTGATTCGGTACTAGTGCCTAGAAGCCAGGTTTTCAAAATCAGCAATATTTTAGGAATCTTCCCATTTTCATAGCTTCAATTATTGCATGTTAATTTTTATTATTGGCACAGGAATTCTTAAACTTCTTGACTACTCCCAAGGTGTTTATTTTTGATATTGCAAAATAAATATTTTGTAATCCCAACAGTGCAATCCCCCCAAAGAGAGATACAAGCTCTAACAATGATATATTAATTCAGAGTCTCTACTTTGGTTCAGCATTGTAGGGTTTATTTTATTGAAATATTATTGATTTATAATTTCATGTTTTATATATATATATGTTCTTTTTCAGATTATTTTATCTTATAGGTTATTACAAAATATTAAGTGTAGTTCCCTGGGCAATTCAGTAGATCTTTGTTGGTTATCTATTTTATATATAGTAGAGTATATATGATAATCCTGAAATGTAGGTTCTTTCAGGCTGCTTATCCTTTTACATTTCTGGCTGATTTCATAAATACTAATTCCTTTTTAAAGTGATTCTTTGCTGCATATATATATATATATATATATATATATATTGTTTAACAGATTCTTCTCAATTATAATTATTATAAGATATTGAATATATTCCGTATGCTATACAGTAGGTCTTTGTGTTTTTTTCTATCTTATATATGTGAATATGTTAATCCCATACTCCCAGTTTATCCCTTAATTCCTTTTTTTTTTTTCTTTTTTGATGGCTTTTAATTTTCTGGTTCAGACTAACATCCATCAGATCTCTTGGGGAGGCCAGAAGTACAGAAAAAGCCAATGGCATAGCTCAGCCATGTGCTTTTAACCTTCAAAATTACCCTGCTAGGCTCACACTGCTCCACCTGCTACAGTTGCCTCATCTGTCACTGTAAATGCTCACCTGAGCTCCTCATAGGAGCTCTTCAGACTCCTCACTCATCTTCCTGCCTCTACTCTTCCTTCCTGCCAGAATGATTACATTGGAAAAAAATTTAGATTAAATTACTCTCTTGCTCGATACCCTCCACTCACTTTCTTCTGCACATAAAATTCAAGTAAAAAAACCCCAAATCCTTACCAGTAGCTTCCATAGTTGCTCATTCTCTGGCTTCACTTGCCCCTCTGGGCTAACCTCCTCTCATCATTGGTCAATCAAGGGCAGAATGATGGCTGAGGTCAGCTTTGGGTGCAGGCAAGAAAGGGATGCATTGGCCACAGAAAAATGCAAAACCATGGTAAAACCCACTTAGACAGCTTTTTATTACCAACCTGAATCAGCAATTCCAAACTATGTCAGTGATAAAATACTTCCTTGAAAAAAAGCATTTGTTGGCCTGAATTCTGAACAACTGCCAAAAATCTGTAGAGTTTTAGTAATATATAGGTCAAAGCTATGGTTTTTCCTGTGGTCATGTATGGATGTGAGAGTTGGACTGTGAAGAAGGCTGAGCGCTGAAGAATTGATACTTTTGAACTGTGGTGTTGGAGAAGACTCTTGAGAGTCCCTTGGACTGCAAGGAGATCCAACCAGTCCATTCTGCAGGAGATCAGCCCTGAGATCTCTTTGGAAGGAATGATGCTAAAGCTGAAACTCCAGTACTTTGGCCTCCTCATGCGAAGAGTTCACTCATTGGAAAAGACTTTGATGCTGGGAGGGATTGGGGGCAGGAGAAGGGGACGACAGAGGATGAGATGGCTGGATGGCATCACGGACTCATGGACGTGAGTCTGAGTGAACTCCAGGAGTTGGTGATGGACAGGGAGGCATGGTGTGCTGCGATTCATAGGGTCGCAAAGAGTTGGGCACGACTGAGCGACTAAACTGAACTGAACTGAAATTAAATGAGCACAGTTTTATTCTTTATCTTTTAATAAAATTGTACTTAACATGGAAGTTAATTCAGAGTTCTCCCAGGCACTGCAGGCAAATTTTCTTTTTTAATTGCTAGTTATTCTACCACATTAGAGTGAATACAAATGATTGTTATGGATCGCTACACAATTATTATGGAAAATAATTTTGTCATGTAGGGGAGCAAGTGTTAAAAATGCCTCCTGACTTTTGGACACCTCAAGCCTAATTGTGACTCTGAGCCTTTACTCCAGCACAGTGATTCTCAAACAAGTTTTGCCTCACAGGATACATTCAACAAAGTATGGAGACATTTAGATTGTCACAAGTGCGGGTAGACTGAGGGAGCTGCTAATGATATTTAGTGGGTAGCATCTAGGAATGCTGCTAAGTAGCATCCAGCAATGCACAGGACCTTTGCCCAAAAAGAAAAAATTATCTGATCCAAAATGTCAACCCACCTGTTCTCTGCTCCTAGGATGCTCTTCCATCAGTGCTTTTCATGGCTAGTTCCTTGACATTCAATTCTCAGAATAAAAGTTACTTCCTTGTATAGGCTTTTTCTGACTCTATCAGTGTACCCCCACCCAGTCATTTGACATTATATCATCTTATTTTATTTTCTTCATTACACTTTTCACCACCTGAGATTAACTTTTTCACTTAAGTCTTCACTGGTTCCTCTTATATGAATGGAACACAATGAAAGCAGGGATCTTGTTCACCTTTATGTCTCCAGTGCTAAGAGAAATGACTGACACTTAGCAGGAGCTCAGTAACTATGTGTACAATGAATGAATGGATAAGGATAAGGCACCGGGTGTTTACTAAATTCCTACACTAGTGTGAGATAGTTCATTACTGGTTTTCCCTATTCATTAGGGGCTTGTTACTTTGCTTTATCTATTGGCCATTCACCTACCTGGATATCAGAATCATACTTTTTTCCTTAATTTTGGCCACTTGGCTTTTGGGATCCCTGACCATGGACTGAACTAGACCACGGCAGTGAAACAGCTGAATCCTTACTGGGAAGGATTCACCAGGGACCTCCCAAGAACTGCACTTCTGATTGTCCTAATTGATGATGCAAAATATTCCTTTTGACACATAAATCACTTTTTAAAAAAATATCAATATTCCAATTAGTTCTTTCTTGACTGCATTCAACTTTCCCCCCACTCCTTTTGTGCATATAGTTTCAAACCTGAGCAAGAGCAATACATTTTAAACATCATTAATCTCTCAGGCATAATCTCGTGATTATGCCTATGATTATGTTTGCTTTTTAAATGATGCTTATATATTATTAAAGAAGGTTACATTGTTTCTCACTATGATAAACATTTCAGTGGTAGAAGAGGAGGAACTACACACAATCATTTCCTTTTAAACATTTTAAGAATGTCAATATACTTCCAGCACGTGGATGCAAGATGCCTTACTAGCCCTGGACTATATAGGTACAGAGAAGTCAGACAAGCCCCTGGGGGGATCTTCCAGGAATTGACAGGTTTGTTACAGGGAAAATAAGAGGTACATCAGTCAGCTATGACAGTCAGCTATATAAGTGATCCATTCCTCAGGTGTGGAAGAGATGAAATGCTCCTTAAGTCTGACTGTTAGATTGGTAAATCAGAGAAGACTCCAGGAAGGAGATAGCACTGAGTTGGGCCTTAAAGGCTGGAATGGATTTGGATGTGGGGGGATGGAGGGAGGGGGGGAAGAAGCAATGTAACCTGAGGGAATTTCATGAGCAGAGGCATGAAAAGATTCCGCACATGGTATAAAACAAAGTAGTGAATATTTTGGTTTGACCAGAGTAGAGAGAAGGAAAGGGAATAGCAGAAAACAAAGATAAAATTGTGATGAGATCAGGTTCTGGACACACCTGAACTCACTACTAAGGTATTGGGCCTCATTGGGTTGTAGGTGGGAAACCATTGGGGGCTTTGAAACATGAACATGAGATGAGTAGCTTCAGGAAGTGCAGTCTTGAGACACTGCTTAAGAAGAATCAGAGCAGGCAGGCTGAAAGCCATAACAATAGTCTGACGGAGGCCGTAAGGACCAGAGCCGGAGAGGCCGTAAGGGCCAGAGCCAGAGATGCCTGGTAGTGCCAGGGTTGAGAGGAAAGTGGGGAGAGATCACGCCATCATTTGTCAGTTCCCAAATGTTGATAGTTTTCTATAATTGCCCTTCAACACTTACTTGAAAATTCCCTGTAAGAGGGATGTGGATGAAGCAATGTGGCTGGAGATGAAACTACGTAGATGAAGACTAAAGGAGCTGTGATGGTGCCAGAGCCAGAGTTCTTTAGGTAGAGTCTATGCCATTTTAGAAGGCAAATTCCTGGCCATCTCTTTCCTTGTGAGATAACACTTGGGTGGGCTTCCTGCACACACCCCACCTTCTGGCCACATGTCACACTCTCCTTGAGGAGCTCTGGGAAGTACACTTGTACATCTGTGCGTTTCCAAGTGTATTTCAGTGTTCCTATCATTGGCATTTTGCCCAACTGCTCAGAAGCCCCACTCTTTGATCTGGATCTGGAAATGGGTAGATGAAATCCTGCAGAATAGTCTGCTTCCACGCCTAACATGCACTTGCCCTTCTTGGACATTATTTAAAGTCGGTCAGTTAAGGTCAAATCATGCAGAAACTGCAGCACAGTAGAATCAGAAAAGAAGAACATGGATTTGACATGGTAAGGTTTATGTCCATATTTCTTCTACTTGATGCTGGAGATGTGGCGCTTGAGCAACTTACTTTTCAGTAAAAGAATTAATATCTGATAGGAAGAATGTGTTTGGTTTGGTGGGCTGCAGAGATCTCTCTCCGAATCACCCTAGTAGATCCATTCCTTGAAGGCAAAAAGCAAAATCTTGCTCACATATGTTATAACCACCCTGCCTAAGGGTAAAGTATGGTGATTATACCAGTCACTTTGAGGAATGCTCTATTCAAAGGCCACTGGCATCAGCATTGCCTTCTCTCCCACTCAGCCTCACTGTGGCTATGTCTTTTCCTGCTTCCAATGCCCAGAGCAGCAGCTATGCCACTGAAGCACTAATGACACAGAGACCTTCTGCACTGGGTGGCTGGTTCATGTCTCCTGTCAACACCCTGCTGTGGCCAACATCTAGAAATTCATTTCCTACTGCAGCTAAAACAGATGCTACCATCTTCAGTGTCTGCAGAAGCCAGCAACTGGCATCTCTTCCATGCCACCAGTGCCATCTCTTGATGCTGCCGTGCCACTGGGGCTAAAGCTGCTGATACCCACAGAGGCTTTAGTTGAACAGCTTTTTGTTTTCATATCCTTTTTTGCTATCGCATCTGATTTTTATAACTCAAGCCTGAACCCATGGGAACTGAGTGGAGGAAAATCCAGGAAACAGACACTATAGTGTACTTGCGATTGTCACTGTTGCTAACCCCGCTTTGCTCAGCTCCACCTGCTCCCTAGTCTCAGATCCTTGCTGGAAGGAGAGCCCCAAGCATCCTCACCTCTTCTCTGATACCAGCAACCAGCTACATGGCAAAATTTAAATTTCCACAAGCGGTGGAGAAATGGAATACCTGGGAATAAATCTGACCAAGGAAGTAAAAGACCTGTACACTGAAAACTATAAGACATGAAGAAAGAAATTGAAGACAAGACAAAAAAGTGGAAAGATATTTGGTAATCACAGATTGGAAGAATCAATATTGTTAAAAATATTCAGACTAACCACAGCAACCTACAGATTCAATATAATTCCTATCAAAATTTCATGGAATTTTTCATAGAAATACAATGAACAATATTAAAATTTGTGTGGAACCACAAAAGAACTCAAACAGCCAATGGAATCTTGACAAAAAACAAAGCTGAAGGCACCTGCATCCTAATTGCAAACTATACTACAAAGCTGTAGGAATCAAAACAGTATGGTATTGGCATAGAAATAGACACTTAAATCAATGGTACAGCATAGAAAGCCCAGAAATAAATCCACACATATACAATCAACTAATTTATGGCAAAGTAGGCAAGAATATACAATGAGGAAAGGATGGTCTTTTCAATAAATGGTGCTGGGAGAACTGGACAGCCTAATGTGAAAATGTGAAACTGGGCTACTATCTTACACCATATACAAAAATTAACTCAAAGTGGATTAAAGGCTTGAAAGTAAGATCTGAAACCACAAAATTCCTAGAACCCATTACCAGTAAGTTCCTTTGCAGTGATTTGTTGGCAATAATTTTTTGGATTTGACACCAAAAGCAAAGGCAACAAAAGCAAAAATAAACAAATAAGGGTTATATCAAAGTAAAAAGCTTCTGCACAGCAAAAGAAACCATCAACAAAATGAAAAGGCAACCTACCAGAAAAGATTTGCAGGTTGTATATCTAATAAGGGGTTACCATCTAAAACATATATAGAACTCAGTAGCAAAAAAAGAACTAATTTGATTAAAAAATGGGCAGAGTCTGAATAAACATTTTTCCAAAGAAGATATACAGATGGCCAATAGGTACATGAAAAGATGCATAATTTCACTAATTGAAACTATAATGAAATATATCACCTCACTCCTGTTAGAATGGCTATTATAAAAAAACAAAACAAAACAAAACAAAAACCAAGAAATAACAGGTGTTGGTGAGGATGTGGAGAAAAGGTAACTCCTGTGCACTGTTGGTGGAATGTAAATTGGTGCAGTACCTATGGAAAACAATATGGAAATCCTTCAGCAAATTTAAAATAGAATGATCACATGATTCAGAAATTACACTGGTGAGTATCCAAAGAAAACAAAAACTCTAACTCGAAAAGATATATACAACCCTGTGCTCATTGCCACATTATTTACAATAACCAAGATATAAAAACAACCCAAGTGCCCATTGATAGATGAGTGGATAAAGACAGTGTGATACATACACGCACACATGTACAAACACACACACACACAATGGAATATTATTCAGCCATACAAAAAGAAGGAAATCTTGCCAACATGGATGGACCGTGAAAGCAGGATGCTAAGAGAAATAAGTTAAAGAAGGACAAATGCCTTATGACCTCACTCATATGTGAAATGTAAAAAATCAAATAAAAACAAAAAAATAGAATAGCCTTCAAAGATACAGGGAACATACTGATGATTGCCAGAGGCAGGGGTTTGGGAAGCAGTCAAAATTGAAACAAATTTCTAGTTTTAAAATAAATAAATCATAGGGATGCAATGTATATCATGGTGACTATAGTCAATAATCCTGTGTTGCATATTTGAAGGTTAATAAGTAGATCTTAGACATTCTCATCACATGAAAAAAGTTGTTAACTATGTATGGTGACAGATGTTAAGTAGACTTATTTGATGATCATTTCACAATATATACAGATATTGAATCATTATGTTATATGCCTGAAACTAATATAATGTTATGTGTCAATTGTACCTCAATAAAAAATTGATTTAATTTTAAAAAGAAGTAGAAGGAAAGGAGCCAGCAGATAAATTCCTTACCATAAATAAAACCTTTCTCTTCCTTTCTCTACCTCCATCAACAGACTTTTTAAAAGGCACAGGGGTTCCGATCTGGAAGAAATCTATATATCTTACTGTGCAGATGTAGTCATTTCAGTCAGGTTTCACTTTTTATTCAGTTCTATTTTTCCTCATCTTTCTTTTCTTCCTCCTGCTGCCTGGAACTGTACCTTCAATAAAGCTCTATTTGGGGATAACCTGGATAAAACCCTTTCTCTCTGACCTGGATCCAATGTCCTTTTTTTCCTTTCTGAGGCTAAGTGCTTTCTTAAAAGTTCATTGAGTCTTCAGAGGAATAGACATCTCCACACTCTACCAGGCCGCTAGATTTGGCTGAGTTCTCATGTAAACCCAGCTTAGACTGTGGATGGGAATCATATAAATTGGAGTCTACTCAGGAAAACAATAGCTTCCCTGGTGGCTCAGGAGTAAAGAATCCACCTGCAATGCAGGAGATTCAGGCTCGATCCCTGAGTCGGGAAGATCCCTTGGAGGAGGGCGTGGCAACCCACTCCAGTGCTCTTGCCTGGAGAATCTCATGGACAAAGTAGCCAGGCAGGCTAGAGTCCACAGAATTGCAGAGTCTGACACAGCTGCAACAACTTAGCACACGCACATGCAGGAAAACAATAACCACGCCAAGGGGTTCAATCAGAGTTTTATAGAAAACAAGGAGCTCAACAGAGAGAATAAAATGCTGGTTACAAAGGTGTTTGGAGAATTGAAAGGATACAGAAGACAGTGAGGAAAAGTCAGATATTAGCAACACTAGGAAGCTGTTATTGCCTCCAAGGAAGGAAGGACGTAGGAAGGAGGTGGTGTTACCAGACTTTTAACAGAGGGGGATCCACTGCCAGGAGCAGAGCCCAGTATATGGAACTAGGTGGGGGCATAGAGGAAGTGCAGCCCAAGCAGAGAGGAAAGAGGAGCAGTATTCTGTTATTTTCCTTCTTCCTGCCCTCCTGTCTCCAACCAGTGTCTCTCACTGTCCAGATTCAAAAGGAAGCTCTTTGGTAAGGGAGCATTTGGGAAAGGAAGCTTATGGGGATCAGCTTTCAGTGAAAGAAAATAAAGTTGGGAAAGAGTGAGGAATGGAATTGAAAGAAATTAGGCAAATGAGCAGCACAGGATCCAGTGTTCCATAAATGAGGGTGTCCCTTTACGACCAGGACCCTCAGAAATATTATTTAATCTAAAGTACCTTGTTCTTCATGAGATTTCAATGAGTATTGCCTAATGTTATAGGTGCTTAAGGATTTTTTTCAATTGAATTTTATGATCGGGGTGATGGAGAGAGGCATCTATGTTTCCCTAGGTATATTATTACCCATTCTGTGTGTCAGTTTGTGGTAGTCACTTGGATGTGTCTGACTCTTTGTGACCCCATGGACTATAGCCTACCAGGCTCCCCTGTCTATAGAATTCTCCAGGCAAGGATACTGGAGTGGGTTGCCATTTCTTTCTCCAGGGGATCTTCCTGACTCAGGGATTGAATCTCGGTCTCCTGCATTGCAGGCAGATTCTTTACCACCTGAGCCATCAGGGAAGCCTTGGTGTGTCAGTTTAATACATGGTATTAAAATGGAAGGTGGGACAGCAATATTGACATAGATATGAAACTGAAAAAATAATTTTCTATTTCCCACATCAAGTATAAACTTTTGTGACTGAGAAGAAGTGCTTGTTAATTATATCTATTTATGATTAAATGTGCAATTTATTAGTATTAAAATATTAAAATGGACCAATCCTTGTAAGGAATTATTATTATACTAATTATAAATATTATTAAGAGGGGTTAATCTATGTAAAAAATAATATAAAACAAAAAGTCAAATATAAGCTTGACTTTTAATCAGACACAAATTAAGGTTTTACCTTTCACATCTAAAACTTGTTCTTATTTAATTCTGATTCAAGACCAAATATCACTCTTGTATGTTTGTGCTTAAGCACTCAGTCATGTCAGACTCTTTGTGACCCCATGGACTGTAGCCCACCAGGCTCCTTTGTCATGGGGATTCTCCAGGCAAGAATACTGGAGTGGGTTGCCATGCCCTCCTCCAGGGGATCTTCCCAACCCAGGGATCAAACCTGGGTCTCGCCCATTGCAAACTAATGCACTCACTTTGGGCATTAAAAAATATATATACATTTTTGGCTATCTGATATCTTTTTAAGGATAATAATAGCCTGTTGGAATTGAATTCTTCCCCCTCAAAAACAAACAAAAATTGGCTTGCTCACTGGAATTCTTTACATTTCTGTCTGAATGTTAAAGGCTCAACTATTATAACAATCTTTCGGGGTTTAAAATAGCTCAACTGGAATTCCATCATCTCCGCTAGCTTATTTCATAGTGATGCTTTCTAAGGCCCACTTGACTTCACATTCCAGGATGTCTGGCTCTAGATGAGTGATCACACCATTGTGATTATCTTGGTCGTGAAGATCTTTTTTGTACAGTTCTTCTGTGTATTCTTGCCACCTCTTCTTAATATCTTCTGCTGCTGTTAGGTCCATACCATTTCTGTCCTTTATTGAACCCATCTTTGCATGAAATGTTTCCTTGGTGTCTCTAATTTTCTTGAGATCTCTAGTCTTTCCCACTCTGTTGTTTTCCTCTATTTCTTTGCACTGATCGCTGAAGAAGGCTTTCTTATCTCTCCTTGCTCTTCTTTGGAACTCTGCATTCAGATGCTTATATCTTTCCTTTTCTCCTTTGCGTTTCACTTCTCTTCTTTTCACAGCTATTTGTAAGGTCTCCCCAGACAGCCATTTTGCTTTTTTTGCATTTCTTTTCCATGGGGATGGTCTTGATCCCTGTCTCCTGTACAATGTCACGAACCTCCATCCATAGTTCATCAGGCACTCTATCTATCAGATTAGTCCCTTAAATCTATTTCTCACTTCCACTGTATAATCATAAGGGATTTGATTTAGGTCATACCTGAATGGTCTAGTGGTTTTCCCTACTTTCTTCAATTTAAGTCTGAATTTGGCAATACGGAGTTCATCATCTCAGGACTGGAAAAGGTCAGTTTTCATTCCAATCCCAAAGAAAAGCAATGCCAAAGAATGCTCAAACTACCACACAATTGCACTCATCTCACACACTAGTAAAGTAATGCTCAAAATTCTTCAAGCCAGGCTTCAGCAGTACGTGAACTGTGAACTTCCAGATGTTCAAGCTGGTTTTAGAAAAGGCAGAGGAACCAGAGATCAAATTGCCAACATCCACTGGATCATCAAAAAAGCAAGAGAGTTCCAGAAAAAACATCTATTTCTGCTTTATTGACTATGCCAAAGCCTTTGTGTGGATCACAATAAACTGTGGAAAATTCTGAAAGAGATGGGAATACCAGACCACCTGACCTGCCTCTTGAGAAACCTATATGTGGGTCAGGAAGCAACAGTTAAAACTGGACATGGAACAATAGACTGGTTCCAAATAGGAAAAGGAGTACGTCAAGGCTGTATATTGTCACCCTGCTTATTTAACTTCTATGCAGACTACATCATGAGAAACGCTAGGCTGGAAGAAGCACAAGCTGGAATCAAGATTGCCGGGAGAATTATCAATAACCTCAGATATGCAGATGACACCACCCTTATGGCAGAAAGTGAAGAGGAACTAAAAAGCCTCTTGATGAAAGTGAAAGAGGAGAGTGAAAAAGTTGGCTTAAAGCTCAACATTCAGAAAACGAAGATCATGGCATCTGGTCCCATCACTTCATGGGAAATAGATGGGGAAACAGTAGAGAGACTGTCAGATTTTATTTTGGGGGGCTCCAAAATCACTGCAGATGGTGATTGCAGCCATGAAATTAAAAGATGCTTACTCCTTGGAAGGAAAGTTATGACCAACCTAGATAGTATATTCAAAAGCAGAGATATTACTTTGCCAAGAAAGGTCTGTCTAGTCAAGGCTATGGTTTTTCCTGTGGTCATGTATGGATGTGAGTGTTGGACTGTGAAGAAAGCTGAGCGCCGAAGAACTGATGCTTTTGAACTGTGATGTTGGAGAAGACTCTTGAGAGTCCCTTGGACTGTAAGGAGATCCAACCAGTCCATTCTAAAGGAGATCAGTCCTGGGTGTTCTTTGGAAGGAATGATGCTAAAGCTGAAACTCCAGTACTTTGGCTACCTCATGCAAGGAGTTGACTCCTTGGAAAAGACTCTGATGCTGGGAGGGATTGGGGGCAGGAGGAGAAGAGGACGACAGAGGGTGAGATGGCTGGATGGCATCACCGACTCGATGAATGTGAGTTTGAGTGAACTCTAGGAGTTGGTGATGGACAGGGAGGCCTGACGTGCTACAATTCATGGTGTTGCAAAGAGTCGGACACGACTGAGTGACTGAACTAAACTGAACTGAATCCCATTTTACTACTTCACTCTGCTACTGTTTTTCTTCTACCAATGTTGTGCTGATAAACTGGTGCTCAAAGCACAAAGGAAAAGGAAAAACAAAAGAAAAATAGCCTGATATGTAACACCTGCTGATTTCCTGGTGTGAGTACTGCCAAAAGGCCTGATTTCTCTCCATTCATTGCTTTGCTGCATCAGTTTCACTAGCTCTGTCTGTATTCATGTTTGCTCATGGAATTAGCAAGATTAATTTTGCCTAGAAAGAATAAGAACCATAACATAGTTATTGTATTCTTCAGTAGAACAGAAACAAGTTAATCAGTCTTGAGCTTTTCCTTTCTGAAAAAAAAAAAAAAAAAGTTGCTGAAACATGTTTAGAACCTCATAACTTTGAGCACATTGCCATAAAGTCACCTCTTAAAAAAGACGTAATATCTACTCAAAAGCAGATACTGAGTCTACTTGTGTATGTTGAGAGAATAAATTGTAAACTAGGCCATCAGACTGTTTAGGTCTGGGAAGAGACATGGATCATTTAGTTTACTCAAAAAGCCATTTATCAAGGGTCTCCTTTGTATTGGGAACTGGATGTGCTAAGAGTCATCTAGTGGAATATGGAGAAGTTAACATCTTATCACTGTTGTTTTTTAACCTTGGTCAATGTTTTGCTTGTATCTATCTTTATTACCATGTCTTACATTCATTGATTTGTGTATTTCTCTTACCCCCTTCATTAGATTTTAAACACTTTCAAGACAGACACTTGGTCTCATTTGTATACCATTTATGTGCCTCATAGATACTTGAGAAAAACTGTTAAACTAAATTGAGACATGAACACCTTTTAAAACTGAATAGAGAGGTGAATGCCTTTTTTTTTTTTTTTTTCCAGTCCTGTGCTTAAGCTAGCAACAGATTTAGGATTCCTGGCTCTATAGTCTCAGCTGCTTTGCCCTCTATTTATGACTTGTAACATAATTTGTGACATAAATGCCTTTTGTGCCTAAAGAGTTTATTATTAATGGGACCCCTTGAATGCTTAATATGGCAACATTTATAAATTCCTATTTGGATAATATTTTTAAGTGTTAGATTCTATTCTGACTCAGCATATTGATTCTTTCACTGGCTTCTATAAACGTGGCCCAAATTTGTGGGTGGCAAAAATGCAGCCTGTGGACCACATGTGTTCTCTAGGGTATATTCAAAACATGAAGAGTTCTTGAATTCCAGATGAAACCCAGGCTTCCAATACAAATTGCCTAAGAGAACCCATGTCTAAGATTCTGAGCCAGTGATGGGGCTGGTCCCAGAAAAATATATCACCCACCCTTACCCTCCTCACAGTCTTTAAAGCCTTCAACTCAGTTCTCAAGCTTCAGCCTGCTTTTAATTGGATACTTGGAAATCCACAAGAAATCTCTTGCACACACTTTGCTGTGTGCCACTCCAACTAGATTCTGTCAGCTTTTGCCCTTGAGCCTTCTTCACTTTATTCTAGTCCTCTCCTCTTTTCCTCCATTTCCTTACCTCACGCTTCTCCCCACCCCATTCCCCGAAAAGAAAAACTTGACATCCTGGCTAGGCCACATTGACTCAACTTTTGCTGAGGTCTTAGACCGAAGAAATCGAATTCT
This sequence comes from Capra hircus, assembly GCF_001704415.2. Taxonomy (NCBI): domain Eukaryota; kingdom Metazoa; phylum Chordata; class Mammalia; order Artiodactyla; family Bovidae; genus Capra; species Capra hircus. The sequence goes on from NC_030815.1 coordinate 82,303,637, forward strand.
GTGATATGAATGAATCTCAAGTGTGAGAGTGAGATTGCACTATAAACAAGAACAAGATTAAAACCAGTCGACCCTGTGGATGACGACTGTGGGGCTTGTGCTGGCAGAGGCTCCTCCTGTACCTAAGCTGTGGGTTATCACTCTCTCCTAGATGACTGTTCCACTGAGATTGGATATGACTCAAGAAGCCTTCCTAACCCTGAGTTTCCAGTATCTACCAGCTTCCACTTTTTTTTATTGAAGTGTAGTTGTTTTATAATGTTGTGTTAGTTTGTGCTGTACAACACTGTGAATCAGCTATATGTATACATATATCCCCACCCTCCGGAGTCCCTCCCACCCTCCCCAGCCCACCCTGCTAGGGCATCACAGAGCACCAAGCTAAGTTCCCTGCTATCCAGCAGCTTCCCACTATCTATCTTACACATGGTGGTGTATATATGTCATTGCTACTTCCTCAATTCGTCCCACCTCTCCTCCCCTCCTCGTGTCCACAAGTCCGTTCTCTACTTCTGTGTCTCTAGTTCTGCCCTGTAAATAGGTTCATTAGTACCGTTTTTCTAGATTCCATATATATACGTAAATATTCGTAATTTGTTTTCCTCTTTCTGACTTACTTCACTCTGTATGACAGTTTCTAGGTTCATCCACATCACTAAAAATGGCCCGATTTCATTTCTTTTTATGGTTAGTGCTGCAGTGAACATTGGGGTACATATGTCTTTTTGTTTTTTGCCTTTTTTCAGTTTTATTTATTTAGTTAGTTTTTTACTTTACAATATTGTCTTCGTTTTGCCATATGTCTTTTTGAATTGTGGTTTTCTCAGGGTATATGCCCAGTAGTGGGATTGCTGGGTCAAATGGTAGTTTTATTTTTAGTTTTTAAAGGAACCTTCCAATGTTCTCCACAGTGGTTGGATTTTTTTAAAAAATTGAGTGAGGATTATGCAACTTTTAAAAAATCCTCTTTTGAACTTCTCTTTTTGCATGGGAAAAACTAGTCTTTAAAGGAGAGATTTCTTTAAGTATGGTTTCTAGGCCAGCAGAATGAGCATCACTGGGGAACTTGTTAGAAATGTAAATTCTCTGGTTTCAATCCAGATCTATAGAGTCAGAGATTCTGGGGATAGGACCCAGGAATCGGTAGGGTATTTGTGCGGTATGACAAAATATACCTGAGATAAGTACACATTTTAAACCATTTGCATGGTGTTCAATTAAGTAGTGTTAAGCACATTCATATGGTTTTATAACCATCACGAATATCTATTTCCAGAACTTCTTCAATCATTGAAAAAAAACCCTCTAGACTCATTAAAGAGCAACTCGCCATTTCCTCCATCCTACTCCCCAGTCTTGCTGTACCACTTTCTCTCTCTATGAATTTGCCTGCCTTACAATAGTATTTGTCTTTTCTGTGTCTGGCTTATTTCACTTTGTTGTTCAGTCACTAAGTCCTTACTGACTCTTTGTGACCACCATGGACTGCAGCTCACTAGGCTTCCCTGTCCTTCAGTAACTCCTGGAGTTTGCTCAAACTCAAGTACATTGAGTTAGTGACATCATCCAACCATCTCATCCTCTGTTGCCCCCTTCTCCTCCTGCTCTCAATCTTTCCCAGCATCAGTGTCTTTTCCAGTGAGTCAGCTCTTTGCATCAGGTGGCCAAAGTATTGGAGCTTCAGCTTCAGCATCAGTCCTTCCTGATGCTGAAGGGACTCTCAAGAGTCTTCTCCAGCACCACAATTCAAAACCATCAATTCTTCAGTAGTCAGTCTTCTTTATGGTCCAACTCTCACATCTGTGTACATGACTGCTGGAAAAACAGACCTTTGTTGGCAAAGTGATGTCTCAGCTTTTTAATATGCTCTCTAGGCTTGTCATAGCTTTTCTTCCAAGGAGAAAGTGTTTTTTAATTTCATGGCTGCAGTAACTGTCTGCAGTGAGTTTGGAGGCCAAGAAAATAAGATTTGTCACTGTTTCCACTTTTTCTCCATCTATTTGCCTTGAAGTGATGGGACCAGATGTCAGGATACTAGTTTTTTGAATATTGAGTTTTAAGCCAGCTTTTTCACTCCTCTTTCACCCTCATCAAAAGGTTCTTTAGTTTCTCCTCATTTTCTACCGTTACAGTGGTGTCATCTGCATATCTGAGGTTGTTGATATTTCTCGCAGCAATCTTGATTCTAGCTGGTAATTCATCCAGCCCAGTATTTCTAATGATGTACTCTGCATAGAAGTTAAATAAGCAGGATGACAACATATAGCCTTATTGTACTCCTTTCCCAATTTTGAACCAGTTCATTGTTCCATGTTTGGTTCTAACTGTTGCTTCTTGACCTGCATATGGGTTTCTCAGGAGGTAAGTAAGGTGGTTTGGTATTCCCATCTCTTTAAGAATTTTTCATAGTTTGTTATGATACACACAGTCAAAGGCTTTAGTGTAGCCAATGAAGCACAAGTTGATGTTTTCCTGGGGTCCTCTTGCTTTTATATGATCCAACGAATGTTGGCAATTTGATCTCTGGTTCTTCTGCCCTTTCTAAATCCAGCTTGTACATGTGGAAGTTCTTGGTTCACATATTGTTGAAGCCTAGCTTGGAGGATTTTGAGAATGACCTTGCTAGCATGTGAAATGAGTGCAATTGCGTGGTAGTTTGAAACTTCTTTGGCATTGCCCTTCTTTGGGATTGGAATAAAACCTAACCTTTTCCAGTGCTGTGGCCACAGATAGTGAAGTGAAAGTTGCTCAGTTGTATCCAACTCTTTGCGACCCCATGAACTATGCATTCCATGGAGATTCTCCAGGCAAGAATACTGGAGTGGGTTGCCATGCCTTCCTCCAGGGGATTTTCCCAATCCAGGGATCAAACCCAGGTCTCCCACATTGCATGCGGATTCTTTATCAGTTGAGCCACAAGGGAAGCCCATGGGCACGGGTAAGTTTTCCAGATTTGCTGGCATATTGAGTGCGTCAGTTTAACAGCATCATCTTTTAGGATTTGAAATAACTCAGCTGGAATTCCATCACCTCAACTAGCTTTGCTCATAGTGATGCTTCCTTCCTAAGGCCCACTTAACTTTGCACTCCAGGAGTCTGGCTCTAGGTGAGTGATCATACTATCATGGTTATCCAGGTCATTAGGAACTTTTTGGTATAGTTCTTCTGTGTATTCTTACCACCTCTTCTTAGTATCTTCTGTTTCTGTTAGGTGCTTAATGTTTCTGTCCTTTATCATGCCCATCTTTGCATGAAATGTTCCCTTGGTATCTCTAATTTTCTTGATTAGATCTCTAGTCTTTCCCATTCCATTGTTTTCCTCTGTTTCTTTGCATTGTTCACTTAGGAAGGCTTTCTTATCTCTCCTTGCTATTGTTTGAAACTCTGCAATCAGATGGATATACCTTTCCTTTTCTCCTTTGCCTTTTGCTTCTCCTCATTTCTCAGCTATTTGTAAGCCCTCCTCAGACAACCATTTTGCCTTTTTGTGTTTCTTTTTTCTTAGGGATGGTTTTGATCTCTGCCTCCTGTACAATGTCACGAACCTTCGTCCATAGTTCTTCAGGCACTCTATCAGACCTAATCCTTTTAATTTACTTGTTATTACCACTCTATAATCATAAAGAATTTGATTTAGCTTATACCTGAATGGCCTAGTGGTTTGCCTTGGAAATGAACCAAGATCACTCAGTTTTTGAGATTGCACCCAAGTACTTCATTTTACACTCTTTTGTTGACTATGAAATCTACCATTTCGTCTGAGTTCTTGCCCACAGTAGTAGATATAATGGTCATCTGAATTAAATTCACCCATTCCTGTTCATTTCAGTTCATTAATTTCTAAAATGTTGATGTTCACTCTTGCCATCTCCTGCTTGACCATGTCCAGTTTACCTTGATTCATGGACCTAGCATTCCAGGTTCCTATGCAATATTGTTCTTTACAGCATCAGACTTTACTTTCACCACCAGACACACGCACAACTAGGGGATGTTTCTCCTTTGGCGTAGTCTCTTCATTCTTTCTTGAGCTATTTCTCTGCTGTTCCCCAGTAGCATATTGGACACCTACTGATCTGGGGGTGCTCATCTTTTGTAATAAAAAAGTGTAATATCTTTTTACCTGTTTTACTGTTCATGGAATTCTCAAGGTAAGAATACCGGAGTGGTTTGCCATTCCCTTTTCCAGTGGACCATGTTTTGTTAAAATGCTGCATCATAATGTTTTAAAAGTTCATCTGTGTTGGTTGGACCATGTATCTAAACTTCACTCTTTTTACAGCTGAATAATATTCCATTATATGTATAGAACACCTTTTGTTTAGCTGTTTATCTACTGATGGATATTTGGGTTGCTTTCATCTTTTGGCTATTGTGGATAATGCTGCTGTGAACATTAGTATATGGTATATGGGTCTCTGCTTTCAATTCTTGTGAGTGTATACTGAGAAGTGGAATTGCAGGATCATATGGTAATTCTATATCTCTTTGAAGAACTGCTAGATGGTTTTCTACTGGGGTTGCACCATTTTACATTTCCACCAGCAATGTACACAGGTCCTAATTTCTCCACATCCTTATTAATACTTGCTATTTAATTGTTTTTTTAAAAAATTAGTAGCCATCCTAGTAGGTATGAATCAGTATTTCACTGTGATTTTGATAAGCATTTCCCTAGTGACCAGTAACGTAAGCTTCTTTTAATGTGCTTATTGGTCCTTTGTATATCTCCTTTGGAGAAATATCTATTCAAATCCTTTGCTCATTTTTTGAATTGGGGTTTTAATTTTTTGTTGTTGAGTTTTAAGAGTTCTCTATATATTCTTCCTTAAAAAATGTTTACTCCTCCCCACTCTCCTCTCTATATATTCTTGATAGTAATCTTTTATCAGATTACTTGCAAGTATTTGCAAGTATTTTCTACCATTCTGTAGGTTACCTTTTTACTCTCTTGAACCGTCATTCAATGCACAAACATGTTAAATTTTCATGAAGCTCAATTATCTATTTTTTCTTTTGTTTCTTGTGCTTTTGGTGTCATGTCCAAGAAATCACTGCCAAATCCAATGTTGTGAAATTTTCCACTTACTTTTTTAAAGAACTTTTATAGTTCTGGTTCCAAATGGGGAAAGGAGTACGTCAAGGATGTATATTGTCACCTTGCTTATTTAACTTATATGCAGAGTACCATGAGCAATGTTGGACTGGATGAAGCACAGGCTGAAATTGTGATTGCTGGGAGAAATATCAATAACCTCAGATACACAGATGACACCACCCTTATGGCAGAAAGCAAAGAAGAACTAAAGAGCCTCTTGATTAAAGTGAAAGAGGAGGGTGAAAAAGTTGGCTTAAAACTCATCATTCAGAAAACTAAGATCATGGCATCTGGTCCCATCACCTCATGGCAAATAGATGGGGAAACAATGGAAACAGTGACAGACTTTATTTTCTCGGGCTCCAAAATCACTGCAGATGGTAACTGCAGCCATGAAATTAAAAGACGCTTGCTCCTGGGAAGCAAAGCTATGACCAACCTAGAGAGCATATTCAAAAGCAGAGACATTACTTTGCCAACAAAGGTCCATCTGGCCAAACTATGGTTTTTCCAGTAGTCATGTACGGATATGAGAGTTGGACCATAAAGAAAACTGAGTGCTGAAGAATTGATGCTTTTGAACTGTGGTGTTGAAGAAGACTCTTGAGAGTCCCTTGGACTGCAAGGAGATCCAACCAGCCAATCCTAAAGGAAATCAGTCCTAAATATTCATTGGAAGGACTGATGTTGAAGCTGAAACTCCAATACTTTGGCCACCTGGCGTGAAGAACTGACTTATTGGTAAAGACCCAGATGCTGGGAAAGATTGAAGGCAGGAGGAGAAGGAGATAACAGACAATGAGATGGTGTGATGGCATCACCGACTTGATGGACATGAATTTGAGCAAGCTCCGGGAGTTGATGGACAGGGAAGCCTGGCGTGCTTCAGTCCACAGGGTCACAAAGAGTCAGACACAACTGAGTGACTAAACTGAGCTGAACTCTAAAGCAAAGTCATTCTAACTGTGCTTTATCCATTATCTTACACTTAACCAACCTAAGATTGAAACAGTCATAAACTAGTCTTCCCAATGCATAGAAAGCACTTTATCTTGAAACTTATTACCAATTTCACTGCAATAATCTAATAGGAATCCTAGACAATGAGAGAGCTAATGTTACCAACTTAAATCCATACTTGTTACGACCAGTAAGTGACCCATTGAATTTCTCTCCCATTGAGAAATTACAATTAATCATAAGAAAAAAATCCATAACATTTGGTTAATTGGGCTCTATAAATACAGTTTTCTAGTAAACACTCAAAAAAACCATACAGTCTTTGGAAGATTTTTACCAAACTTGATCTTAAACTTGTTTATGTTAAGAAATATGCACCTCAAGTTTAGTGTAGTGAGTTAACAGACTAAAATTTCAAAAAGCTCTGGAGAATTTGTACTGAAGCCTGGTTTAAACCATGCTAACTTGGTAGTTAGCTTTCATGTATTAGTGAAAAAAGAATCTAACACATCATGAACAAATCTACTTAAATAGTTAAAAGACTGCTTGTATATAGTCAAGCTAAACCAGCCACATCTAAGTGTGGCAATGATAGGTATGTCCAAGGTTTGTAGCAATACCTAGAAGTTTATCTTTAACGCAGCCCTGGAAGAGGTGTTACATCAAATATTTCAAAATTCAGTGACATAGACTTATTTCTACTTATTATTTAGGTTTGTTTCACTGACAAATTGGACTTAATACCATAGTTAACTGTATCTTTCAAAGGCTGGTTATCATCCAACCCGGAAATAAATGTTACCTGATTAAAGTAGTAAAAATTAAAGCATTTAAACCACATGCTTTAGATCTAAAAAATAAGGTCGATATGTGTAAAGGGGAAATTTATTAGAGGATTTGTGAAATATGGCCCAAACAAACTAATTCATCAGTTTAGGCAAAGGTCTGCCTAAGAGTTCAAGAATATTTTCAAAAAGAAAAACATCTGTTGCAATTTAAGTTTCTGTTTATAGGTGAATATTATGGATTATTTTCTGAAACAGGATGCAACAGTTTACATGAATGTTTGAAAGTTAATTTGAAATTACTCTTGTGTCTTTGAGGTGGATTTGTACTATTACCGTACTTACCATCCCTTCCTGGTGGTAGAAGGGAATTTGAACCTCATGGAACTGAAAGACGTTACAACAAATCATGATGCCAATTTTCCAGGAAGAAATCACTGTCTAGGCCTTCACCTTTCTGTGTTGGGTTTAATAAAAGATGTATTCAATGGGAAATTTAAAGATATTTCCAAAGATATACATATATATCATCACATATACGTTCAATGTATAACATTACACATTTACTCAGGACCTGTCTTTCAAATCAGAAGAAATTCCACTGTATTGTGAGCTATGTAAGGCAAGAGCTATGTAATTTAAAGAAAGCAAGAGTAGCTATATTAATTTCAGGCAGAACAGATATTAGAGCAAAGGAAATAATCAGGAATTAAGACGAGCTTTCCATAATGGTGGTGGTTTAGTCGTTAAGTCGTCTCTGACTCTTGCGATCCCATGGACTGTAGCCTGCCAGGCTCCTCTGTCCCTGGGATTCTGCAGTCAAGAATAGTGGAGTGAGTTGCCATTTCCTTCTCCAGGGGATCTTCCCAAACCAGGGATCAAGCCCAGGTCTCCTGAGTTGCAGGCAGAGTCTTTACCAACTGAACTACAAGGGAAGCACTCCGTAATAACGAAGGGCCAACTCTTCAAGAAGACACAACAATCCTTAACATGCATGTACTTAACAATAGAGCTGCAAATACATGGGGGCAAAAGCGGGTAGAAATACAGGAAGAAATCAGTGAGTCCTTTCTTATATTCAGAGACTCAACACTCCTCTAACAAAAAGCAACAGACCTAGTAGGCAGGAAATTAATAAGGACATAGCTTAACTCAATACGACCATTCATCAAACATAACTAACATCTATAAACTACCACATCCAACAACAATAAATGTTCCAGCTCACAAGGTACATTCACCGAAACAGACCAAAACAGATATTATGGCACATAAACAGACACTTTAACAAGTTTAAAAGAAGAGAAATCATATAATGTCTGCTCTCAGGCCACAATAGAATTAAATTTGAAATCAATAATAGAAAGGTAGATGGAAAATCCGCAAATAATTGGAAATTTAATAACACACTACTACGTAAAACACAGGTCAAAGAATTTCTCTCAAGAGAAATTTAAAAATAATTGTAACTAAATGAAAATACAACTTATCAAATTTTGTGGGATTTGCAAAAACAGTGTTTAGAAGGAAGTTTATAGCATTGAATACACATGTTAGAAAAGATCTAAAGTCAATAATTTAAACTGCCATCATAAGAAACTAGAAAAGGAAGAGCAAATTAAATCCAGATTAGCAGAAGAAAATAAATAAAAATTAGAGCACAAATGAATAACATTTAAGTAGTAAATCAATAGAGAAAATCAATGAAACCAGAATCTGCTATTTTTGAAAAGATTAGTGGAATTAATAAGCTTCTACTTGAGCTAACTAAGAAAAAAGATAGAAATATAAATTACTAATATCAGAAAGGAAAAGAGGACATCACTACTGATTCCATGGAAATTTAAAGAATAATAAATACTATGAACAATTCAGTGCCTACAAGCTTGATAACCTAAATGATATGAACTATTTCCTTGGAAAATGCAATCCGTCAAGATGTACACAAGAGAAATAGACTATCTAAATATGTCTATATTTATTAATAAGTTTAGTTAATAATAACCTTTCAAGTTGGAAGCACAAGGCCCAGATGGACTCACTGGTAAATTCTACTAAAGATTTAAGGGGGGAAAAAATACCAATTTTCTACAATCTTTTCCAGAATGTAGAAGCAGAGGAATTACTTCCAAACTTATTTTATGAGGTTAGTATTATGCTAACACAAAAAGCAGATAGAAAGGCATTACAAGAAAAGGAAACTACAGACCAACATCCCTCATAAACCTAGATGGATGCATCTTCAACAAATTATTAGCAAATCAAATACAACAATATATGAAAAGAATTATACATCACAATTAAGTGGGATTTATCCCAGGTATTCAAGTTTCAACATTCAAAAAGCGATTAATGTAATCCATCACATCAACAGATTAAAGAAGAAAAATCACATAATCATATCATTAAGTACAGAAAAACATTTATCAAAATTCAATACTCATTCATGACTTTTAAAAAAACATAGAAAAATATAGGAATAGAGGGGAATTTCCTCAACTTGATAAAGATTATCTACAAAAAGTCTATAGGTAACATCATACTTAGCAGCCAAAAATAAAAACTCCTGCTGAGATTAGGTCCTTTCACCACTCCTTTTCAACATTGTTCTGGAAGTATCAGGTAATACAATGAGAAAGAAAAGGAATATAAAGTATTCTGATTGGGAAGGAAGAAATCAAATTGTCTTTATTTACAGATGACAAGATCATTTATACAGAAGATATGAGGGAATGGATAAAAATACTCCAGAAACTAATAAGTAATTATAGCAAGGTTGCCTGATAGTTACAAGGATAATATAAAGTCAACCACTTTTCTATATACCAGCAATAAACAAATAGAATTTGAAATTAAAAACACAATATCATTTAAATTAGAACTCTTAAGAAATGTGTTCATGAGCCATGAGCTCAGTTATGTCAAACTCTTTGTGACACTATGGACTATAGCCCTCCAGGCTCCTTTGTTCATGGGGATTTTCCAGGCAAGAATACTGGGGTGGGTTGCCATTTCCTCCTCCAGAGGATCTTCCTGACCCAGGGATCAAACCGTATCTCTGGTGTCTCCTGCGTTGGCAGGCAGAGTCTTTACCACTGAGCAACCTGGGAAGCCCCTAAAGAAAAAATACTTAAGTATAAATCTAATGTACTGTGTGTGCTTAGTTTCTCAGTCATGTCTGACTCTTTGCAATCCCTTGGACTGTAGTCCACCAGCCTCTTCTGTCCATGGAGATTCTCCAGGCAAGAATACTGGAGTGGGTTGCCATGTCCTCCTCCAGGGGATCTTCTCAACCCAGAGACTGAACCCAGGTCTCTCACATTGCAGGCAGATTCTTTACTGTCTGAGCCACCAGGGAAGCCCATACAGATGTCCAAATATATATGAGGAGAGCTACAAAACTCTGGTGAAAGAAATCAAAGAGCTAAATAAGTGGAGAGATCCTCCATGTTTATGGATAGGAAGATTCAATATCATTATTCTTTCCAACTCAATAGATTCAGTACCAAAGTTTTAGAAAATTATTTTGTGGATATCTACAAAGTGATTTAAAAGCTTTTATTAGAGGCAAAGCAGCCAGAATAGCCAACACAATATTGAAGATGAAGAAATTTACAGGATTGACCCTACATGACTTTAAAATTTACTAAAAGCTATAGACTCATTGGAAAAGACTTGATGCTGGGAAAGATTGAAGGCAGGAGGAGAAGGGGGTGACAGGATGAGATGGTGGGATGCCATCACCAACTCAATGGACATGAGTTTGAGCAAACTCTGGGAGATACTGAAAGAGAAGACTGGTGTGCTGCAGTCCATGGGGTCGCAAAGAATTGGACACGACTTAGTGACTGAACAACAATAATAGTAATCAAGTGTGGTCTTGGTGAAAAGACAAATATCACAGACAATAGATTAATAGAACAGAACAGAAACCCCAGAGATAGTCCCACACAAATATAATCAGCTGATCTTTGACAAAGGAGCAAAGTCGATGCAATGGAGAAAATATAACCTTTTTAACCAATGGTACTAGAACATCTAGACGTCCACATGTAAATAAATGCATCAAGACACAGACTTTACACCATTTACAAAAATTAGCTCAAGCTGAATCATAGCACTAAATTTAAAATACAATAATACAAAATTCCTAAAAGATAAAGCAGGAGAAAACCTAGGTGAACTTGGGTTCTGCAATGACCTCCCATAAACAACACCAATGTCACAATCTATCAGAAAAAGAATTGATAAGATGGATTTCATAAAAATTAGAAACTTCTGTTCTGTAAAAGTCACTCTTAAGAGGAGGAGATAAGTCATAGATTTTGAAAAAGTACTTGCAAAAGAAACATCTGATAAAGGACTGTTATCGAAAATATACAAAGAACTCTCAAAAAACTTAACAAAAAAAAAAAAACAAGCAACTAGTTTAAAAAATGGGGCCGAGATCGAATAGCCAGTTTACCAAAGAAGATGTGTGTGTGTGTGTGTGTGTGTGTGTGTGTGTGTGTGTGTGTGTGTTCAGTCTTTCAGTCATGTCTGACTCTTTTTGGCCCAATGGACTGTAACTCACCACGCTCCTCTGTCCATGGAATTTTTCAGGCAAGAATACTGGAGTGGGTTGCCTTTTCCTACTCCAGGTGATCTTTTCAACCCAGGGATTGAGCCCACATCTCCTGCATTGGCAGGTGGATTCTCTACCACTAGCACCACCTGAGAAGCCACAGATTTACAGATGACAAATAAGCATATGAAAAGGTAGTCCACACCATAAGCCATTAGGAAAATGCAAAATAAGACAACAATGATATACCACTACACATCTATTAGAATGACCCATATTCCTAACACTGACAGAACCAAATGTTGGTAAGGAGGTAGGGCAATAGGAACTCTCATTCAGTACTGGTAGGAATGGTACAGTTATTTTGGAAGACAATTGGTAAACTCTTACAAAACTAAATATACTCTTATCATATAATCCAGCTATTGTACTTAGTATGTACCCAAAGAAGTTGAAAATCTATCTCCACACAAAAGCCTGCACAAGGATGTTTATAGCAACCTTGCCCATAATTGCCAAAAATTAGCAGTAACCAAGATGTCTTTCAGCAGGTCGATGGATAAATAAACTGTGGTACATCCAGACAATGGAATATTATTCAGTGCTAAAAAGAAAACAGCCAACAAGCCATGAAAAAATATGGAGGAAATAAATGCATATTACCATGTCTTTTATAGCTAATCGGAAAAGGTTATATAGTGTATAATTCCAATCATGTGACATTCTGGAAAAGGCAAAAGTAAGAAGATAATAAAATCATCAGTGGTTGCTAGGTATTAGGGAGGAGGGAAAGATGAATAAGCAGACATAAAGGATTTTCAGGACAGTGGAACTATTCTGTATGATATTGCAATGGTAGATGCATGCCATTACACACACATTAAAACCCATAGGATGTACAACACCGAGAGTAAACCTTAGTGTAAACTATGGACTTTGGGTGATAATGATGTGTCAGTACAGGTCCATCAATTGTAACAAATGTACAACCGCAGGCGAAGATGTTGATAGTGGAAAGGCTGTGCGTATTGCAGGGTAGGGGGGATGTAGACAGGAGGTATTCAGGAATTCTCTATAACTTCTGCTCGATTTTACTGTAAATCTAAATCTGCTATGAAAAATAAAGTGTAATAAAACAAAACAAATAACACACATATGCTCATCAAAAAACATATTTTATAACATTCAAAGCAGCAGAACAGAAACATAAATGGTGGCAACTGCACACAATGCAATACCATGTGACAATGAAAAAGAACAAACCTTAGCTGCATGCAACAGAATCGATGAGTCTCACCTAAAAGACATAAGAGAGGTGCCGGAATGGGCGGAGCCACGGAGAAAGACTGGCCGAAGAGACCTTCTGATCACCAGCTACAAGAGGCTCCAAAAAAGACCCTGTATGCCAGACCGCAAAAGAGACACAGATGTATAGAACATATTTTGGACTCTGTGGGAGAGGGCAAGGGTGGGATGATTTGGGAGAATGGCATTGAAACATGTATAATATCACATATGAAACGAATTGCCAGTCCAGGTTCAATGCATGATACTGAATGCTTGGGGTTGGTGCACTAAGACGACCCAGAGGAATGGTACGGGAAGGGAGGAGGGAGGGGGGTTCAGGATGGGGAACACGTGTATACCTGTGGTGGATTCATGTTGATGTATGGCAAAACCAATACAATATTGTAAAGTAATTAACCTCCAATTAAAATAAATGAATTTATATTAAAAAAAAAAAAAGACTCTGATAGGGCCATAACTCCTGCTGTGGAGCCAGTCTGTGTCCCTGAACACTTGGTGCCGCCAGGGTCCCTGAAAGTCAAGCAGCTATGCCACCTTCACACTCAGCTCTCATTGGGGCAGAGCTGCCACAGGTTAAAAAAAAAAAAAAAGAAAAGTCTGTGCTTATGCGCACAGGGTCGCTTGGGCCCTGTCTGACTCTTTGCAACCCTGTAGACTGTCACCTACCAGGCTTCTCTGTCAGAGAGGGGGTTCTCCAGGCAAGAATACTGGAGCATAGTGGCCAATGCTGGTTGCCATACCCTTCTAGAGCACTGTATTTCCTACTACCCTAGCCACCAACCCCCCTGAGTACCTGGTGCTGCCAGAACCCCAGTGACCCAAGCAGCTGCACCACTTCCACACCTAGCCCTCACAGGGGCAAACCCAAGGCCTCCAGGACAGCCTCAGGAGATAAACCCCAGTGGACAACCCACATGCAAAGGTGGAAATAAAACCACAATTGAAACCCAGGGGCAGTGTGGCTAAGGAAGAAGACCCAAAACCTTCTCATCACCTGTACAGCTGCAGATTAAATTCACATGATCAACTAAGTAGACACTGTGTCTATGGAATATATAAAAGGCCATTGAGAGCTCCCACAAAAGAAAACGCACTAGCTCTGATAGTTGTGCACATTGGAGGCAAGAACACACAGGAGTAGGACCAGATTAGAATCTGAGCAGCCCCCACAGCACGTCCAGAGATCAGTACAGCGTTGGAGGGCATCCTAGGGAGGTAAGGTGGACTGTGATTCCCAGTGCGGAAAAGAACTCTGACAGCAGTGACTCAAGAAAAACAATTATTATCCTTATTTTTTGACATGTTCTGTAGATTCGTTTGGATTTTTTCTTTTTTCCCCTTTTCCCCCCTTCTGTTGCAGTTGTTGATTTTATTGGCAATAAGAAATCCAATTAAGCTTTTGGGCTTTTTTTTTTCCTTTATCCTCAGTCACATTTTTTATTGTTGTCATAAACCTCTGCCTCTCTGTTGGGCTTTTGCTGTTCTGTGGAGTTTTCCTCTCTTTTTTCTTTATTCTTTTTTTAATTAAAATTTTTTTAACCTATTATTATTTTTTGTACATTTATTCCTTTGTTTGCTTTTCCTACTGTTCTTTTCCCCTTGCAGTCAATCTTTAACATATATAATCTTCTTTATCTACCTCCATTTAACTTTGCATATCTATTCTTTCTTTTCTTTCTCTCCTTTCCTCTCAACATATTTATTAGTTTTATTTTCATTACTTTCTTCCCCAATTGGCACCTTGCTTTAGTATTGTTTTCCAGTTTGTGCTTTAATTAGTTTTGTTCTGGTAGATATAATTTTTGGTTTCCTTTGTTTTCTCGGTTAATCTATTGTACTTAATTTTTGTTAGATTGTTTTGATTTTGCTTATGGGTGTATATTTATATGTGTTTATTCAGTCACACTTTCTATTGTTGTTATAAACCACCACCTCTACATTGGGCTTTTGCAGTTCTGTGGAGTTTTCCTTTCTTCCCCCTTTTTCTTTCTTTTTTCATTTTTTTCTCTTTTCCCTTTTTATAATTTTACTTTTTAAATTTTTTTAAACCTATTATCTTTTTTCTACACTTATTGTTTTCTTTGCCTTTCCTACTGTTCTTTTCCCTTTGCAGTTAATCTTTAACGAATCTTCTTCATCTATCTCTATTTAACTGTGCATGTCTATTCTTTCTTTCTTTTCTTTTTTCCTTTCCTCTCAACATATTTGTTAGTTTTGTTTTCATTGCTTTTTTCCCCACTTGGTACCTTGTTTTAGTTTTGATTTCCAGTTTGTGCTTAAGTACAGCTCAGTTCAGTTCAGTCCAGTCACTCAGTCATGTCCAACTCTTTGCGACCCCATGAATTGCAGCATGCCAGGCCTCCCTGTCCATCACCAACTCCGGAGTTCACTCAAACTCATGTCCATCGAGTCAGTGATGCCATAAAGCCATCTCATCCTCTGTCATCCCCTTCTCCTCCTGCCCCCAATTCTCCCCAGCATCAGAGTCTTTTCCAGTGAGTCAACTCTTCGCATGAGGTGGCCAAGTACTGGAGTTTCAGCTTTAGCATTATTCCTTCCAAAGAAATCCCAGGGCTGATCTCCTTTAGAATGGACTGGTTGGATCTCCTTGCAGTCCAAGGGACTCTCAAGAGTCTTCTCCAACACCACAGTTCAAAAGCTTCAATGCTTAAGTGCTCAGCTTTCTTCACAGTCCAACTCTCACATCCATACATGACCACTGGTAAAACCATAGCCTTGACTAGACAAACCTTTGTTGGCAAAGTAATATCTCTGCTTTTGAATATGCTATCTAGGTTGGTCATAACTTTCCTTCCAAAGAGTAAGCGTCTTTTAATTTCATGGCTGTAGTCACCATCTGCAGTGATTTTGGAGCCCCAAAAAATAAAGTCTGACACTGCTTCCACTGTTTACCCATCTATTTCCCATGAAGTGATGGGACCAGATGCCATGATCTTAGTTTCCTGATGTTGAACTTTAAGCCAACTTTTTCACTCTCTTCTTTCACTTTCATCAAGAGGCTTTTTAGTTCCTCTTTATTTTCTGCCGTAAAGGTGGTGTCATCTGCATATCTGAGGTTATTGATATTTCTCCCAGCAATCTTGATTCCAGCTTGTGCTTCTTACAGCCCAGTGTTTCTCATGTTGTACCCTGCATATAACTGAAATAAGCAGGGTGACAATATACAGCCTTGACGTACTCCTTTTCCTATTTGGAACCAGCCTGTTGTTCCATGTCCAGTTCTAACTGTTGCTTCCTGACCTGCATATAGGTTTCTCAAAAGGCAGGGCAGTGGTCTGGTATTCCCATCTCTTTCAGAATTTTCCACAGTGTATTGTGATCCACACAGTCAAAGGCTTTGGCATAGTCAATAAAGCAGAAATAGATGTTTTTCTGGAACTCTCTTGCTTTTTCGGTGATCCAGTGGAGTTTGGCAATTTGATCTCTGGTTCCTCTGCCTTTTCTAAAACCAGCTAGAACATCTGGAAGTTCACAGTTAATGTATTGCTGAAACCTGGCTTGGAGAATTTTGAGCATTACTTTACTAGCGTGTGAGATGAGTGCCACTGTGTGGTAGTTTGAGCGTTCTTTGGCATTGCCTTTCTTTGGGATTGGAATGAAAACTGACCTTTTCCAGTCCTGTGGCCACTGCTGAGTTTTCCAAATTTGCTGGCATATTGAGTGCAGCACTTTCACAGCATCATCTTTCAGGATTTGAAACAGCTCAACTGGAATTCCATCACCTCCACTAGCTTTGTTCTTAATGATGCTTCCTAAGGCCCACTGACTTCACATTCCAGGATTTCTGGCTCTAGGTGAGTGATCACACCATCGTGATTATCTTGGTCGTGAAGCTCTTTTTTGCACAGTTCTTCTGTGTATTCTTGCCACCTCTTCTTAATATCTTCTGCTTTTGTTAGGTCCATACGATTTCTGTCCTTTATCGAGCCTATCTTTGCATGAAATGTTCCCTTGGTATCTCTGATTTTCTTGAAGAGATCTCTAGTCTTTCCCATTCTGTTATTTTCCTCTATTTCTTTGCATTGATCACTGAAGAAGGCTTTCTTATCTCTTCTTGCTATTCTTTGGAACTCTGCATTCAGATGCTTATATCTTTCCTTTTCTCCTCTGATTTTGCTTCTCTTCTTTTCACAGCTATTTGTAAGGCCTCCCCAGACAGCCATTTTGCTTTTTTGCATTTCTTTTCCATGGGGATGGTCTTGATCCCTGTCTCCTGTACAGTGTCACGAACCTCTGTTCATACTTCATCAGGCACTGTATCTATCAGATCTAGGCCCTTGAATCTATTTCTCACTTCCACTGTATAATCATAAGGGATTTGATTTAGGTCATACCTGAATGGTAGTGGTTTTCCCTACTTTCTTCAAAAACTTTGAACTTAAGTTAAAAAATCTTTGAACTTGAGTTAACTTTGTTTAAGTTAGTTTTGGTATTAACCGGTAAATATAATTTTTTATTTCTTTTGTTCATCAGATCAATCTATTGTACTTTATTTTTGTTGGACTGTTTCCACTTTGCTCTCAGGTGTATATGTGTATGTTCCATTTTGCCTGATTTTGTAACTGTCATTTGCCTAGGGTTCATCTTTGGTTTCTCATTTCTGGATATTTGTTTTACTCTCCCTTAATGGCATAACAAACCACTTTTGGAATCTTTGCCCCTGACCAGAGATCAAACCCTGAGCCTTTAGAGTGGGAGCAGTGACTCCAAGACCCTAGACTACCAGAGAACTAACCCTGCTGCTGCTGCTAAGATGCTTCAGTCATGTCTGATTCTGTGCGACCCCATAGACGGCAGCCCACCATAGGGAATATCAAATAGTGAGAACTCACACAAAGGATACCACTTGAATACAAGACCCAGCATCACCCAACCACCAGTAGCACCCTGTTCAGGACGCCTCATTTAAACAACAAATAAAACAAAAATACAAACCAAATCATAAGCAGACAGGATTACCACCTCACTCAGCCTTGCCCATCAGAGGACAAACAAACACACAAACAAAAACTCAGCACAAATCTCACCCTATGTGAAGCTCATATAAACCACTAGACCAAACTTAGGAGGGCAGATACCAAAAGGAAGAAAGAATTCAACCTTCTTCAAGGAAAGAATTCAACTTTCCTTGAAGCCTGGGAAAAGAAGACCTCAAAAAAAAAAAAAAAAAAAAAAAGGCAGAGAAATACTGCACAAATGAAGGAACAAACTATAAACACAGAAGTCCAAATAAATAAAGAGGAAATAGGATAATTACCTGAAAAAGAATTCAGAATAATGATAGTAAAGATGATCAAAAATCTTGAAAACAAAATGGAGAAAATGTAAGAATCAATTAACAAAGAACTAGAAGAATTGAAGAATAAGCATACAGAGATAAACAACACAATTACTGAAATTAAAAATACTCTAGAAGGAATCAATAGCAGAATATCTGAAGCAGAAGAACGAATCAGTGAGCTGGAAGATAAAATGGTGGAAATAACTTCTGAAAAGCAGAATAAAGTAAAAAGAATGAAAAGAGCTGAGGACAGTCTCAGAGACCTCTGGGACAATATCAAATGAACCAACATTGGAATTATAGGGGTCCCAGAAGAAGAAGAGAAAAAGAAAGGGTATGAGAAAATTTTTGAAAAGATTATAGTTGAAAATTTTCCCAACATAGAAAAGGAAATAGCCAATCAAGTTTAAGAGGCACAAAGAGTCCCATACAGGATAAATAAAAGGAGAAACATGCCAATACACACACTAATCAAACTAACAAAGACTAAACACAAAGAAAGAACATTAAAAGCAGCAAGGGAGAAGCAATAAGTAACATACAAGGGAAACCCCATACACTTATCTTCTGCTGATCTTTCAGCAGAAACTCTGCAGGTCAGAAAGGAATGTCAGGATATATTTAAAGAACTGAAAGGGAAAAATCTACAACCAAGATTACTGTACCCAGAAAGGATCTCATTCAAAATTGATGGTGAAAAAAACAGCTTTTCAAAGAAGCAAAAGTTAAGAGAATTCAGTATCACTAAATCAGCTTTACAACAAATGTAAAATGGACTTATATAGTCAAGAAATACAAGAGAAGAAAAAAGATCTACAAAATCAACCCAAAACAATTAGGAAATGGCAATAGGAACATACATATCAATAATTACTTTAACTATAATTGGATTAAATGCTCCAACAAAAAGATACAGACTGGCTGAATGGATACAAAAACAAGACCCATATATATGCTGTTTACAAGAAACCCACTTCAGACCTCAAGACACATGCAGACTGGAAGTCAGAGGGTGGAAAAATATATTCCATGAAAATGAGAAGCAAAAGAAAGCTGGGGTAGCAATCCTCATATCAGACGAAACAGACCTTAAAATAAAAAAGATTACAAGAGATAAGGAAGGACACTACATAATGATCAAAGGATCAATCCAAGAAGAAGACATAGCAATTGTAAATATCTTTGCACCCAACATAGGAGCACCTCAATACATAAGACAAACACTAACAGACGTAAAAGGAGAAATTGACAGTAACACAATAATAGTAGGAGAATTTAACACCCCATGCACACCAATGGACAGATCATCAAAACAGAAAATTAATAAGGAAACACAAGTCTTAAATGACACATTAGATGAGATGGATCTCATTGATATTCAGGACATTTCATCCAAATGCAAAAGAATACACCTTCTCCTCAAGTGCACAAGGAACATTCTCCAGGATAGACCACATCTTAGGTCACAAATCAAACCTCAGTAAATTTTTAAAAATTGAAATTGTACCAAGCGTCTTCTCCAACCACAATGCTATGAGACCAAATATCAATTATAAAGAAAAAAAAAAAACTGTAAGAAACAAAAACACATGGAGACTTAAACAACATGTTTCTAAATAACCAACAGGTTACTGAAGAAATCAAAAGAGAAATCGAAAGATTTCTAGAAACAAATGACAATGAAAACATGACAACTCAAAACCTATGGGATGCAGGAAAAGCAGTTCTAAGAGGGAAGTTTACAGCAATACAATCCTATCTTAAGAAACAAGAAAAACATCAAATAGACAACCTAACTTTACACCTTAAGCAACTGGAAAAAGAAGAAGAAAAAAAAAACCCCAAGATTAGTAGAAGGGAAGAAATTATAAAGATCCAATAAGAAATAAATGAAAGAAACAATAGTAAAGATTAATAAAACTAAAAGCTGGTTCTTTGAGAAGATAAATAAAATTAACAAATCCTTAGCCAGACTCATCAAGGGAAAAAGAGAGAAAAATCAAATCAGCAAAATTAGAAATGAAAAAGGAGAGGTTACAACAGACAATGCAGAAATACAAAGGATCATTAGCGACTGCTGCTGCTACTGCTGCTAAGTCGCTTCAGTCGTGTCCGACTCTGTGCAACCCCATAGACGGCAGCCCACCAGGCTCCCCCGTCCCTGGGATTCTCCAGGCAAGAACACTGGAGTGGGTTGCCATTTCCTTCTCCAATGCATAAAAGTGAAAAGGGAAAGTGAAGTTGCTCAGTCGTGTCTGACTCTTAGCAACCCCATGGACTGCAGCCTACCAGGCTCCTCCATCCATGGGATTTTCCAGGCAAGAGTACTGGAGTGGGGTGCCATTGCCTTCTCCACATTAGTGACTACTACATGGCAATAAGATAAACAACCTGGAAGAAACGGATAGATCCTTAGAAAAGTTCAATTTTCCAAGACTGAACCAGGAAGAAATAGAAATAGTGAACAATCCAACTATAAGCACTGAAATTGAAGCTGTGATCAAAAATCTCCCCCCAAAACAAAAGCCCAGGACCAGATGGCTTCACAGGAGAATTCTATCAAACATTTAGAAAAGAGCTAATGCCTAGCCTTCCCTGGTGGCTCAAACAGTAAAACGTCTGCCTGCAATGCGGGAGACCAGGGTTCAATCCCTGGGTTGGGAGGATCCCCTGAAGAAGGAAATGGTGACCCACTCCAGTACTCTTGCCTGGAAAATTCCATGGACTGAGGAGCCTGGTAGGCTACAGCCCACGGGGTTGCAAAGGGTCAGATACGACTGAGTGACTTCACTTTCCTGACTTTCCTGAATGCCTAGCCTTATAAAACTCTTTCAAAAAACTGCAGAGGAAGGAACACTTCCAAATTCATTCTATGGGGCCACCATCACCCTGATACCCAAACCAGACAAAGACAACACAAAAAAAGAAAACTACAGGCCAATATCACTGATGAACATAGATGCAAAAATCCTCAACAAAATTTTAGCAAACAGAATTCAGCAACACATCAAAAAGCTTATACACCATGATCAAGTTGGGTTTATTCCAGGGATGCAAGGATTCTTCAATATACACAAATCAATCAATGTGATACACCATATTAACAAATTAAAAGATAAAAACCATATGATCATCTCAACAGATGCAGAAAAAGCCTTAACAAAATTCAACACCTATTTATGATTAAAACTCTTCAAAAATGGGCATATAAGGAACCTACCTCAACATACTAAAGGCCATATATGGTAAGCCTATAGCAAACATTATTCTCAATGGTGAAAAAATGAAAGCATTCCCCCTAAGATCAGGAACAAGACAAGGGTGTCCACTTTCACCACTATTATTCAACATAGTTCTGGAAGTCCTAGCTACAGCAATCAGAGAAGAAAAAGAAATAAAGGGAATCCAGATTGGAAAAGAAGTAGTAAAGCTCTCACTGTTTGCAGGTAACATGACACTGTACATAGAAAACCCTAAAGATAGTATCAGACAATTACTAGAGCTAATCAGTGAATTTAGCAAAGTTGCAGGATACAAAATCAATACACAGAAATCTCTTGCATTTCTATATACTAACAATGAAAAATCAGAAAGAGCAATTAAGGAATCAATCCCATTCATCATTGCAACAGAAAGAATTAATATATAGGAATAAACTTAAGAGATGAAAGAACTATACACAGAAAATTATAAGACACTAATGAAAGAAATCAAAGATGACATAAACAGATGGAGAGATATTCCATGTTCCTGGGTAGGAAGAACCAATATTGTGAAAATGAGTATGCTACCAAATGCAATCTACAGATTTAATGCAATCCCTATCAAATTACCAATGGCACTTTTCACAGAACTAGAACAAAGAATTTCACAATTCATATGGAAACACAAAAGACTATGAATAGCCAAAGCAGTCTTGAGAAAGAATGGAGCTGGAGGAATCAAGTTTCTTGACTTCAGGTTATACTACAAAGCTATAGTCATCAAGACAGTATGGTATAAGCACAAAAACAGAAATATAGACCAATGGAACAAGATAGAAAGCCTGGAAACAAACCCATGCACCTATGGGTAACTTATTTTTGACAAAGGAGGCAAGAATATACAATGGGGCAAAGACAGCCCCTTCAACAAATGTTGCTGGGAAAACTGGACAGCTACATGTAAAAGAATGAAATTAGAACACTTTCTGACATCATACACAAAGATAAACTCAAAATGGATTAAAGACCTAAACGTAAGACCAGAAACTATAAAACTCTTAGAGGAAAACATAAGCAGAACACTCGATGACATAAGGCAAAGCAAGATCCTCTATGACCCACCTCCTAGAGTAACGGAAAAAAAAAAAAAAAGTAAACAAGTGGGACCTGATTAAACTTAAAAGCTTTTGCACAGCAAAGGAAGTGATAAGCAAGGTGAAAAGACAACCCTCAGAGTGGGAGAAAATAATAGCAAATTAAACAACTGACAAAGGATTAATTTCCAAAATATAAAAGCAGCTCATACAACTCAATATCAGAAAAACAAACAACCCAATCAAAAAGTGGGAAAAAGACATAAACAGCCATTTCTCCAAAGAAGACATATGGATGGCTTACAAACACATGAAAAGATGCTCAATATTGCTCATTATTAGAGAAATGCAAATCAAAACTACAATGAGATATCACCTCACACCAGTCAGAATGGCTCTCATCAAAAAGTCTACAATCAATAAATGCTGGAAAGGATATGGAGTAAAGGAAACACTCTTGCACAGCTGGTGGGAATGTAAATTGATACAGCCACTATGGAAGATGGTGTGGAGATACATTCAAAAACTACGAATAAAGCCACCATATTACCCAGCAATCCCACTCTTAGGCATATATGCTGAGGAAACCAAAATTGAAAGTGACACATGTATCCCATTGTTTATTGCAGCACTATTTACAATACCTAGAACATGGAAGCAACCTAGATTTCCATCAACAGATTAATGGATAAAAAAGTTGTGATATATATACAAAATGGAATATTACTCAGCCATAAAAAGAACACGTGAGTCAGTTCTAATGAGGTGGATGAACCTAGAACCTATTATACAGAGTGAAGCGAGTCAGGAAGAGAAAGATAAATACCATAGTCTAACACACATATATATGGAATCTAGAAAAATGGTACTGAATAATTTATTTATAGGGCAAAAATGAAGAAACAGACATAGAGAACAGACTTATGGACATGGGGAGAGGGGAGGAGAGGGCGAGATGTATTGAAACAGTAACATCGAAACTTTCAGTACCATATGTAAAATAGATAGCCAACGGGAATTTGCTGTATGGCTCAGGAAACTCAAACAGGGGCTCTGTATCAACATGGAGGGGTGGGATAGGGAGGGAGATGGGAGGGAGTTTCAAAAGGGAGGGGATATATGTATACCTATAGCTGATTCATGTTGAGGTTTGACAGAAAACAGCAAAATTCTGTAAAGCAATTATCCTTCAATAAAAAATAAATTTAAAAAAAGACACAAGAGAATGTATATTTTATTATTCCATTTACATCAAGTTTAAGAACATGATAGAAATCAATATCATAATTACCTTTGGTTGTGGGGAGGTTTGAAATAAGAGGAAGCATGAGAAAATCGTCTCTGGAGTGCTGAAAATATTCTGTATTTTGATCTGGGCAGTATTTTCACAGATGTATTGATATATAAAATTTATTGGACTGTGCACTTAATATTTGAAGAAGGGAATGGCTACCCACTCAAGTGTCCTTTCCTGGAGAATCCCATGGACAGAGGAGCCTGGGTGGGCTATAGTCCATGGGGTCACAAAGAGTTGGACACGACTGAGTGACTAACACACATATATACATACTTAAGATTTGTGCACTTTGCTGTACAGCATGGATTCTTCCCCTCAGATTGTCCTTCAGTCTGGTTCTCATATTCTTTTGGCCTGGGCCCCAGGATGAAGAATATATGGAGCTTATCAGCTGATATCCTGTAGGACACTGAGAGACCAAGGTGCAAGCTGATTTACTAATAACAGAAGGTAGCACTACCAGCAGTGATGGAGAGGGCCTTCTGTATAGACAGCAGTGTCCTCACCTTCAGGCTTTTACAGCTGTGACTCCTACATGGACAGCAGGAACAGCACCATTAGTTAAAGCTGCTGTGACATTGGCGCGATCACAGCTGTTTTTGATATACACAAGCACTGAAGATTTCACTACTGGGGTGGAGAAGAAAGATGAAGGCTACTTTGGGGTTGCCAAGGAAACCAGTTCATGGAGCCCACTGCTTCTGAAGACTGCTGTCCACAAGAAGGTCAATGTATATATGCCCTTTTCAACTAGACTTTTGAACCATTTGAGATTAAAAACTGGAACCAGACAGATAGAATGCAAATGTTGGCCTCATTATTGATAGATCAATGGGAGAAGAAGGTATAGAAACATGAGAAGAATTAGATTCCCAATACTTAACCTCAGAATTAGAGGCAGTGCTAGAAAACCACAGCCCCCTGCTCCATTGTAAAGACAAAGATTTATCAGTCACTTCATGATCAAGAGCAGCCTAAAACATGTGCCTTCTACAGGCAAGCATACACCAGTAGTAAAGAAAGAGGAAAGAGCTAAGCTGTAAGTTCATTATCTGAAGCTCCCTATTCAGATAAGGTACCTCCTTTCAGAGGAGGACAGAGTGAGGCAGCACTGTGCCACACAAATGGTTGTGCTGTACCTAGAAACCTCAGGAGTGGGAGATGAGTGCCTTCCAGCTCGAGGAATATGAGCAGATAGAGGGCTACAATCACTATGGTCTGTTTTTAGTCAGATGATTGTATGGTCTTGGAATTATGTTGCAAAAAAAAAAAAAAAAAGGCACACCCTGAATGTAGGACATGCTGCAATGACATGTGGTGGTCATCACATATGTCAGGGTCCTGAGAGGGTATGAGGAGACAACAGGGAAAAAAATGACTTTTTTTTTTTTTTGTCCATGAGAAGAAAATGAAACGGCAGCCTTGTATTTGGATCAGAATGCAATTTTCACAATTCTAGGTGAATCTTGCCCCAGGGTGACTGACTGTAAAAAGAGTATTCCTTCTTCCTTTGAGGTAGGTCTGTGTAGAAAGAGAAGATGCATACTCGGGGAATCAAACACCTGAACAGCTAGTTCAGTTCAGTCACTCAGTCGTGTCCGACTCTTTGCGACCCCTAGATCCTCCAGTGAAAAGTCAAACCCAGCCTCTCTCTTGTCTAAAATGGGAGAAGAGTGCTATTCAGATCTTCTGGGGTAGGGCTCCAGTTATGAAGCAGGAAAAAAATCTTAATGTGCTCACAAAGGCACATGCTTTCATAGAGAAAATAAAAGCTTAGGTCATTTCAAGTTGGGATAGAGTGAACTAAATTGCTGTCAAGTTTTAAAGATAAAGGATTGCCATAATCATGTGAACAATGTATGAAAAGTACCAAGCTTTAATGTTAAGTACCAAGCTTTAATGTTAATCACTCAGTCATGTCCAACTCTTTGTGACCCCATGGACTGTAGCCCGCCAGGCTCCTCTGTTCATGGAATTCTCCAGGCAAGAATACTGGAGTGGGCTGCCATTCCTTTCTCCAGGGGATCTTCCCAACCCAGGTATCAAACTCGGGCCTCCTGCATTGCAGGCAGATTCTTTACTGTCTGAGCCACTAGGGAAGCACACACCAAACTTTAGGTATTTTACAAATATTGTACTTGGGACATCTTATTTTCAGTTATTATTGGATGATATTTTCTTAATGTTTTAGAAATTATGAACATTTTTGAGAATGATTCATATTTTTATCTATAACAGTTTATTTAAATGTGTGATTTTAACAGCTGTTGCATTAACAGCTTTAACCATTAATTCTTTATCCAATTAATTCTAGGAAAATATATCTTTAATTTTATAATGATCATCAACCACATCACAAAATTGAATTCACTTGAAAGATATGCCTTACTATTTTAAAATCAAAATTCATGTAGCCTGTTAGCAACCATGCCATGAAATACAAATGGAGGGTCTCACATCCTCTGTGGGATAGATTATCAAGCCACTTAGTGCACCCTTGAGAGCACACAGATGTTCCAGTGACGGAAGGGATACCAGTGAGGGAGGGACAAGGTCTACAGGAGCAACCACAAGGAAGAAGGAAAGATTGTTACAAACTGCCCCTATTTAACAATTTTGCAAAAGACTTGAATCTAAACTTCCAGCAAATTGAGATGATAATTTATAAAAGCATAATTATACACTTACTGTAATTCTTAAAGTTTTACTTTAATCTTTGGTGTAACTTCTATTCTCTGGATTGTTGCAGTGATAAGGATTAGCAAAGAGACATTCTTCATAGAAACTAGAGACGATTCCCTTTTATACTGACTCTGGCTTTTTCCTCACTGATTTATTCATTCATGGGCTCTTCAGCTGTCCTTAGTCTATGGGAAAGGATGTTTTCCTGTTTGTCACTGAATGCCTATTTTTCCCTTTATTGCACTACTGATTAAGAGAAGGAAACTTTTACTTCTCAAAAGTCCATTTTAGATGTTCCTTGTATGACTCAACTGACATGTTCACTGGTGATAAGCAACCTCACTATGACTACCTAACTTCTACTTTTGATATCTTTCAGTAGAAGAAATGAGTAGGAGTTTCCTTTCAGGTGGCCTTAACCTCAACGACAAACAACTAATCAAATCTATAAAGGAAAACTTTCTCTTCGTGAGATCAGAAAGTTTTATTAATGCAGATTGCTTACTGCTGCCAAGTTCTACCTTTCAAAATGATAGAAGACAACTTTATGTTGCTCTAGGGATTTTTTAAAGAATTTTTTACCTGGCACCCAAGAGTAAAACTTTTTTCTTTTCAGAAAAATGTAAGAACACTCTTCCTAAGAAGCTGTCATCTGTATGTAGCTGACTGAAATGCGGGATTTTGCACACAAGGTGAAAATCTACATTCAGCCGAAGGTAATTAGAAATTAACATTAAATATTAAAATGCCATAAGCTCCATATCCTATCTTCCTAACCATCCTGGAGAACCTTGTATATTATCCATGGTGGATTTCGGAGCAGACTTGGATCATCATGGCATTTGAGAAGGGGTTAAAAGTTATGGGAGCTCTAGAATAAGATGAAGTTTCTGTTCTGGGTTTGAAGATATGATGGAGGGCCCATAATTTAGTGCTTATTGATGCTTCCAGGGCTTGTTGGAAATCATAGGTTATCATGACAGATTTTCAACACATGTATTAAAGAAAAGAGGGAAAGAGAGGGGAAGAGAAAGGTATCCTGGATGGTAGAATAAAAGATAACTAGAAAAAAAAGAAAAATTGGATATTAATTGCAGAATGATAGCAAGGATAATCAAAACTCTTTAACATTAATTATTTTAGTTTTTTCATTTTAATTTAGGTCATAGAATATGATATAACTGATGCATAAACCTTATGATTATCTTTACATTTTTGTCAAAACACCCTGAATTAGTAAGAAATATAACCTTGATCACACTGCTTACTATTGTACAAACAAATGTCAATGCCAGATACTAAAGGAGTAATTTTTATCACCATAGCACAACACTAACAGATATTTCTTCAGCTCAATGTTTCATTTTTATGTTTAACAGATAAATCAATTTGCTACTAAGTTTGTTTCTCCAACTCGGACTGTAAAAACGCAGCATTTTCTGGGAAGCTTTGCAATTAATGCAGTATTACAGAGATGCCAAGACACAACTTCAGTGAGGTCCATACTTATACAGGTAAATTCATGTGCTATGTTAGTTAAATTGTAAACTATTTACTTAGTCATTTTGCTTACAAAAATTGTTAGATTTTATATTAAGTCAGAATTTCATCAATCTGTTAATTAAAACCTTGGCAAAGATGGATGTCTATGGTACTGGAAATAATTAAAAATATACTGACATCTATGAGTTTCAAGTTGTATAATGCTTGTAGCCATTAGCATCTGTATTTATCCAGAGAACATGCACAATGTTTAGAAATACAGATAACTGGTATTGTGACTTCGACTGCCTATATCTTAATGATGATTACCATTATTTTCTTGGCACTTATTTAGTAATGGGTTAATGGCATTCTTTGTAAACAGTGCTGGTTCATTTTTGAGCTCACCTCTGTATTTTTAATAGAGAATTCCTTTAGATTCTTTTCTCAGAATTCTAACAGTTCTGTCTTTTATAAATGTTTAAGTAATTTTTGTTTTTCCAACTTTTTACTATGAAAGTTTTTCAAGCATATAGAAAATCAGGAAGAAAAACACAACAAACACTCGTATCACACATACATGTACCATCTGGATTCAGCTATTGTTAACTATTTTGCTTTATAAGCTTGTGTGTGTGTGTGTTTGCTGAATCCATTTCAACATAAGTGGAGACTTCACGATCAAAAAAATGTTAGTCACTCATTCATGTTCGACTCTTTGTGACCTCATGGACTATAGCCCACCAGGTTCCTCTGTCCATGGGATTCTCCAGGCAAGAATATTGAAGTGAGTAGCCATTCTCATCTCCAGGACATCTTCCAAACCCTGGGATCAAACCTGGGTCACCTACATCGCAGGCAGATTCTTTACTAACTGAGCCACCAGGGAAGCCCTACAGACTTCACGATATTCTTCCCTAAGTATTTCAGTTGCATCCTCTAAAAACAGGACATTTCACTATAGATCATATCATTAATGCATCCAAGAAAATGAGTTCTATATTATTTAATACCCAGATCATATGCAAATTTCTTCATTTGTTCCCCAAATACATTTTATGTAATATTTTTTACAACTGGGGTTTTGTGTGTCTCCTTAGTCTCTTTTAATTAGAACAGTGCTCTCCCCAGTACTCTATCCTTCATCACACACACACATTTTCTTTTCTATGGCATTGAACTTTTAAACAAAGTTCTATCTAGTCAAAGCTATGGCTTTTCCAGCAGTCATGTATGGATGTGAGAGTAGGACTATAAAGAAAGCTGAGCACTGAAGGATTGATGCTTTTGAACTGTAGTGTTGGAGAAGACTCTTGAGAGTCTCTTGGACTGCAAAGAGATCCAACTAGTCCATCCTAAAGGAAATCAGTCCTGAATGTTCATTGGAAGGACTGATGCTGAAGCTGAAACTCCAATACTTTGGCCAGCTGATGCAAAGAACTGCCTCATCTGAAGAGACCCTGATGCTGGGAAAGATTGAAGGTGGGAGGAGAAGGGGACAACAGAGGATGAGACAGTTGGATGGCGTCACCGCCACGAAGGACACAAGTTTGAGTAGGCTCCGGGAGTTGGTGATGGACAGGGAAGCCTGGTGTGCTGCAGTCTTTGCCCTATGGGGTCATGAAGAGTCAGATACAACTGAGCAACTGAACTGAACATCTTTTGTGTGGGTGTAATTCTTTTTACATATAATATCATCTGCAAACAGATAATTTTACTTTTCTTTCCAAGTTGAATGTCTTTTATTTCTTTTTCTTACCTAATTAGTCTGACTAGAGCTTCTAATAGTATTTTGAGAAGTGCTAAAAGTCGGCATCCTTGCTTTGATCTTCAAGGAAAAGTGTTCAGTTTTGGAAAAAAGTGTTCAGTGTATGAAAAAAGAGTTTTCCATATGGGTTCATTATGTTGAAGTAATTTTCCTTCTATTTTAGTTTGTTGAGTGTTTTATCGTGAAAGGATATCAAATAACTTTCTGCATTGAGTTGATCATATGGGTTTTTATCCTTCATTTTATTCATGTGGCATATTACATTAATCGAATTTTGTATGTTGAATCATCTTTGCATTCCAAGAATAAATTCTGTTTATCATGGTGTAAATTCTTTTAAATGCTGATACATTCTGTTTGCTAGTATTTTGTTGATTTTTGCATCAGTGTTCATAGGGATTTGGCATATAATTTTTTCTCATAATGTCTTTACCTGGCTTTGGTATTAAGGTATGCTGGCCTCAAATAAATTCAAATAAACTAGGAAGTGTTCTTTCCTCTTCAACTTTTAATAAAAGTGTGAGAAGTACTGGTATTGGTTCCTCTTGAACTGTTTGGCAAAATTAAAAAATGAAACACGTGGGTCCAGGTTTACTCTGTTGGCAAATTTTTGATTACTGATTCAACCTCATTACTGGTTATAGGTCTACTTAGATTTTCTATTCCTCTGGGATTTAGTTTTGGTTAGTTTTATGTTTCTAGGAAATTTGTCCATTTCATCTGTGCTACCCAATTTTTTGGCATACAATTGTTCATCATATTCTCATAATCTTTTGATTTCTGTAAAAAATATAGTAGTGTTCCTCCTTTTCTTATTTTAGTAATTTTGAGTCTTCTTTTTTCTTAGTCCATCTAGCTAATGGTCTGTCAGTTTTGTTACTCTTTTCTAAAAATTCGTTTTTAAATTGATTTTTCTCTATTGTTTTTCTATTTTGTATTTCATTTGTCTCTGCTCTTATTTTTATTATTTCCTTCTGCTAGCTTTTGGTTTAGGTTTTTCTTTCTCTAGTTCCTTATGAGTTTCCCTGGTGGCTCAGATGGTAAAGAATCTGCCTGCAATGCAGGAGACCTGGATTCGCTCCCCAGGTTGGGAAGATCCCCAGGAGAAGGGAATGGCAACCCAACCCAGTACTCTTGCCTAGAGAATCTCCAAGGACAGAGGACCCTCGCAGGTTACAGTCCATGGGGCCACAAGGAGTCAGAAATGACTGGGTGACTTTCACTTTCACTGTACTTTCTCTAATTCCTTAAATTGTAAAGTTGTTGATTTGGGAGCTTTTTTCTTTTTAAATTTCCTGCTTAGCACTGCTTCTGCTTTATCCCATAAGTTTTGGTACATCATGTTTTTGTTTTCATTAGTCTCTAAGTATTTTCTAATTTACCTTGTTTTTCTTCTTTGAGCTATAGTTGCTTAAGAGTGTATTGTTTAATTTCCACAATTGTGTGAATTTTCCAGTTTTACTTTTGTTTTTATTTTCTAAATTCATCCCATTGTAGTCAGAGAAGATACTTTTTACTTTGTATGTTTTGTATATTTTTAAATCTGTAAGACTTGATTTCTGGTCTAAAGTGTGGTCTATCCTGGAAAATGTCTCATCTGCACTTGAGAAGAATATGTGTGCTATTGTTATTCGGTAAACTGTTCTGTGTCAGACACAACTTAGCAACTGAACAGCAAGATTGTTCTGTGTATCTATTAGATCTAGTTGGTATATTGTATTACACTCTCTATTTCTTTACTTATCTTCGGTCTCATTCTATCTATTATTGGAGTATTAAAGTCTCCAACAATTATTATGGAATTGTTTTTCCCTTCAATTCTGTCAGCTTTTGCTTCGGATTTTGCTAGTGTGTCATTAGGTGCAAAAAGGGCTTCCCTGGTGGCTCAGCTGGTAAAGAATCTACCTGCAATGCAGGAGACCCTAGTTTGATTCCTGGGTTGGGAAGATCTCCTGGAGAAGGGGTAGGCTACCCATTCCAGCATTCTTGGGCTTCCCTGGTAGCTCAGATGGGAAGGAATCCTGCAATCTGGGAGACCCGGGTTCAATCCCTGAATTGGGACGATCCTCTCAGTTCAGTTCAGTCGCTCAGTTGTGTCCGACTCTTTGCGACCCCATGAATTGCAACATGCCAGGCCTCCCTGCCCATCACCAACTCCTGGAGTTCACCCAAACTCATGTGCATCAAGTCGGTGATGCCATCCAGCCATCTCATCCTCTGTTGTCCCCTTCTCCTCCTGTCCCCAATCCCTCCCAGCATCAGGGTCTTTTCCAATGAGTTAACTCTTTGCATGAGGTGGCCAAAGTATTGGAGTTTCAGCCTCAGCATCAGTCCTTCCAATGAACACCCAGGACTGGTCTCCTTTAGGATGGACTGGTTGGATCTCGTTGCAGTCCAAAGGACTCTCAAGAGTCTTCTCCAACATTACAGTTCAAAAGCATCAATTCTTTGGTGCTCAGCTTTCTTCACTGGAAGTGCATAAATGTTTATAATAGTTATATATCTTCTTCCTGTGTGTGCATGCATGCATACTGAGTCACTTCAGTCATGTCCAACTCTTTGCAACACTATGGATTATAGCCTGCCAGGCTCCTCTGTCCATGGGATTCTCCAGGTAAGACTACCGGAATGGGTTGCCATTCCCTTCTTCAGGGTATCTTTCTCTCATATAATGTCCTTCCTTGTCACTTATAACTTACTTGATTTAAACTGTACCTTGCCTGATACTAGGATGAAAGAAAGTGAAAGTGAAGTCACTCAGTCATGTCCGACTCTTTGCAACCCCATGGACTGTAGCCTATCAGGCTCCTCCATCCATGGGATTTTCCAGGCAAGAGTTCTGGAGTGGATTGCCATTTCCTTCTCCAGGGGATCTTCCTGATCCAGGAATTGAACCCGGGTCTCCCGCATTGTAGGCAGACGCTTTACCGTCTGAGCCACCAGGGAAGCAGCTTCCCTCAATCTCTTTTGTTTACTCTTTGCATGAAATGTCTTTTTCCACTCTTTCCCTGTTAACTGTTTGTGTCTTTGGATTTCATATGTGTCTCTTGTAGACAGCATGTAGTTGGTTCATGTGGTTTTCTCCGCTCTATCAATCTCTTTCTCTAATTTTGATTGGAGAATTTTAACCCATTTACATTTAAAGCAATTACTGACAAGAAAGGACTTCTTTTATTGTGCTATTTGTTTTCTATATGCTCTATAGCTATTTTGTCCTTCATTTCCTGCATTACTATCTTCTTTTGTGTTTTAATATTTTTTTCTAGTGAAATGTTTAAATTTCTTTCTCATTTTTTGGGTGTATATTTTGCTGCTATTTTCTTTGTGGTTACCATGAGAATTACATTTAACATGCTAATGCTATAAACATTTAATTTGAATTTAGATGAGCTTAATTTCATAATATACAAAAACTCTGCTCCTTTAAAGCTTTGTCCTCACCCTTTTCAGTTTCTGATGTCAGAAAATTACATGTGCATACACTGTATGCCCACCAACATGGAAAACTAATAATAATAATTAGTCTAGTAAGTTAGGCTGAAAACAACATTTGGACTTACAAAGCAAAGTTACAGTAAGGGGAAAAAGTAGGGATAATTACTTCTTTTATATGACTTATGCTTCTGCCTTCCTCTCCTACTTACTAGGCTGCTCCTGACTTTTGCAGAATTGTTTGGGTAAAGGGAAAAACTAAGAAACAAGAACAGACATTTTAAGTAGTACTTCCATGAGACTGCATAGACCTTCTTTGGATGTCTCCCATATGGTGATTTTCCGTGTTCTGCAGAGTCACTAATTTACCCCTATGTATCCAGTTGTTCCAGGATCCCTTTTGGGGTCACCTTGAAATCTCTACTGGCTTTCTGTCACCTAAGGCCCACGTCTTGAAGAAATGTGCATCCTTTTGTCACAATAACTCTGGGAGTAAGGTGCCCCAAATACCTTAACATTTCTTACTTGACTTCAGGGCAATTAGCCAGCCACAGTAGTTGCCCTTCAGATTCTTAAGGTTCAAGCCAAATAGTCCATCATGTTCCACAAATTCCAAGGGAAGCATATTAAACATTCCATGTGATTCCTCTGAATCTCCGTTTGCTTGTCTTGAGGTATGGAACTTATCTCTGCAATAGTTCTATCAAAAACATTTTCTTCTCTTTCTCTAACCTCCCATCCCTATGCTCTAATCCCTTCCATCCAATACTTTTATATACTCAATGGAGATGAGAAATTAGGATTATAAAATCTATGTTGATGGTTTCCTTTGGGTATCTTACATGGAAGACTATCTTACATTAAATGTGAAGTTTTTCATTTTAGGGCGTCAGTTGAAAAAATCTTATAACGTTTTCCCTTTAATGGTGGTTGTTTAGTCATTAAGTCATGTCTGACTCTTTGCAATCCCATGGACTATAGCCCACCAGGCTTCTCTGTCCATGGGATTTCTCAGGCAAGACTACCTTTTCCAGGAGATATATCCAACCCAGGGATTGAACCCAGGTCTCCTGCATTGGCAGGTGGATTCTTGACTGCTGAATCAACAGGGAAGCCCACAGTCTCTTTGGTACAACTATGCCTTTTATCATTTCTGTGGCTAATTTCTTTGTCCTTATGGCTTTTCACATTAAAGTTTGTATTATCTGATGTTAATATTCTGAGTTATTCTATTTTTCCTTTGTGTGTGTGTGTGCTTAGTTGTGTCCAAATCTTTGCAACCCCATGGACTGTAGCCCATCAGGGTGCTCTGTCCATGGAATTTTTCATGCCAAGAATATTGGAGTGGGTTGCCACTTCCTACTCCAGGGGATCTACCCAACCCAGGGATTAACCTGCCTCTCTTGCATCTCCTACATTGGCAGGTGGATTCTTTACTGCTGAGCCACCAGGGAAGACATGTATTATCTGATATTAATATTCTGAACTTCTCTGATAGTTTTTCCCCCTTTACTATTTTCCTATTCTATGACTCAGATGGTAAAGAGTCTGCCTGCAATACCGGAGACCCAGGTTTTTATATATTCAAATTACATTATTATCATTACTACGGTAAATGGTTGTTTGCTAATATTGTTAGGCTAATCATTCTTCTTACATTTCAGATGTTTTCTGAGTTCAAAATCCTTAAAAAGTTTTTGTAGTGAGAGTCCAATGGTTCTATGCTTTTGTCTGAAAATATTCTTATTTTGCTCTCATTATTGGGGCTTCCCTGGTGGCTCAGATGGTAAAGCATTTGTCTACAATGCCGGAGACCCGGGTTCAATCACTGGGTCGGGAAGATCCCCTGGAGAAGGAAATGGCAATCCACTCCAGTACTATTGCCTGGAAAATCCCATGGACAGAGGAGCTTGGTAGGTTACAGTCCATGGGGTCACAAAGAGTCGGACACGACTGAGCGACTTCATTCACTTCATAGTGTAGCAGACTATAAAATTCTAGGTTGAAAGTTATTTTCTCTTTGTACTATTCCATTGTCTCCTGGCTTCTTAGTCTTCTCCTTACTACAGAGAAGTCTTTTGCTATCAGCTAAATTGTCATTCTTTTCTCTATAGGTAATCTGTCTTTTCTAATGGCTGCTTTCAAGATTCTTTGTTACTGTCTTCTGTAATTTTACTTCAGTGTGTCTAACTTTTTGCATATATATTTTTATACTGCACTCAATTCATTGTGCTTCCTGAATCTGAGGATTTTAGCTATCATTTCTTTGCAAATTTTTGTTCTTCAATCTCACCTTTCAATACTTCTGAAAATCCAATTCTAACCTCCATTTTTCTTAAGCTTTCTTTTATACTTTACATCTACTTGACATTTTGTCCTCCATTTGGGGTCATTTCTTTAGATCTTACTATTTTCTATTTTGGCTTTTTCTATTATAGCTTCTTTTTTTGGATATGTCCACTCTGCTTTTTAAAATTTTTATTTCAAAATATTTTTGAAGTATATATGATTTAAAATGTTTCAGGTGTACAGCAAAGTGATTCAGGTCAAATTCTTTCCTATTATAGACTATTCAGTTCAGTTCAGTTCAGTCACTCAGTCGTGTCCGACTCTTCGCGGCCCCATGAATCGCAGCACGCCAGGCCTCCCTGTCCATCACCAACTCCCAGAGTTCACTCAGACTCGCGTCCATTGAGTCAGTGATGCCATCCAGCCATCTTATCCTCGGTCATCCCCTTCTCCTCCTGCCCTCAATCCCTCCCAGCATCACAGTCTTTTCCAATGAGTCAACTCTTCGCATGAGGTGGCCAAAGTACTGGAGTTTCAGCTTTAGCATTATTCCTTCCAAAGAAATCCCAGGGTTGATCTCCTTCAGAATGGACTGGTTGGATCTCCTTGCAGTCCAAGGGACTCTCAAGAGTCTTCTCCAACACCAGTTCAAAAGCATCAATTCTTCAGCATTCAGCCTTCTTCACAGTCCAACTCTCACATCCATACATGACTACTGGAAAAACCATAGCCTTGACTAGACGGACCTTAGTCGGCAAAGTAATGTCTCTGCTTTTGAATATGCTATCTAGATTGGTCATAACTTTTCTTCCAAGGAGTAAGCGTCTTTTAATTTCGTGGCTGCAATCACCATCTGCAGTGATTTTGGAGCCCAGAAAAATAAAGTCTGACACTGCTTCCACTGTTTCCCCATCTATTTCCCATGGAGTGATGGGACCAGATGCCATGATCTTCGTTTTCTGAATGTTGACCTTTAAGCCAACTTTTTCACTCTCCTCTTTCACTTTCATCAAGAGGCTTTTTAGCTCCTCTTCACTTTCTGCCATAAGGGTGGTGTCATCTGCATATCTGAGGTTATTGATATTTCTCCCAGCAATCTTGATTCCAGCTTGTGTTTCTTCCAGTCCAGCGTTTCTCATGATGTACTCTGTATATAAGTTAAATAAGCAGGGTGACAATATACAGCCTTGAAGTAACCAGTCTGTTGTTCCATGTCCAGTTCTAACTGTTGCTTCCAGGCCTGCATACAGATTTCTCAAGAGGCAGATTAGGTGGTCTGGTATTCCCATCTCTTTCAGAATTTTCCACAGTTTATTGCAATCCACACGGTCAAAGGCTTTGGCATAGTCAATAAAGCAGAAATAGACTATTAAAAGATACTAAATATAGTTCCTAGTGCTATATGGTAGATTATGGTGTGTTTAATCTGATATGTAACTTACTAATGAGTTTTTAATGTCAATAACTAAAATTTTCACTTCCAAAAGTTCTAGTCCTCTAAAAAAATCTACTTGCTGTTTTTTGACACTATCTTTTTTCTTTCTCATGTTTTCAGTTTCATTTTTTAAAATATCAGTCAATTTTTTAATCTATATACACGTATACTTTTTGGCAATACTTCTAATAACTGAAATTACTAAGGGTCTATCTTTGTTGTATGTTTTCCCTACTGAATTTTGCCCATGGAAGTTCATTTCTGTGTTTTTCAGTTTGGAGATTATGAAGAGTTTTATAGGACTTTATCTCTGAGAATTTTGAGATTTAAAATGTTTTCTTTGAGAGAGGATATGCTATTTTCCTTTTACCAATCTGGATGTAATGAACCTGGCACTACATTATGCTATTACTGCACCTTGGGGTTTCCTAGATCATGCAGATTATGTGAATTCAAATCATAATCCATTTTGGGGATGATTGTGGTTTCAAAATGTCAGGACACACACACACACACACACACACACACACACTTGTCTGGAGTCTGTGCCAAAAAAAAAATGTGTTCTTCATCCTCCCTGTTTTTTGCTCTCCAGTTTTCTTCTACTCTACCATTTCTTTGAGGATGTTACCTTTCAAGTTTTCAGATTTCAAATGAGAGTTTCAGTTTCATTTGGGGGCCTTGTCTTTTGTTATCACAAGACCATTAAAACACAGACTTTTTGGTAACTGAGATGGGTGAATGCCTCCATGACAACAGTGGCATAAGTGCCAGCTTAACAAGCTAGTTTTCACCTCCCTCCTTACTTTTGGCCTATAAGTGTTTTACATATTTTTTGCAAGGTCAGCTATCATTTTGAGTATTTTTATAAAGTTATTTCAACATGAAGTTCCTTGTGTTTTGTTGTAGATTTGTTAGGCTTACTATGTGACATGTAATATAAAATATTACATGAAATTACATCACAGGATTTAATTTTTCAAATATAAAAATATCATCTGTGAAAATTTTTATATACTTATTATACTGTAATAAATATCAGGAAACATATTCTCATCCTGAT
The DNA here is from genome assembly GCF_001704415.2 of Capra hircus. NCBI lineage: Eukaryota > Metazoa > Chordata > Mammalia > Artiodactyla > Bovidae > Capra > Capra hircus. The sequence goes on from NC_030815.1 coordinate 82,341,399, forward strand.
TTTGTTATTTCTATTTGTGACCTGGAACAAATATTCTAACTACTTTTTCTTTAAATTAGAGTGCAGGATCATGGGATCCCTAAGATTTCTTCAAGTTCTAATATTTAATGAGTTATGAAGTAAAAACAGCATTGGTAAGGTTCAAGAGGTTATACTCATCACCTTCCTAACACTAACCCTCCATTCACTATGTATCTTTCATTATACCTGACTTAAAAAGCAAACTGTCCTTCTGTTGACCCAAGTGTTTTATTTTGTCTTTTAATGATAGTATATTAAAAAAAAAGACTTATCACATAAAATTTAATTTCTTCACCCATTTTAAAGTGTACAATTTGTGTTAAGTACAGTCATACAGTTGCATAATACTGACTTGTAAACTTAAAGGTTTAGGTTACTTATTGGCAAGTTCAAATGCTGTTAAGCAAGGTCTGATGTTGTAAGAACAATATTGCATAGAAACCGGGAATATTAGGTCCATGAATCAAGGCAAGTTGGAAGTGATCAAACAGGAGATGGCAAGAGTGAACGTTAACATTTTAGGAATCAGCGAAGTAAAAAGGACTGCAATGGGTGAATTTAACTCAGATGACGATTATATCAACTACTGTGGGCAAAAATCGCTTAGCAGAAATGGAGTAGGCATCATAATCAAAAAAAGAGTCTGAAATGCAGGACTTGGAAGCAGTCTCAAAAATGACAGAATGATCTCTGTTCATCTCCAAGGCAAACCATTCAATGTCACAGTAATCCAAGCCTATGCCCCAACCAGTAAAGCTGAAGAAGCTGAAGTTGAATGGTTCTATGAAGACCTACAAGACCTTTAAGAACGAACACCCAAAAAAGATGTCCTTTTCATTAAAGGAGACTGGAATGCAAAGGTAGGAAGTCAAGAAACACCTGGAGTAATAGGTAAATTTGGCCTTGGAGTACAGCATGAAGCAGGACAAAGGCTAATAGAATTCTGCCAAGAGAACGCACTGGTCATAGCAAACACCCTCTTCCAACAACACAAGAGAAGACTCTACACATGGATATCATCAGATGGTCAACACCAAAATCAGACTGATTGTATTCTTTGCAGCCAAAGATGGAGAAGCTCTATACAGTCAGCAAAAACAAGACCGGGAGCTGACTGTGGCTCAGATCATGAACTCCTTATTGCCAAATTCAGACTGAAATTGAAGAAAGTAGGGAAAACCACTAAACCATTCAGGTATGACCTAAATCAAATCCTTAACGAATATACAGTGGAAGTGTGAAACAGATTTAAGCACCTAGATCTGATAGACAGAGTGCCTGATGAACTATGGATGGAGGTTCATGACATTGTACAGGAGGCAGTAATCAAGACCATCCCCAAGAAAAAGAAATGCAAAAAAGCAAAATGGCTGTCTGAGAAGGCCTTACAAATAGCTGTGAAAAGAAGAGAAGCCAAAAGCAAAGGGGAAAAGGAAAGACATAGCATCTGAATGCAGAGTTCCAAAGAATAGCAAGGAGAGATAAGAAAGACTTCCTCAGTGATTAGTGCAAAGAAATAGAGGAAAACAACAGAATGGGAAAGACTAGAGATCTCTTCAAGAAAATTAGAGGTACTAAGGGAACTTTTCATGCAAAGATGGGCTCAATAAAGGAGAGAAATGGTATGGACCTAACAGAAGCAGAAGATATTAAGAAGAGGTGGTAAGAATACACAGAAGTATTGTACAAAAGAGATCTTCATGACCAAGATAATCACAATGGTGTGATCACTCACCTAGAGCCAGACGTCCTGGAATGTGAAGTCAAGTGGGCCTTAGCGAGCAACACTATGAGCAAAGCTAGTGGAGGTAATGGAATTCCAGTTGAGCTATTTCAAATTCTGAAAGATGACGCTGTGAAAGTGCTACACTCAACATGCCAGCAAATTTGGAAAACTCAGCAGTGGCCACAGGACTGGAAAAGGCCAGTTTTCATTCCAATCCCAAAGAAAGGCAATGCTAAAGAATGCTGAAACTACCACACAATTGCACTCATCTCACACGCTAGTAAAGTAATGCTCAAAATTCTCCAAGCCAGGCTTCAACAATATGTGAACTGTCTGAACTGAACTGAAAATCAAGTAACTAGAACTCTTCAGACTCAATTTCTTGCACTGTCTTATATTTTCATACTGCTATGGTGAATGTGTGTCCCCTCAAAATTCAAATATCGAAATTCTAATGCCCAATGTGAGGTTTGGGAGATGAGTAGGTCATGAAATGGAGTTCTCATTAATAGGATTCATTTCAGTTCAGTTCAGTTGCTCAGTTGTGTCCAACTGTTTGTGACCCCATGAATTGCAACACGCCAGGCCTCCCTGTCCATCACTAACTCCCGGAGTTTACCCAAACTCACATCCATCGAGTCAGTGATGCCATCCAGCCATCTCATCCTCTGTCGTCCCCTTCTCCTCCTGCCCCCAACCCCTCCCAGCATCAGGGTCTTTTCCAATGACTCAAGTCTTTGCATCAGGTGGCCAATGTATTGGAGTTTCAGCTTTAGCATCAGTCCTTCCAATGAATACCCAGGACTGATCTGCTTTAGGATGGACTGGTTGGATCTCCTTGTAGTCCAAGGGACTCTCAAGAGTCTTCTCTAACACCACAGTTCAAAAGCATCAATTCTTCAGCACTCAGCTTTCTTCACAGTCCAACTCTTACATCCATTCATGACCTTTGGAAAAACCATAGCCTTGACTAGATGGACCTTTGCTGGCAAAGCAATGTCTCTGCTTTTGAATATGCTATCTACGTTGGTCATAACTTTCCTTCCAAGGAGCAAATGTCTTATAATTTCATGGCTGCAATCACCATCTGCAGTGATTTTGGAGCCCCCCAAAATAAAGTTTGTCACTGTCTCCACTGTTTCCCTATCTATTTCCCATGAAGTGATGGGACCAGATGCCATGATCTTCGTTTTCTGAATGTTGAGCTTTAAGCCAACTTTTTCACTCTCCTCTTTCACTTTCATCAAGAGGCTTTTTAGTTCCTCTTTACTTTCTGCCATAAGGGTGGTGTCATCTGCATTAATAGGATTGCTGCTGCTACTGCTAAGTCGCGTCAGTCATGTCTGACTCTGTGCGACCCCATATATGGCAGCCCAACAGGCTCCTCTGTCCCTGGGATTCTCCAGGCAAGAATACTGGAGTGGGTTGCCATTTTTAGTGCTCTTGAAAAAGAGAAACCACAGAGCTCTGTAGTCCATTCCACCACGTGAGGACACAGCAAGAAGGGGCCAGCTATGAATAAAAGGGGGCCTTCACCAGAATAGAACCATGCTGACATCTTGATCTTTGGCTTTCCAGCCTCCAGAACTGTGAGAAATAAATGTCTGCTGTTTATAGCTATCCAGTCTTTAGAATTTTGTCATAGCAACCAAAATAGACTAAAACATACACCAATTTTTTCTTGCACCTTTTTGCTGCTTAACTCACAATTTGGAGGTCACAATTTTGACTCCTGAGTGGGAACATAAAGACTACTTTTTTGTAAAACATTACAAGGTTTAATCACCTTTCTCAAGGGTCTCTTTGATAGTCAAGTAATATCCTTTTGAAATGTCTATGCTACCATCATCTGTGTTTTTTCTCTTTTTGTAGTTTTCACATGCTTAATTTTGCTAGATATGACTTTGCCAACAGTTTTTACATGTGATGTAGCTATCCAATATCATTTATATTGACTTCAGGAATTCTTCAATGTTTTGCAAGTCTTTTAATTTCACTTTGCAGTGTCCTATTATCGTGTTGGATGTTTACAATATTAGCACCTAGACAAAGACATCACTGTAATGGGCTGAGACAAACACTATTGTTAAATGGGGAAAGGAATGTTTGAGGATGTCTAATTTTGTGAGGCATCTCATTCACTAAAACATATTTTTATGTCCTGATTATTTCTACTCCACCATGTATCATAACAATGGTGGAGAGATTAAATAAGAAATATTCAGAAATTGAGGGAATTAAATAAGGAATATTCACAAATATTCCCTTTGCTTCCATTGGTGAGGGACAGGGAGGCCTGGCATAGTACAGTCCATGGGGTTGCACAGGGCCAGACATGACTGAGCAACTGAACAACAAAAACAACTGCTTTCGTTAGTCACAAGAGTATTCCATCAACCAGATGATCCCTTTCATTTAAATCAATATTTATTTCTAAAATTTTTGTCAAATCAGTGGACCTCTGGAAAAATACGACATTACATAACTAGTCATTTCAGTGGAGGGAAAAATCAAATGTCTTCTCTAATAGGTATAGGACAAAAAAATAAGCTAGATTGGAATTTCCAATTGCTATTGATTTTAGGGACAAAATTTACAGAATTTAAGTAAAATAGATATATTTCATCAAGTCCAAGTTTTTTTTCCTACATTTTAAAATTTCTAATATCAAGATGCATGTAATGATAGTAATAAGTTTTGTTCAGCTGTACCTAGAAAATATGCCTTACAATTCGTGCTGTTTAAGTTAGAATCTAGTCTAAAATTCTAAGTAATAATGCATTATCAACTATTGGCCAAAATATTAAACTGAAGCAATTGCTATGCAGAATGCAACTTTCAAGTGGACAAATTCCATTGATAACAACAGTATATTGCAATACTATTCCTTACTAAATTCTTACTATGAGTAGGTATTGTTTTAGGTGTTGTATTTATTTTATTTAATTATTACAATAATCCTTTTTAGGTGGATCACTATTATGAGTCTGCTATGGGTGAGGACTTTGAAGCAGTGAGGATAAATGTCTAATCTCTGAACCATGTTTGAGGGCCATGTAATACATAGCTAATGGATGAATTAGATGTTTCTCTTCAATACAAAATTTCTACCTGCTGGTAAACAGAAACAAGTGCTATTCTAGATGAAGCATTTTATGAAAACATGCTGATTTTTATTATCTGTCAAAAATAGATATCTATTTGCAGAGGAAATAGCCATAGTTTTCCTCATTAAGAAGCTGGGGTAGGCAGAATAATGATCTCCAAAGATGTTCATATCTTAATCCTATGGCAAAGGAATCTTACTGATGTGCTTGAGGGTATAGATCTTGATAAGGGAAGAGTATCCTGAATTACTGGAGGACCCAGTTTTATCGTATGAGCCCTTAAAACCAAATAATCTTTCCCAGCTGCACTTGGAGACGTGACTATGTCCTCCTGGAGGACGACATGGCAACCCACTCCAATATACTTGGTTGGAGAATCCCATGGACAAAGGAGCGCTGGGACGATGGTCTCCTGCTAGGCCGTCACCTTTCTTACCGGTCCTTAAAAGACCCTCAGCAGGTCCACGCCCACGGCCACCTTCCAGACTCTCTCTGCAGCCACAACAGCCGCACAAAGCGGGTAAACGATACCAACCCCCGCGCTACTTGCAACTATCGCTGATCTTTGTGTTGCACGCTTTCTAGAGGAAAGACGGCCGGAAGATCGCTCCGCCCCTGTAAACCAAGATTTTTGTTATCGTGAGATCCCGAGGACTGTACCGGAGCCAGTTCTCGCGGGATTTTCCGAGTTCGGGTTAGACGCTACGCCGGGCTGCAAAGGGAGGCCTAACAGTGAGAGGGAGGGTAAAGGGTCGAGTAGCCAGCCTGTTGTCTTCCCCCGCCGGCGGAGCGCCAGGCTAGTAGGTGAGCGCTGCCTTGCCAGCTTCCATAGCGTCCTCCGGCTCTGCCGCTGTCGCAGAGGCCACCGTCCCTTCTCCCTGGACCCCATCAGGCTCCACCTTTGCTCCCGCCGTGCCGTGACGTCGAGCTCCAGGGGAGGGCGATGTACCGAGGGTGGCGGAAGGTGGAGTTTGCCACCCTCCGCCTGCCCGCCTCCTCCTGGCGGTCCTCTGCCGCCCGTGGGGTGTTAAATGCAACCTGGCTGCCAAGCCCTTCCCCCTGGCCAGATGGATCAGTCTACCCCGAAGCCCCGCGCGGAAACCAACGGCAAAGGTATAAGCTCCGAGCTCGCCTCTCTGCCCAGACACCTGTCTTGACTGTGTAGGACTGGACCTGTTCATGCCAGTTCCCTTGGGGTCGGGGTTTTACCCTGTGGCCTCTGTGAGTGACAGATGGAGATAGTGTACCCCCTTTAGAGCTGGGACTAGTTCTTTGTGATTCAGTGTTGAGAAACTCTGAAGTCAGACGGATCTAGTGCTGGCTCTGACAGTCATTTGCTGAGCAACTTTGCGTAGTTTGCTCATCTGTAAAACTGAAATCATTGCTGAGTTCAATCAAGTTGAGTTCTTTTGACTATTAATTGAGATGGTGTCATGCAAAGCACTTAACGTGACCCAGTGTCTGGCTCATAGTAAACACTAAGTAAATGTTTGGTATTTTTATTCTCTGTTGTGTGCCTCAGTCCTTAGTGAATGGTAGGTTCATTATTAAGTGGTGAATATAGATTGAGATTAGTTCAGTTTATTACACAAAGAGCTTTATATGTGATTTATTGAGTCAGGATCACCTTTAATGGGTCACTAAGAGTGGTTTAGGGAGAACATGGTTATTTGCCACAAGTCATCTGGAATGTCCTCTTGCCCCCAAATTAATAGTTTTCATTATTAATAGTGATATAACAAAAACTTACAAATGTTGAATGCTTGTTCTGTGCCTAGAAATATGCTGATTGTTTACATGTTTTCTTTTGAGGAAGATACTGATCTGATTAAATAGATGAGAAATATAGAACCAAACTTCAGAGACTTTTAAGTAACAAGCCTCAGCTCTGAAGACTAGAAATTGATGACACTATCACTCAGGGACCACAAATACAAATATCTTTAGAAACCTGGCAGGTAAAATAAGTAGATGAAGCTGCTGAGTGGAGATTATAGTAACTGGGATGTTCATATCTCATTTAAAAGGGGGCAGGGCTACTCATACTTCAGCCTCCTGACGTGAAGAACTGAATCATCGGAAAAGACCCTGATGCTGGGAAAGGTGGAGGGCAGGAGGAAAAGGGGATGACAGAGGATGAGATGGTTGGATGGCATCACTGACTTGATGGACATAAGCTTGAACAAGCTCCAGGAGTTGCTGATGGACAGAGAAGTCTGGCGTGCTACACAGTCCATGGGGTCACAGAGAGTCAGGCACAACTGAGCAACTGAACTGAACTGAGGGCTGCTCAGTTCCAAGGAATTGTTCATTCATGAGTGTACTGGTACAGCATGGTAGCTACAAGTTCAGATAGCTTGATTCACATCCAGGCTCTGACACTGTCTAGCTGTGTGGCTGTGGTTAACCTTTATCTGTTTCACCATTTATAAAAGGGAACTAATAATAGTATTTACATGAAGTAGTGAATGTAGTGAAGTAGGGAAGTAGGGTTGTTGTAAGGCTTAAATGACCTACTATGTATAATTTGCATGTGTGGCACACATAAACCTCAAAATGTTAGCGCTACATAAATATTTGTTAATCTGATAAGTATTTGAGTTTCAAACATTGTCCTCAGTGTCCAGAATATGGCAGTGTACACAAATTGTCTCTACTCAGGGGAACTGAAGTAGATAACCAATAACAGATATTTCAAATTTTTTCTGAAAATGGAATCAAGCAGGGTAAAGGAAGAGAGAGTGGCAGGGAGTGCTATGTTAGATTGAGTGATCAGAGAAGATACTTCTGCTGCTGCTGCTGCTAAGTCGCTTCAGTCATGTCTGACTGTGTGACCCCATAGATGGCAGCCCACCAAGCTCCCCTGTCCCTGGGATTCTCCAGGCAAGAACACTGGAGTGGGTTGCCATTTCCTTCTCCAGTGAGTGAAAGTGAAAAGTGAAAGTGAAGTCGCTCAGTCGTATCCGACTCTTCACGACCCCATGGACTGCAGCCTACGAGGCTCCTCCGTCCATGGGATTTTCCAGGCAAGAGTACTGGAGTGGGGTGGCATCGCCTTCTCCGAGATACCTCTGAGGAGATGCCATTTGAGCAGAACCCTGAATGAAGTGAGAGAATCAGTCACATTGGGATTTAGGGAGAGGGTTGGTGGAAGGAACAGAAATCTCAGGGACCGAAGATGGGAGTATGCTTGTCATGGTTGAAGAACAGTTAGAAGGCAAGTTTGGGATGAAATCAGGAGAAAGGGAGGAAATGAAGTTAAAGCGGACACAGGGACCAGATTGTAAGGAGCCTTACCCCCCATTGAGTCCAAAAGGAAATCATCCTAACTTAAACTATTTGTTCTGGACTTTGAATGCTGAGAGATACTGCTCTAGATCAAACTTAACTGAATCTCCTTAGTTCTACAAGTTACCCAAACTCAGAAACCAAATTTTAATAGATTGCTATAGATTGTTGTGTGAAGCCCATGAGGTTTTTGCACCTGCTATATGTACCCCCCGACTGACATTCTTTGCCTAGATTTCCTTCCTTTTAAAACTGTTCTTTAGTCCCTCTTTCTTACAGCACTCTTAAAGCAACAATTTCACATGTGTGAACTTTTTAGTATTTGTCTCTCTCACTAGATATCAAGGTTCTGTGAGGTTCGGAATGTGTTTTTGTTAATATATTCAGCACATTTATTGAATGCCTACTGTGTGCTGGCCCTGGGGATAAAATTTTGAACAATACAGACATTTTTTTCGGAAAAGATACTATTCTCTAGTGAAAGATTTTTAAAAGGTAAACATGATAATTAAACATTGTGATATGTGCTATACAGGCAGTAAAATACTCAGGTACAGAATAGTGGGGTACTTTAAATAAGATGATCAGAAACAAAATCTATGAGGCGATGACATAACAATAAGTGAGAGAAGACCTGCCTGGTATGCTGAGTCAAGGGAAATATTGATAGATTTTAAGTTGGAGAGGTAAGTAGGGGGAAATGATACAGGGTCACGAAGACCATAGTAAGGAGCTTGGAGTTTATTCTTTCTGTAGTGGGTAATTATTAAAAGATTTTAAATTAAAGATTTACTAATAAATATTTTTAAGTAGTTGATATCGCAGCTATGTGGAAAATGGATTGTAGGGGGAGATAATGTCAGTGGAGAGAATGGGTAAAGAATGGAGTCTAGAGCAGTAATTTAGGAGAAAGCCAGACGTTGACACATTACAGTCAGAACCAAATTCAGCCCAACACTTTTTTTTTTGTAGATAAAGTTTTATTGGAGCACAGCCATATCCATTTGATTATGTGTCTGTAGCTACTTTTGTGTTACAAAGGCAAGTGACAATAAAACCTGCAAAATCTAAAATAATAAACAGCTAAAATCTGACTCTACAGAAAAAGTTTGCCAATAGTTATTTTGAAGAGTTGGTGGCATGGAGGAAAGTGATGGCCTTTTTTTTTTTTTTTAAAGTAGAACCACCAGGACATTCTGATGGATTGAATGTAGGGAGTAATATCAGAAGAGGAATAAGGACTGACTAAAGGTTTTCATTTGAAGAGTTGACTCATTGGAAAAGACTTTGATGCTGGGAGGGATTGGGGGCAGGAGGAGAAGGGGACGACAGAGGATGAGATGGCTGGATGGCATCACTGACTTGATGGACATGAATCTGAGTGAACTCAGGGAGTTGGTGATGGACAGGGAGGCCTGGTGTGCTGTGATTCATGGGGTCGCAAAGAGTCGGACACGACTGAGCGACTGAACTGAACTGAAAGGTTTTCTACCTTGAAATGTTGGCTAGACAGTGATTCCTTTTAATGAAATTGGGAAAGACTAGTTTCAAGCAAGGTTTAATGACTATCATTTTTGACATTTTTCTTCTTCATTTTTATACTCATAGTGTGGTACAGTATCTGGTGAATAGCTGGTTTTAAATCATATACATTGATAATAAGTTAATGAATTAAAGCTCTAAAAAATTACAAGGCATATGCTGGATAGGCAGACAAATCATATGAAACAAGTAATGTGTTAAGACTTACCTTAAGGCTTAACATAGGTTTTAAGGTTCAGATAGTACTGTTATGAAAATAGGGTCCATTGACTTATCTCTGTACAGTGAATCGGAGTGTTATTTTCACATTAGAACATTTTTAGAAGAGTGTAATAATTCTCAAACAGTTTGAAAGCAAAATTAGAGTGGGAGAACAGATTTTCTTTGCTGTGCTTCTGATTGTTATATAAAAACAACTTTATCAAAGTTAGAATAATGATTTTACTTTTGAGGAACAACTGATGGGGAATAGCATAATGAGCTATTCTTACTGGAGAATATAGACATACTAGTTATAATCATGAATGTTATAAAAGCCTAACTCAGAATCATTAGAAAGACCCTGGGAAACTACCAATGATCATATGATCTCTGTGAGAAATGTTTGGAAAAAATAATTCCTAGTATTCTTACAATTGTAGCCATACAATTCGTCTGGAATTCTTGTTACATGAAATCCCATTAGGAAAATTATTTTTACTTAATTTCCTCTATTTGGTACCTTTTAATTGTACCAATATTATACTCTGTAGAGGCTTCCCTCCCCACTCCATAGTACTGTATTTTCTGAATACAAAATAAAATAGCTGTACAGTTAAGCACAGAATGAATTCATACATAGAGAGAAGTCAGACTTTTCAAAGGATAGTGAAATGGTAGCAGAAGGAGATCTTAGAATTCATCTCGTTTTTAAGAACCTCAGCTGTTAAAAACCTCGAATGGAAAAAGCTGTGATAAAGCTGGTGCATGTCACTCTGCTGTTGAACTGGAGATTCCCTTGATTAGCTGTATACAGCTTCAAGGAACATTTTAGAAACAGCAGTATTGACAGATGAAATAGCTTTGTTCAGAAAAAGGACATGGAATAACTAAAAAAGCAGACAGAAGAATCACAAAAATATAGCTGTTCAGAGGACTTTAGCTTACCTATTACCAAGTCCTATTCACAGTTATTCTGCTATATGTATGAATGTTATACATAATGTTCATGAGTCATCAGGTGATTCTTAGTGGTTCTTAATCCTGGCTGTGCATCAGAATCACCTTTTGAATTTAGCAATAATAACCAACCACAATAATAAAACCAAATGCCCATGAGTCATTTGCCCACAATAATAAAACCAAATGCCCATGACCCATATCAACCTAATCAGCATAACTAGATTAAGCATGTATGGGGAGATTATGACACATAGTCAGGGTGAGAAAAACTGAAAATAAATTATATCCCCTTTATTATGATAATATACTTTAGGAAGATACCTATGATTTGTCTTGTTTCAGATTTTGGGAAGGGTATTTATGTGAGGAATATTTTTTTCTCCTAGAAGTGGATGAATGAGGTGTTACTTTAAAAGTTAGATTTGGAAAGTTTATTTTCTCCTTTATTATTATAGATACATGGCATCCAGGAGAACGATGTCTTGCCCCTTCTCCAGATAATGAAAAACTTTGTGAAGCAAGCATAAAATCTATCACAGTGGATGAAAGTGGGAAGTCATTTGCAGTCATCTTATATTCAGATTTTCAAGAAAGGAGAGTACCTCTTAAAAGACTTCAAGAAGTAAAATCTGTTAAAGATTGCTCCAGGAATTTTATATTTGATGATGAAGATTTGGAAAAACCTTATTTCCCAGACCGAAAATTTCCATCGTCAGCTGTTCCTTTTCAACTATCTGAAAATGGAGACTCCATTCCTTATACTATCAATAGGTATTTAAGAGACTACCAAAGGGAGGGAGCCCAGTTTCTCTATGGACACTTCATCCAAGGAAGAGGGTGTATTCTTGGTGATGACATGGGACTTGGAAAAACTGTACAGGTATTTATTTACTTTATAATTAAAGTTTAATAAAGTCATGCATATATGTCATGTGTATTACATACATGAATGGATACCATCTGCAAATTTCTGTTTGTATCCCAGAACTTATTATAATTATTTTGTGTGTGTGTTTGTCTCACACAGTACTTAAGGATGGTGTTTAGTCAATTTTTTAACCTCAGTACTTATTTAGTACTATGAAATACGTTATTTAAAGTAATGTTTTAGTATAATTTGACTTGTTTTTACCTTTGATAATTTAATACTAAGATAGTATTTATATTTAGATTAATTTAACTTTCTTAATGATACCTTATGGAAGGAAAGTATTCTGACATTTGTTAAGCTACACAGCATGGTTTAATTTTCTGCAGGCCTTTTGTACATATTGTTTGGAGTTTATCATAGCAGAGGTTTCTTAGTCTAGGATCTCTGGGCCACTAGGAATTCAGTTGGTGGACTTTAGAGAGGCCTCTTGTTTCTCTAAAATATGTACCAGAATTAGCACATGAATATACTTTTCTTCAGGTAGGCTTATGTTAGGTATCTATTGCTGTATAACGAATTATTAAAGATATAGCAGCTTGAAACAATACACATTTATCATGTTACAGTTCTGTGGATCAGGAATCTGGGTACCATTTAGCTGGGTCTTTTGGCTGAGTTTCTCTTAAGGCCATAGTTATTTCAAAGTTGGACTAGGGAGGATTCACTTCCTATCTCGTGTGGCTCTTGCAGGGCTCAGTTCCTTGTGTGTTGTTAGACTGAGGCCACTGTTTCTGCATGAGCTATTAGCAAAGCCCTCCCTTGGTTGCTTGCCAACTGGGCCATAGTGGGCATGAAATATAGTCATGGATACCAAGAGGTGGGAATTTTGGGGAGCCTTGTCAGAAGCTGTATACCACAAAGGTTAGTAATTCAGAAGGATTAGAGTTCTGAATCTAGACTTTATACTAAACAGTCACTCTGAATTTTCAGGAGTGTTTGTCTAGTGTGTGATTAAGTCTTTTTGTGTTTCCTTCTTTACAACTGAATTTAAGCTATTTTTTCCTCATGACAGTTCCATTGTTAGTGGAGTTCAGAGGTAAGTGAAAAATTAAATTAACTTTTACTTTCAAATTAACAGTTGAGAATACCAAATAATGGCTATGTTTAAAGTTCTGGTGTAAAAAGTTAGGGTAAAATTAAGTCCCTCAGTAATCATGGTGTATTACTTTTAGCCATACTCTATTTTCCTTTAATCTCAGGCAATGCACATAGTTTGAGACTTGCACATTGAAGGTGTTAAGTAATTGCTTGTGGAATAAATGAATTTACTTTCTCAGGAGAATAGGTTCAAAGAATAAAGAAAAGAGCCTTTGGGAAACTACCAGCTGTGACCGATATGCCGATGACTACTAGAGGAAAATAAATAATAATTCCTCTGTGACTGTCTTTACATATACTTTTACTGTTTTTCCCATGCTAGAATGTTCTTTCCAACATGATTTTGACTAGTCAATGCCTGGTCATCTTCAATATCAGAAACATGAGGTGCGACATCTGCTATGAGAAGATGGTATTATGCCTTTGAGCAGCAGAGGAAAGAACATTTTTCAAACTGTAAAAATTGTCTTTGAATCTTTGATTTTATATTCATTGATATTATAAAAAATGTCATTACTATACATTTTCAAAATATAGGTATAGGAAACCTCAACCCTGAGACAAATGGTGGGATTGCTGATAATTACAGCTTTCTTTGGTTATTATCAATACCATTTTTTTGCATAATATGATCTTTAGTTGATTCAAAAGCTATACAACAATTTAAAACTTCTTTAGATCATAAGTCATGTTGTTCCCTCAAGAACATAGTAATGAAGAAAATAATCATATTTTCTTTATTTTCATTCATGGAGAAAATGCCATAGTACCCAATGTGAAAGGTTAATTAACCTCCAGAGCCACAAAGCTTTTAAAGCAGAAACAAAAATGTCCTAGCATTTTGAAGGTAAATTGCTTTTCTCATTTTGGCATGTATTAATAGTCTAGATTTTAGGAATAGAACTTCGTAAGGCTAAATGGGCTAGGTTCCCTTTCAAAATAACACACTGTTGTTTCTGTTGTTGTTTAAACCAAGCAAAAATTATTGTACTTTGTGAAGTATGATTCCAAAATACTCTCTTACCTTTTTATCTCCCAGGAAGATGAAAAATAAGGAATGTAGGTTTTAAAAAATTATATAAGAAATAGATAATTTTTGCTATGCTTTCTATTGGTCTGAGAGAATGTTTGTTGCCTTATTGCCCCATATCTGATTTATGCTGTGTATCATGAGTGTGTGTGAGAAAAAATAGACTATAAAAACGTTTGCCTGACAGTTTCAGAGGAATGTCTGTAAAAACAAAGCTTTTCCAGAGTGATGCATCATTTCTGAAATGCAGTTTTTCCCCTTTTTCTATTCTGTAGGTGGCTGATTAAATAGTTTTTTGTTCTTTTCATCCTTAACCATAACTTTAGAACTACTGTATTCTACATTAAAGCAGATGGTCTTTTTTTTCAGATTAGTTTTGTAAATTAGCATTGTAAATATGTTGTTCACCTTCTGTGAATTAAGGTTTTGATAGACCTCTTCTGTGCTAGTATGAGTGATAGAGAGGGCTGCTGCTGCTGCTGTTGCTAAGTCACTTCAGTCGTGTCCAACTTTGCAACCCCATAGATGGCAGCCCACCAGGTTCCCCAATCCCTGGGATTCTCCAGGCAAGAGCACTGCAGTGGGTTGCCATTTCCTTCTCCAGTGCATGAAAGTGAAAAGTGAAAGTGCTACATCTACACAAAATGATGTATTACCTTTGCTGTCTTGGAGTTGTGACCAAATGACAAAGTTTCCCAGTTTCCTATTCTCAGTCCCAAATGACTGGTTTCCCAGTTCCCCTTTCTTCTCTTGCACTTGTCAACAAAGATGAGGGTCGAAGTAATTAGTGCTGTTTATAGACCAACCTAGATAGCATATTCAAAAGCAGAGACATTACTTTGCCAACAAAGGTCCGTCTAGTCAAGGCTATGGTTTTTCCAGTAGTCATGTATGGATGTGAGAGTTGGACTGTGAAGAAAGCTGAGCGCTGAAGAATTGATGCTTTTGAACTGTGGTGTTGGAGAGGACTCTTGAGAGTCCCTTGGACTGCAAGGAGATCCAGCCAGTCCGTTCTAAAGGAGATCAGTCTTGGGTGTTCTTTATGCTAAGGCTGAAACTCCAGTACTTTGGCCACCTCATGCGAAGAGTTGACTCATTGAGAAAGACTCTGATGCTGAAAGGGATTGGGGGCAGGAGGAGAAGGGACTGATGATGAGATGGCTGGATGGCATCACCGACTTGATGGATGTGAGTTTGGGTGAACCCCGGGAGTTGGTGATGGACAGGGAGCCCTGGCGTGCTGTGATTCATGGGGTTGCAAAGAGTAGGACACGACTGAGTGACTGAACTGAACTGAACACTCCTGGTACATAAACTCCACCTGTGCTGTTCTTTCCATTTTCCCTATGTCTGTCTGCCTTTTGGATGTTGATACACTACTGCTACATTACCTTAAAATAATGAGGTAAAAAGTTTGTCAGTGATTTTACGTTAACTCCTCTTGTTAGTGTGTATTCTCAAATAAATTCAAATTTATTTTCATTTCAAGTCACTTTTTGGGGATAGGTAACTAATCTGTTAGGAAGGAGTGTGGATTATTTAAAAGGGATGTAAAGATTTTTCTTTAAAATTTTTAATGTATTTGGTGAATTCAGTATGGGAATTCCCTGTGGTTAGATTTCCATACTTTCTCTGCCAAGGGCTTGGGTTCAATCTCTGCTCAGGGAACTAAGATCCCATAAGTAGTGTGGCATGGCCAATAAATAAAGGGATGTAGAGATTTTTCTTTAAAATCACTAATGTATTTAGTGAATTAAGCAAATCCAAAATTAGAGCTTGCCTTGAGAACCCCATGAACAGTATGAAAAGGCAAAATGATAGGATACTGAAAGAGGAACTCCCCAGGTCAGTAGGTGCCCAGTATGCTACTGGAGAAGAGTGGAGAAATAACTCCAGAAAGAATGAAGGGATGGAGCCAAAGCAAAAACAATACCCAGCTGTGGATGTGACTGGTGATAGAAGCAAGGTCAAGTGCTGTAAAGAGCAATATTGCATAGGCACCTGGAATGTCAGGTCCATGAATCAAGGCAAATTGGAAGTGGTCAAACGAGATGGTAAGAATAAACGTTGACATTCTAGGAATCAGCGAACTAAAATGGACTGGAATGGGTGAATTTAACTCAGATGACCGTTATATCTACTACTGCGGGCAGGAATCCATTAGAAGAAATGGAGTAGCCATCATGGTTAACAAAAGAGTCCGAACTGCAGTACTTGGATGCAATCCTAAAAACGACAGAATGATCTCTGTTCATTTCCAAGGCAAACCATTCAATATCATGGTAATCCAAGCTTATGCCCCAACCAGTAATGCTGAAGAAGCTGAAGTTGAACGGTTCTATGAAGATCTACAAGACCTTTAAGAACGAACACCCAAAAAAGATGTCCTTTTCATTATAGGGGACTGGAATGCAAAAGTAGGAAGTCAAGAAACACCTGGAGTAACAGACAGATTTGGCCTTGGAGTACAGAATGAAGCAGGACAAAGGCTAATAGAGTTTTGCCAAGAGAACGCACTGGTCATAACAAACACCCTCTTCCAACAACACAAGAGAAGACTCTACACATGGACATCATCAGATGGTCAACACCAAAATCAGATTGATTGTATTCTTTGCAGCCAAAGATGGAGAAGCTCTATACAGTCAGCAAAAACAAGACCGGGAGCTGACTGTGGCTCAGATCATGAACTCCTTTTGCCAAATTCAGACTTAAATTGAAGAAAGTGGGGAAAACCGCTAGACCATTCAAGTATGACCTAAATCAAATCCCTTACGATTATACAGAGGAAGTGAGAAATAGATTTAAGAGGCTAGATCTGATAGACAGAGTGCCTGATGAACTATGAAAGGAGGTTTATGACATTGTACAGGAGACAGGGATCAAGACCATCCCCATGGAAAAGAAATGCAAAAAACCAAAATGGCTGTCTGAGGAGGCTTTACAAATAGCTGTAAAAAGAAGAGAAGCAAAAAGCAAAGGAGAAAAGGAAAGATATAAGCATCTGAATGCAGAGTTCCAAAGAATAGCAAGGAGAGATAAGAAAGCCTTCCTCAGTGACAATGCAAAGAAATAGAGGAAAACAACAGAATGGGAAAGACTAGCGATATCCTCAGGAAAATTAGAGATACCAAGGGAACTTTTCATGCAAAGATGGGCTCAATAAAGGACATAAATGGTATGGACCTAACAGAAGCAGAAGATATTAAGAAGAGGTGGCAAGAATACACGGAAGAACTGTACGAAAAAGAGCTTCACGACCCAGATAATCATGATGGTGTGATCATTCACCTAGAGCCAGACATTCTGGAATGTGAAGTCAAGTGGGCATTAGAAAGTGTCACTGTGAACAAAGCTAGTGGAGGTGATGGAATTCCAGTGGAGCTGTTTCAAATCCTCAAAGATGATGCTGTGAAAGTGCTGCACTCATTATGTAGCAAATTCGGAAAACTCAACAGTGGCCACAGGACTGGAAAAGGTCAGTTTTCATTCCAATCCCAAAGAAAGGCAATGCAAAAGAATGCTCAAACTACCATACAATTGCACTCCTCTCACATGCTTGTAAAGAAATGATCAAAATTCTCCAAGCCAGGCTTCAGCAGTACGTGAACCGTGAACTTCCAGATGTTCAAGCTGGTTTTAGAAAAGGCAGAGGAACCAGAGATCAAATTGCCAACATCCTTGGATCATGGAAAAAGCAAGAGAGTTTCAGAAAAACATCTATTTCTGCCTTATTGACTATGCCAAAGCCTTTGACTGTGTAGATCACAGTAAACTGTGGAAAACTCTTCAAGAGATGGGAATAACAGACCACCTGACCTGCCTCTAGAGAAACCTGTATGCAGGTCAGGAAGCAACAGTTAGAACTGGATATGGAACAACAGACTGATTCCAAATAGGAAAAGGAATACATCAAGACTGTATATTGTCACCCTGCTTATTTAACTTCTATGCAGAGTACATCATGAGAAATGCTGGGCTGGAAGAAGCACAAGCTGGAATCAAGATTTCCAGGAGAAATATCAATAACATTGGATATACAGATGACACCACCCTTATGGTAGAAAGTGAAGAACTAAAAAGCTTCTTGATGAAATTGAAAGAGGAGAGTGAAAAAGTTGGCTTAAAGCTCAACATTCAGAAAACGAAGATCATGGCATCTGGTCCCATCACTTCATGGGAAATAGAATGGGAAATAGTGGAAACAGTGGCTGACTTTATTTTTGGGGGCTCCAAAATCACTGCAGATGGTGATTGCAGCCATGAAATTAAAAGACACTTACTTCTTAGAAGGAAAGTTATGACCAACCTAGATGGTATATTGAAAAGCAGAGACATTACTTTGCCAACAAAGGTCCGTCTAATCAAGGCTATGGTTTTTCCAGCAGTCATGGATGGATGTGAGAATTGGGGCTGTGAAGAAAGCTGAGCACCAAAGAATTGATGCTTTGAGCTGTGATGTTGAAGAAGACTCTTGAGAGTCCCTTGGACTGCAAGGAGATCCAACCAGTCCATCTTAAAGGACATCATTTCTGGGTGTTCATTGGAAGGACTGATGCTTAAGCTGAAAGTCCAGTACTTTGGCCACCTCATGCGAAGAGTTGACTCATTGGAAAAGACTGTGATGCTGGGAGGGATTGGGGGCAGGAGGAGAAGGGGACAACAGAGGATGAGATGGCTGGATGGCATCACTGACTCGATGGACATGAGTCTGAGTGAACTCCGGGAGTTGGTGATGCACAGGGAGTCCTGGCATGCTCCGGTTCATGGGGTTGCAAAGAGTTGGACACAACTGAGTGACTGAACTGAACTGATATAAAATCAAATTTGTTTTTGTATGTTCTGTATGTTGCTAAATTCTTCACTTATTATTTCTAGTAGTTACCTTGTAGATGTTTTAGGATTTTCTGTGTAAACAATTATGCCCTCCACAAATAGAGTTTCAGTTCTTCTCCTTTTATGCCTTTTCTTCCTTTCTCTTTTGCCTTATTTCACTAAGTATGATCTCAGTACAGTTTGGACAGCAGTGGTGGGAGTGACGGAGCTTCTGGGATGGCTCAGTGGTAAAGAATCTGCTTGCAGTGCAGGAGATGCTGGAGAGATGGGTTCAGCCCCTGGGTCAGGAAGATCTCCTGGAGGAGGGCATGGCAACACACTCCAGTATTCTTACCTGAAGAATCCCATGGACAGAGGACCCTGGTGGGTTACAGTCCATAGGGTTGCAAGGAGTGTGACCCAACTGAAGTGACTGAGCATGCACACACATACAGACACACACCACACAACACAGTGGGAGTAACATCTTTATCTCATTCCTACTTTTAGGGAGGAAGCATTTAATATTTTAACAGTAAGTATATTAGCTGTAGGATTTTCTTAGTATCTTTTATCAGATTTAGGATGTTTCCTTCTAGTCCTTATTTTCTGAGATTTTTAAAAACAATGTATAGTGAATATTATCAAATTTTTTTGATATCTGTTGAGATAACCATATTTTTCCCCATTTATTAAGTTAATAAATTATTATATGGACTAATATGATTTATGTTAGTTGGTTTTTAAATGTTAAACCGATTTCCTATTCCTGTGATAAACCCAGTTTGATCATGAGATTTTTTTTTTTATATTGCTGGATTTAGTTGCTTTATATTTGAACAATTTTTGCTTTTATGTTCATTATGGATATTGAACTATAATTTCCTTTTCTTGCAATGTGTTTGTCTGATTTTGGTATCTGGGTTGCACAAGATTCAAGATAAAGTAGGAAGTGTTTCCTCTCTCTTTTCTAAAACCATTGTGTATTTAAGTTATTTTATACTTAAATATTTTATGAAATTTACTAGTGAAATCTTAGACCTGGAGTTTTAAGATTTTTTTTTGACACTGAATTCAATTACTTTAAAGCATTTTATTCATTTATTTATGTCTGCTGTCAGTCTTCATTGCTTTCCCAGGCTTTCCCTAGTTGCAGAGAGTGGGGCTGTTTTCTAGTTTCAGTTCATGGCCTTCTCGTTGCAGTGGCTTCTCTTGTTGTTGAGGACAGGCTCTAGGGTGTTTAGGCTTCAGGATTTCCAGCAGGTGGGCTCAGAAGTGGTGGATCACAGGCTAAGTAGTTGTGATGCACAGAGTTAGTTGCCCCATAGCATGTGGGATCTTCCCAGACAAGGGATTGAACCAACATCCCCTGCATTGCAAGATGGGTTCTTAACCACTGAACCACCAGGAAAGCCCTGAGTTCAGTTACTTTAATAGATATGTGACCATTCAGATTTTCTGTTTCTTGCTGTGTCAGTTTTGGTAAATTGTATTTTTCAAAGAATTTATCCATTTTATCTATGTCATCAAATTGATTGGCATAAAATACTTCTCCATATTCCTTTTTTTTTCTTTTAGTATTTGTGGGATATAAGTGATACCTCTCTGCATCTTAATGTGGACCTTTTATATTCTATTTTATTCTTACTGAGCATAACTTGAGGCATGTTGATTTTGTTGATCTTTTCAAAGAGTCAACTTTTAACTTTGTTAATTTTCTCTGATGTTTGGTACTTCATTGATTTCTGAATTATTTTGCAGTCATTTCTGCAGTTGGATGTACTATTGCATATAAATACCAATTAGCAGATCAAGATAAGTGATAATGTTCAGATTTTCTATGTTTTTAATATTAATAGGTGAATGCGTGTATGCTCAGTCATTTCAGTTGTATCTGACTCTTCATGAATCTATGGACTGTAGCCTGCCAGGCTCCTCTGTCCATGGGATTATTCAGGCAAAAATACTGGAGTGGGTTGCCATGCCCTCCTCCAGGAGATCTTCCCAGCCCAGGGATGAAACCTGAACCCATGTTTCCTGTGGCTCCTGCATTGCAGATGGATTCTTTACCACCTAATGGGTGAGAGTGGGGAAGTTAAAAATCTCCTGCTGTGATTGTGGGTTTGTCTCTTTCCCCATTTAATTCTGTCAATTTTGTCTTTATGTATTTTGAAGCTCTGTTATTAGATCATAATCTTTATGATCACTTTGTCTTCCTGACCTGCTTATCATTATTAAATGTTTTTATATTTCTGATAATACTTTTTGAATACTTTATCTGATATTTTGATAACTACTTCAGTATCCTTCTGCTTAATATTTGAATGGTTTGTCTTTTCCTAAACCTTTATTTCAAGCTATCTGTGTCTTTATATTTAAAATATGTCTCATAGATAAATCTTTTATCTATTCTGGCAATCTCTGATATTTAATTGGACTGTTTAGTTCATTTACATTTGGTATAATTTCTGTTATGTTTTGATTTGGCATATTGTTTTGTTATTAGTTTTCTGTTTGAACAGACTGCTTTCTCTTTTAATTGTTCTCCTTTCCTGCCTTATTTTGGGTTGACAGGGTATTTTTAAAAATTCCATTTTAATTCTTCTATTGATTGTTAACTGTACTTCTTTGCATCATATTTTGATGTTTGCGCTAGTAATAAAGATACACAGTCCTGATGTTTCATAATGCGCTTAAAGCTAATAATGTATCACTTCATGTAAAATGTAAGTATCTTGTAATGAAATAAGTTGTCCTATTTTTATTTATTTTTATTTTATGGAAACTTAAGAGGAAAGCTAAGTGTAATATCTAAGATACTACTTAATACCCATGTAATATCTAAATTTTGAAGGTTAAACCAGGATTACATATTCAGAATCAACCCAAGATGGTTTGGGTATATACTTATTTTTTACATTTCTGTGTTCCATTACTAATATTTAAGAGTTTTGCTCCTATGTGAGTGTGAGAAATTGGCCTGTAAATTTATGAAACAGTATTTTTGCTAGAATTTCTTGTCAACATTATGTTGTACTCAAAAAGTGAGTTGAGAACATTTTTCCCTTTCTCTAAAATATGGATGAGTTTGTTTAAGATTGGCATTATATATCTCTGAAGCATTGGTAGACTTTATCCCTGGTTATTTGATCCTTAGTTTTCTTTGTGGAAGGTTTGTAATTATGTATTTAGATTTCTTTAATGGTTATTTGAGTATAGAAAACTTGTTTCTTGTTTCATTGTTGCTAAGTTCTGGTTTTCCATTTCACCTAAAATTGCACAGGTATTAGCATAACATTGTTTATTGTGTACTATACATATTTTTTTGTGTGTTTGCCTGTTTTCTTAGTTTCTCTTTTTCCTTTTATCAATTTTCTAGGGAGTTATCACTTTAAAAGATGTTTTCATAGTATGATCATTTGGCTTTGTTAATCCCTTTTATTTTATGCTTTTTCATGTTTTATAATTCTATTTTTCTGTATTTAAGTTTTCTTAAAATTTTTAATAAATTTTTTATTAATTTTTCAGATCTATGGTTAGGTATTTTATTAACAGCTCCTCTTATGTCCTAATGTGTGTCTATATGCATTTAAGTCCATAAGGCATGGATTTAAGTGTATTTTATAAGCTTAATATGTGATTATTACACAGTTATTCATCTTAAATATTTTATAATCTCCGTTGTGAATTCTAGTTTAAAATACATTCCCTACTTTCCAAATATTTGGGGATTTTCTGTTTATATTTTTTAATTTCTTATGCTGTGACCGAAAAACATATTCTGTATGATTCTTGTCTATTGGATGGATTAAGATTTGTTCTATGACTTTCTATGTCAATTTTGGTAAATATTTTATGTGTACTTTAAGTATAAAGTACGTTTTGTTGTAGTTTACCATCGTCTGTCAGATGTGTATTAGGTCAAGTTTGTTTATCATTTTACTAATACAGTTTTTATCTTTACTGATTATTTTCTCTTATTAAGTTATTTCAAAATACATCACTGTGCTTATGAATTTGTCTACTTATTTTGTTTCAGTAAATTTTTTTCTTTGATAATTTACACCTCTTATAACTTGCAAATGAAATAATTTTTATCAATATCATGTCCCTCTGTAATTTAGTAACGCTTTTTGCCTCAGTCTTATCTGATATTAACACAACTGTATTAACTTTCTTTGGTTTTGTTTGCATGGTCTGTCTTTTTTCATTTTTTCACTTAGAATTTTCTCTATGTCTTAGGTTTTCTGTGTGTAAAGCACACATGTTTTATGTTTCTGAAACTCTTTTGTCTTTTAATTAAACTATTTAGTCTACTTCCACTTTCTAATATATTTAGATTTATTTATTTTAAAATTTTTATTTGATATTGGAGTACAGTTGATTTACGACGTGTTAGTTTCAAGTGTACAGAAAAGTGGTTCAATTATACATATACATATATCCATCTAAATATATTTAGATTTGAACCTACTGTTTTACTTACTGTATGCTTTTTATTTATTGCATGTCATCTATTCATTTTTGTCTTCTTTCTGTATAAATTTTTCATATTATTTTATTATTCTTCCCATAGTAGATTAGTAGTTACACACCATTGTATTTTTCTCTAGTGATTACCTTAGATATTGTAAGATGCATCCTTGAGTTACCTATATTTATTGGATACAGAAAAATAGACAGACTTATTAACCAAATATTATTCCCTTGAGTTTATATTCTACAAGGAAAAAGGAATGTACATAGTTTATTGTAATAGCCAATAATGAAGAGATAGATTCTATGAATATAAATACATAAAATAATATCTCAGCTAATAAGACTGAGAAAGAATTCATAGAGTGCCCGACATTGTAAGTCAACTATACTTCAATAAAATATGTCTATTAAAAAAATTATCAAGGGAGAGATGGCGATGTGAGGATTTTCGTTTTACTGCATTCAGTGGTAACTTTTATATTATTATTTGTTTATTAATGCAAATAAAGAAAACCTATACTAGTGGTTCATATTGTTTTTCTTCCTAGCAAATCTGTTTGTACACACTCATATTCTCACTAATTGAGTAGCTATTCATGTGAGTCGTAAAATTTTGTCCATCACAATACACAGTGATTAAAACTGTTGGATTTTTTTCCTCCCTAGGTTATTTCATTTTTAGCTGCAGTTTTGGGTAAAAAGGGAACTCGTGAAGATATTGAAAATAACATGCCAGAATTTTTACTGAGAAATATGAAAAAGGATCCCCCTTCTACAGCAAAAAAGGTAAAATATCTAGAAATATAAACTTCATGAAGTTGGTATTGCAAAGGTGTGTGGAAATTTTGAAACATTACACAGTATAGTATAAATTTAAAATAAGAATTTATAGACACTAAATGTTTGTTTTATAAACCTAATTTCTGAAGGAGTACCAGTTTCATCCTTAAATTAGATTTGATTTACTCTCAAAATAGTAAAATATAATTTGTTTGAATTTTGGGGAGGCTTTGAATCTTTTTCTTGTCAAGATTTTCAGTTAATTTGATTAATTTGTTAAATTTCCATGAATGTGTATGTAAAGTTAATTGAGGTCCATTGTATTGTTTTTTATTTATTTGAGAATGAAAAACAGTTGTAGATATTTCTTACAAAGGTATGTCCTGATGAAGTTGCTTAGCAAAATAACCGCCTCTTGAAAATATGAAACAAATCTTCCCTGAACAAGGACCGTCGAAGCTACAGTCAGAAAAGCTCAGATCTAGGCTTGTCCTTCTGTGACCATGTGACTGTTAATGCTATTCATAACCCTTCTTAAGCTTTCTCCTTTGTAAACATACATTTATAAATGTCTTATACATAATTCTTATAAAAAAATAAGAGATTTCTTTAAAAAAATGAAATCCACAAAGAAGGGTGTATTGTAGGTATGTGGGCAGCTTCCTGGGTGGCTCAGTGGTAAAGAATCCACCTGCCAATGCAGGAGACGGGGGAGATGCGGGTTCAATCCTTGGGTCAGGAAGATCCCCTGCAGTAGGAAATGGCAACCTGCTCCAGTATTCTTGCCTGGAAAATTCTATGGACAGAGGAGCTCAATGGGCTATAGTCCACAGAGTCGCAAAGAGTTGAACATGACTGTGCAACTGAGTTTTCGAGTGTGCGTGCTCGCACACACACACACACACACAGACACAGAGGTATGTGTCTGACTTTTGTCCTCAGCATCCAGGAAACTGGATAAAAATAAAGTTGAAGTGACTTTATGAAATCCTTATCATATTATGGTAATAAACTACTTTCTACAGGTTTTAAAACCATATCTTTTATATAATTCTCATACCTAGAATTTCTGAGAAGGTCAAGTTTACTCCTGTCTATAATTCGGGGCATTTCAGTGTAAACTTTTGAGAAACGTTGGCCTAAGGTATTATTAGTAATAATTATTGTTACTTTAAATTTCCTATTATTTTCAAATTTAATTAGACCCTAATGAAACATTATAATTCTTAATGCGTTTTAAGTTTTCAAGAGTTCAAGCACTGTTTTTCACTTTGTTTTCAGATTGATTTGAGTATGTTGAACCATCCTTGTATCCCTGGAATAAATCTCACTTGATGGTGTATGATCCTTTTAATGTATTGTTGAATTTAGCTTGCTAATATTTCATTGAGGATGTTCATTGGACATATTAGCCTGTTTTCCTTTCTTGTGGTATCCTTATCTGGTTTTGGTATCAGGATAATGCTGGCTTTGTGAATGAGTTTGGAAGCATCGTCTCCTTTTTGTTGTTGTTGGAAGAATTTGCAAAGAACTGGTTTTATTTGGTAGAATTTACCAGTGAAGGTGTTTGGTCCTAGATTTTTGTTTGTTTGGAGGTATTGGTTACTGATTGAATCTTCATGCTAGTAATTCTTCTGTTCAGATTTTCTGTTTCTTCATGATTCAGTCTTGGTAGGTTGTATGTTTATAAGAATTTATTTCTACCTACCATTTATTCTGGCTTATTTGATTTGTTGATATATAATTATGCAGAGTAATTTTTATTATTCTTTCTATTTCTGGGTTATTATTTGTAATGTATCCTTCATTCTAATTATATTTATTTGACTCTTCTCTCTTTTTCTTAGTCTAGGTAAAGGTATCAGTTTTGTGTGTCTTAAAAAAAAACAGCCTTTAGTTTTTTTATTCATCTTTTCTGTTGTCTACTCTCTATTTCATTTATACTTTCTGATTTTTTGTTATGTCTTCCCCTTTACTAACTTTGAGCTTGATTTGTTCTTTTTATAAATTCTTGAAGTGTAAATTTTAGTTGTTTATATGATATCTTTTTTTTTTTTAATGTAGGCACTTATCACTGTATACTTCCCTCTCATAACTCCTTTGGCTGTGTCCCATACGTTTCGGTATGTTCTATTTCAGTGTTCATTTGTCTTAGGTATTTTTAAATTCATTTTTAATTTCTTCTTCAACCCACTGGTTGTTGAGGAGCATTTTATTTAATCTCCACTTATGTGTGAATTTTTTAGTTTTCCCCTTTGATTGTTTTTATACCATTGAGGTCAGATAAGATGGTTGATATGATTTTAGTCCTCCTAAGTTTATTAAGATTTGTCTTGTGTTCTAACATTTTGTCTGTCCTGGAGAATGTTCCATATGTGCTTGAGAAGGATGTGTATTCTGCTGTTGTTAGATGCATCTTGTATGTGTCAGTGTTTCTTTACTGATTTCCTCTCTGAGTGATCCCCGTAGTTGAAGGTGAAGTGTTGAAGTCTCTTATTGCTGACTTTTTTTCTCTTCAGGTCTGTTAATAATTTGCTTTCTATATTTAGATATTCTGATATTGGGTATATAAATATAGTTATTACATCCTCTTAAATTGACTCTTCGTCAATTCAAGCACTCTTCTTACAGTGCTTGGGTTAAAGCCTATTTTATATGACATAAAAGAGCTATGCTTGCTGTTTTTTGGTTTCCATTTGCATGGAATATCATTTTCCATTCACTCATCTTCAGTCTATATGTGTCTTTAAAGCTGAAGTGAATCTCTTGTAGGTAGTATATATTTGGGTCCCTTTTTTTAAAATCTAATCAACCACACTGTCTTTTAGTTGGATGATTTAATCTATTTACATTTAACATGCCATTACTTTCCATGACCCAGTCCTTCCAACTTCCTGTTCTTTGTTGAGCTTATATTATTGTTTTATCTTGTTGGTTGTTGTTGTATTTAGGTTTCTTCTAGGAAAATTCACTTTGTGGGGTTTTTTGGGGGGTAGGGAGGAGTTTTTTCTTACATAGGTAAAAGATGAATTCCTCAGGTCCTCAAATATGTCTTCAAAAATGTTATGAAGGGTATTTGGTAGTGCCCTTCTAAGCATTTTACCACTATTAGATATATATTTTTATATTCTTTTGTTTTAATGGCATCAATAAATGAATTTAGTTGGTAATTAGAACTGGAATTCTATAAAGAAGGTTTTGATGAGATTACCAGTGATATCCTACAATATCCTTGAGAAGCCTGTGTGAACAAAAATTGCAATTTTTTGTGATGAAATTTATGAAAGATAAATTTGTTTATGAGTGATTTAAAACTTTGAGCATTTTTAAAACATAGTCTATGAAATAGCTGTATTTATTATGCTCATGCCATAATTGCAGTGGAATCCTGAAAAATTAATGTTAGAACCACTTAAAAAATATCCTTTTAATGAATTTAAATGTTATGTTATCAGTTAAGGAGTGATGAGTTTGAGTTATGTATGTGTGTTACATGATACATCTTATATATTTTTTTAACATTTTCAGGGGTGAATAAATCATCTAAGAATGTGTGAAATAGAGGTTTTGTGCCAAGAATAAATTCCTAGAGGAAAAGATACAAACTTTGCATCAGATACTAATTCTTGGAATGATTATTCAGATTTAGGCTGTTAAGATTGAAATTCAGTCTTTACGAAGATGAATCAAATACTACTATCTTGTTTGGCAAAACTTCAAAAATATTATAATCTTGTGTGGTAAAACTTTAGTCATTTTGTATAAAATTCATAATCAGATTAAGGCAGAGAAGGATGAAATTTCTAGCAATCATAATACCAGAATCAGCTGCAACTTCATTGATGATTAGACAAAAAATTTTTCCAGTGTTTTACTTACTATGCACTATTTCTTTAGTTTATTGTCTTGCAAATGATGCTACTTGTTTGATTTTCTGCTGTTGCAGTCTTCATATACTTTGGATATTAACCCCTTGTTGTATACATGATCTGCAAATATTCTCTTCCATTCGGTAGGTTTCATTTTCATTTTGTTGATTTCCTTTGCTGGGCAGAAGCTTTTTGGTTTGATGTAGTCCTGCTTTTTAGTTTTTGCTTTCGGTGTTAATTAAAAAAAAATTATTGTCAAGATGTTTAAGAGCTTACAGCCTGTTTTCCTCAGAAGTTCTTTGGCTTCAGGTCTTAGTTTTGAATCTTTAATCCATTTTGAGTTTAGTTTTGTGTGTGGTATAAGATAATAGCCCAGTTTCATTCTTTTGCATGTGGTATCCAGTTTTTTTAGCACCATTTATTGATTTCTTAACAATATTTATTCATCCATGAGCATGGATTTTCTTTCCACTTATTTATGACATTAAAAATTTTTAATCAATATCTCACAGTTTTCAGTGTACAAGTCTTTTATTTCTTTGTTTAAATGTATTCCTAGTTGTTTTATTCTTTTTGATACGATTATAAATGGGATTGTTTGCTTAGTTTCTCTTTCTAATAGTTTATTGTTAGTATATAAAAATAAAACAGATTTTTGTATGGAACTGAATATCCTGTAACTCTGCTCAGTTTTTCTATCAGTTTTTTCAGTTTTCTGGTGGAGGGCTTAGGGTTTTCTATGTATTTCTACGTCATTGGGAAATAGTGACAATTTACTTCCTTCCTGGTTTGGATTTTTTCTTCCCTCTTGCTAGGACTTTCGGTACTATGGGAATAAAAGCTGTAGAAGTGGGCATCTCTGTTTTTTTTCCTTGTCTTACATGCAAAGTTTTTAATTCTCACCAATGAGTATAATCTTACCTGTCTGCTGGTTATATATAGCCTTTATTATATTGATGCATGTTCCCTCTATACCAGATTTGTTGACTTTTTATCATAAATGGATGTTGAATTTCCTCAAATGCTTTTTCTGCTCCATTGAGATGACTGTATTCTTCATTTTGTCACTATGGTGTATCATGTGATTGATTTGCATATGTTGAATCATCCTTGCATCCATGGAATAAATCTCACTTTTCCAAAGTGTAAGGTCATTTTGATATACTGTTGGATTCAGTTTGGTAATATTTCACTGAGAATTTTTGTATTTATGTTCATCAGGGATCTAGCCTATAATTTTCCTTTCTTGTGGTATCCTGATCTGATCTTGGTATCAGACCTCATAAAGTAAGTTTGAATGCATGTCCTGCTCTTACATTTTTTTTGAAGAGTTTGACAAGGATTGGTGTTAATTCTTCATTGAATGTTTGGTAGATTTTACCAGTGAAGCTGTCTGTTTCTGAACTTTTATTTGGAGGTTTTTGGTTATTGATTCAATTTCCTTACTTGGAGCTGTTGTGTTCACATTTTCTATTTCTTAGAAATAGAAAAAAATAGAAAACTGAATCACTAAGATTGTGATTCAGTCTTAGTAGGTTGTATGTTTCTAAAAAGGATACATGATAAATTTCATCTAGATGTCCAGTTTGTCAGTATAAAATGATTCATAGTAGTCTCTTATGATCCTTTTTATATCTGTGGTATCTGCTTTATTAAGAAGAGGTGGCAAGAATACACAGAAGAACTATACAAAAAAGATCTTCACGACCAAGATAATCACAGTGGTGTGATCACTCACCTAAGAGCCAGACATCCTGGAATGTGAAGTCAAGTGGGCCTTAGAAAACATCACTATGAACAAAGCTAGTGGAGATGATGGAATTACAGTAGACCTATTTCAAATCCTGAAAGATGATGCTGTGAAAGTGCTGCATTCAGTATGTCAGAAAATTTGGAAAACTCAGCAGTGGCCACAGGACTGGAAAAGGTCAGTTTTCATTCCAATCCCAAAGAAAGGCAATGCCGAAGAATGCTCAAACTACCACACAGTTGCACTCATCTCACACGCTAGTAAAGTAATGCTCAAAATTCTCCAAGCCAGGCTTCAGCAATACGTTAACTGTGAAGTTCCAGATGTTCAAGCTGGTTTTAGAAAAGGCCGAGGAACCAGAGATCAAATTGCCAACATCCGCTGGATCATGGAAAAAGCAAGAGTTCCAGAAAAACATCTATTTCTGCTTTATTGACTATGCCAAAGCCTTTGATTGTGTGGATCACAATAAACTGTGGGCAATTCTTCAAGAGATGGGAATACTGGACCACCTGACCTGCCTCTAGAGAAACCTGTATGCAGGTCAGGAAGCAACAATTAGAACTGGACATGGGACAACAGACTGGTTCCAAACAGGAAAAGGAGTACGTCAAGACTGTATATTGTCACCCTGCTTATTTAACTTCTATGCAGAGTACATCATGAGAAACGCTGGGCTGGAGGAAGCACAAACTGGAATCAAGATTTCCAGGAGAAATATCGATAACCTCATATATGCATATGACACCACCCTTATGGCAGAAAGCAAAGAAGAACTAAAAAGCCTCTTGATGAAAGTGAAAGAAGAGAGTGAAAAAGTTGGCTTAAAGCCAACATTCAGAAAAATGAAGATCATGGCATCTGGTCCCATCACTTCATGGCAAATAGAATGGGAAACAGTGGAAATAGTGTCAGACTTTATTTTTGGGGGCTCCAAAATCACTGCAAATGGTGACCTCAGCCATGAAATTAAAAGACACTTACTCTTTGGAAGAAAAGTTATGACTAACCTAGACAGCATATTAAAAAGCAGAGGAATTACTTTGTCAACAAAGGTCTATCTAGTAAAGGCTATGGTTTTTCCAGTGGTCATGTACGGATGTGAGAGTTAGGCTATAAAGGAAGCTGAGTGCTGAAGAATTGATGCTTTTGAACTGCGGTGTTGGAGAAGATTCTTTAGAGTCTCTTGCACTGCAAGGTGATTCAACTACTCCATCCTAAGGGAGAGCAGTCCTGTGTGTTCATTGGAAGGACTAATGTTGAAGCTGAAACTCCAATTTTTGGTCACCTGACGTGAAGAGCTGACTCATTTGAAAAGACCCTGATGCTGGGAAAGACTGAAGGTGGGAGGAGAGGGGAACAACAGAGGATGAGATGGTTGGATGGTGTCACTGACTCAGTGGACATGAGTTTGGGTGAACTCGGGAGCTGGTGATGGACAGGGAGGCCTGGCGTGCTGCGGTTCATGGGGTCGCAAAGAGTTGGACACGAATGAGCGACTGAACTGAAGTGATCTGCTTTAAATTCTCTTATTTCTGGTTTTATTTATTTGAGCCTTCTTTCTTTCTTTCTGTTATATCTAACTAAAGGTTTTCTAATTTTATTTGTATTGGTAAAGAATCAGCTTTTGGTTTTATTAACCTTGTCTGTTGCCTTGCTAGTCTCTATTTCATTTATTTCCTCTCTGATGTTTATTAAATCCCTCATTTTACTAACTTTGGGCTTCATTTTGTAGTGTGTGTTTTTTCTGGTTCCCTAAGGTGTAGAGTTTGGTTGCATATTTGAAAATTTTCTTAATTCTTGAGGTAGTTCTTTATCACTGAACTTTCCTCATAGAGTTGCTTATAGAATTGAGCAGTCCTCGTAGAATTGATGTCTAGTTTCATACCATTGTCGTCAGGAAATGTGTTTGACATGACTTCAGCCTTCATAAATATATTAGGACATTTTTGTGGCTTAACATACGATGTTTTCTAGAGAATGTCCCATGTGAATTTAAGCATATATTATGCTGCTTTTGGAATGTTCAGTATGTAAGTTTTAAGTCAGTCTGGTCTGAGTCATTTAAGGTGCCGCATGTATTTATAGATTCGACTTTGCTTAATTCTTGAATATTCTTGATAGTTGATTTACTGTTCATTTATTTGCTTTATTTATGTTTTCTTCAAATAGTTATAATTTTACTTGTCATTTCCATTCTCGTGTTTTGTTTATTATGTTTTCAGTCAGTTCAGTCGCTCAGTTGTTTCTGACTCTCTATGACCCCATGGGTTGCAGCATGCCAGGCCTCCTGTTCATCACCAGCTCCCGAAATTTACTCCAGCTCATGTCCATTGAGTTGGTGATGCCATCCAACCATCTCATCCTTTTGTTGTTCCCTCTCCTCCCACCTTCAGTCTTTCCCAGCATTAGTGTCCTTTCAAATGAGTCAGTTCTTCATATCAGCTGGCCAAAGTATTGGAGTTTCAGCTTCAGCATGTCTTTCCGATGAATATTCAGGAGTGATTTCCTTAAGGATTGACTGGTTATATCTCCTTGCAGTCCAACTGATGCTCAAGAGTCTTCTCCAGCACCACAGTTCAAAAGCATCAATTCTTCAGTGCTCAGCTTTCTTTATAGTCCAACTCTGACATCCATATATGACCACTGGAAAAACCATAGCTTTGACAGGACGGACCATTG
The DNA here is from genome assembly GCF_001704415.2 of Capra hircus. Taxonomy (NCBI): domain Eukaryota; kingdom Metazoa; phylum Chordata; class Mammalia; order Artiodactyla; family Bovidae; genus Capra; species Capra hircus. Next base: position 82,373,678 of record NC_030815.1, read on the forward strand.
TTGGCAAAGCAATGTCTCTGCTTTTTAATATGCTGTCTAGGTTGGTCATAACGTTTCTTCCAAGGAGCAAGCATCTTTTAATTTCATCGCTGCAGTCACCATCTGTAGTGATTTTGGAGCCCAGAAAAATAAAGTCTGACACTGTTTCCACTGTTTCCCCATATTTGCCATGAAGTGATGGGACCATGGCATCACTAAGATCAGATGCCATGATCTTAGTTTTCTGAAAGTTGAGTTTTAAGCGAACTTTTTCACTCTCCTCTTTCACTTTCATCAAGAGGCTCTTTAGTTTTTCTTTGCTTTCTGCCATAAAGGTGGTGTCATCTGTATATCTGAGGTTATTGATATTTCTCCCAGCAATCTCGATTCCAGGTTGTGCTTCATCCAGTCCATTGTTTCTCATGATGTACTCTGCATATCAGCCTTGACATACACCTTTCCCTATTTGGAACCAGTCTGTTGTTCCACGTCTAGTTCGACCTATTGCTTCCTGACCCGCATACAGGTTTCTCAAGAGGCACGTCAGGTCGTCTGATATTCCCGTCTCTTTAAGAATTTTCCGCAGTTTGTTGTTGTTGCGTTTAACTGGAAGTAATTTTACTTGTCATTTCCATTCTCATGTTTTGATTATTCTGTTTAATGAAACAGATGATAGTGATTGTTTTGCTAACCATTGATCTGCACAGAATGAAATTGATCTGATATCCATCTGTAACTTGCCACTTTGTTAGAATATTTGTCAAATTTTAGTATTACTATTATGCTGCTTTTCTAAAAAGGATTTGGAGAGGCTCCTAGAGTAGGTTCTCAACTAAAATTTTCATATATTAAATCACCAGAATATACCAAGGGAAAGATTATGCATAGTTAGCATGTAAATTAATTAGATTTGACATTTTTGAAAGAATTAGGTTATATGCTTTAGAACTTTGAGTTAAGTAGTAAAAATTCCAATTTTATGATCTGTAAATTCTCTCAATATAGGTACATTTTATTTTTCAGTTTGATGTATCACTTCCTCCAGTATGAAATTTTTACTTTGGCTATCGTGCTTGGTCATTGTCCTCTGAATATACAGTCCTCTTCCTACCTTGCCATTGACACATGCCTTCATTCATTAATTTATTTATCAACTGAACACCTTTATTTTCTAAGCACAGCACAAAGTACTGTAGTTACAGTGGATTTAAGATGTGAACATGATATATTGTTATCGGTTAAGAGCTTTGGAATTATACAGGCATGGGTTCATCTTGCTTAATAACATTGTGGCATTGGGCATATTACTTAACATCTCTGCACCTTAGTTTTATCATCTTTAAAAAGGAAATATAAAATATTTCTATTTTATAGCCTCTTTTATGTAAAATTCTTGAGGTAAGGTCTGTTAACTACCTTGCACTGTCTTTAGCCCATAGTAAGTGCTCAGAATTGGTTCTGGTAATTGTTAATACTATAACTACTCCTACCACAAAAATCATCACACATGGAAAACATCTTTGAGTATTTTGTCACAGTACATAACACATCATTTTTCTAAAGCAATAGTATACAAAGAATGAAAATTTAAAAGCATGTACCCTAATAATTGAACTAATTTTTTTGAAAGAGATAAAAGTAATTTAATACTCTGTAGTTGTACTGTTAAATGTGGCCTCTGTTGATTTCTTAATAACTTTGAATGGGCAAATTTAAATTTTATTTATATTACATTTTAGGCCTAGTTTTGTAAAATTGTTTATTGACTTCAGAAAAAATGGAGTTGCTTTGTAATTAGTGACCTAGCAGTTGGACAGTTCTTTCCATTTTATTGTTTTGGCATTCTTTGCTTAAATAAGGCTTATTGAGTTAAGAATTTTTCACAACATGGTAGTAAATACTTCAAGTTATTCTTCTTTTATACTTTCTCTGGACTTTGCAAATGGCGTAGCTCAGTTCTCTTTCCTCTTTTAGTATAAAAATTAGTTATTGATTTATTTGATTTACTTTTCATAGTTTTGAAGATCAGTAATGTCCATAAGGAATGTCTTAATTTTTAAACTTCTATTGGAATCCTAAAGCTGGTTCTAGAAATCTTTACATTCATTGACACCTTTGGTGAATGACCTCTCAAGTGGAAAACTACTCAAAGTGCTCAGATGGTGTTTGGATAACATTTTCATTGTGTAATATTGAAAAGAGGGTAGGCTTTTTACTTGTAGCCCCCATTTTTTATTGAAGGAGAAAAATGGAATTCATAGAGTAAATTCCAAGTAGAAGACAAAACTATTTGAGAATTAATCTTCTGTTCTTTTTCTTTTTTCTGTTTCTGAAAGAAAGTCACAGACTTGATATCTTACAGCTGATAAATGGCCCAGCTGAAATGCTTCATAGAAGAGAATGTAGGATTTAGAGTAATATTATTATATTATTTTTTGTTAAACTGAAAATTTTCAGTATATTTAATTAGTTCATTTTTATCAGTAGGACCAAGTATAAAACTTTAGGAAAGAAACTTACTTAAACCCTATTAAAGATAATAGTTCAGGAACAGTGGTAACAGTAAGAGACAAAAACATTAGAAATTAAAATGGTTGATGCCAGCAGGATTTTGGATTGGTATAGGAAAGGTCAATGAAACCCCAGAACATTTATTTGAAGACTAAACAGATAATATGTTATTAATCTCAATGGGTTAGGATTTACATGAGTTAAGAGAGAATAGGAAGAGAGTAAGTAGAGACAGTAAGTACTGATAAACTCCTGAGGATCATTGCTATAAAGAAAGTAAAGTAATGGGTGATAGTTTGAGAGAGATATAAGTTTTAATAGCTTGAGAGAGATGTAGGAAGAAGTCTTTTTTATTTGTTTTGTTTTATTGAGAACAATAAATTTGATTGGTTTTATTTATTGAGAAATATTAGAACATGTTTGTGTTTATATGTGTTCTGTTAAAAAGCAAAATTTAATCATGTTGGGAAGATTGGGGCCAGTTTCTTCAGCATTGACTTCAGGTTGACAGGAAGTAATGGGAGCCACTATGTAAAGTTCAGAGTTTGTCTTTAAATAAGGACATGGGCAGTACACCCATGGTAATAGATGGGAGGGCAGAATATATGGAAGTAAATATAGGTAGGTTATTGATCTAGTGGTAAGAGAAGAGGAGGTTTTCTTCTAATTGCTTTAATTTTCCAGGTCATCAACTGATAGTATCTGAAAGAGGGGGGAAAGAAAATGGGACTAGGAAAGTGAAACAGAAAGAGAGCTCTGGAAGAGCATACATTTCAAGAAAAACAACCTGGCCTGCTTTGCATATTTCTATTACCAGTGTGGCCCTTGAAGTTAATATTGGGATCATGAGTATACTCTTCTCTGTTTCAGAAAATTACTTTTTCCTTATTCCTCAGCTCCTTTTGAGGGGAAAATAAAAAATAGCTGTTACTTTGGACAGGGCTGGGTATCTATTTTTTTTCTTAAGAATAACAATAAAGTAATGTTTGATGGTCTTCTTAGTTAGATATATTCAGTTGCTCAATTGTATTTATACTTATTAACTACAGTGTTAAAAAACAAAGAATAGGATAGTTGATATTCTGTTTTAACTTTGGGGTTCTTTGTCATTAAAAAAATTATGTCATACATTTTTCTTCTTCTTCTTATAGATGTTCTTAATAGTTGCTCCTCTTTCTGTCCTCTACAACTGGAAGGATGAGCTGGACACCTGGGGATATTTCAGAGTCACTATTTTACATGGTAACAAAAAGGATAGTGAACTGATTCGTGTGAAACAGAGGAAATGTGAAATTGCTCTAACAACTTACGAAACACTGCGCTTATGTCTGGACGAACTTAACAGGTAATCAGAATAATGGGAGTGATTGCATTAGTATTCTGCTTACATCAGCTGTTATTTATGCCTTTGTATTGTGGGGCTTTCCAGGCAGCTCAGTGGTAAAGAATCTGCAGAGTTGAAAGAGACGCAGGTTTGACCCTTGGGTTGGGAAGAAACCCTAGAGGAGGAAATGGCAACCTACCCAGTATTCTTGCCAGGATAATCCCAAGGACAGAGGAGCCTGGTGGGCTACAAAGAGTTGGACATGACTGAGCAACTAAACACTTTATATTGTAAATATTTTTAAGCTGTAAATATTCTTTAGCATTATTTAATTTGATTTCAAAGTTATTGAAATAGACAGTTTATAGTAATTAACTCATTTTCTAAGAAGGAAAACCTGAGTCAGGGTTTCTACAGTTCCTTATTTTATTTCCTCTATTGCCTCTCCAAGCAGTGCCTATTAATAAATAAGACTTGTCCTAAATCTCATGTACAATGTTTTGTGTATTTGATGCCTCTAGACTAAAATAGTGAGTTTCATGAATGATTTTACTTAAGGGAGTCTGTTGTTAATGTAGAGTGGCAGAAAATACATATACATATTGAGAACCCCTATAACAAGACTATAGGTACCCAGAAGAAATGAACTACATTTTAAGATTTTAGCGGGGAATCTAGATACAGTCAATTATGAAGTCATGTGTGTGCTATGATGTGGAATAGAGGATGTTATGGGAGCATGTGAGGAGCCTGACTGCTGCAGAGTGAAGAGACTAGTCAGAGAGCTTCGCACAGAAGATGATCTATGAGCTTATTGAGGACTGAACGATGAGTACGAGAAGGAGAATCGAGCAAGAGGGAACAAACATTTGCAGAGGCCTCCTAACAACAAAGGTCCCAGCACTTTTTAGTAAATGAAAGCAGTTCTGATGCTTTGTGCATGTAATGACTATACCTAGAACGTAAAAGGATAGTGGCCAGGAGACAACACCAGTGTGGTAAGCAAGGAACAGATCGTAAGACTATTTAATGCTTCTTAGAGGATTTTGATCTTTATTCTTAGAACAATAAGAGTCTCCCTGAAGTGTTTTCAGGGGATTACTATTATGATAAAAAATGATCAGATTTGCATTTTACAAGTCATCATGTTGCTGTTTGTGCAGAATAGAGCCAAATTGAATGGTGAAATTCCAATTAAGAGGCTTGTTCCAGTCCCAACTCCAAGGACCTTGGAATGTAACTAAAGGTAATTAAGTTAAAATGATACATTAAGGTGGGGACTGAGGCCAGTCTGACTGATTGTCCTTGGAAGAAGAGAAGGATATGTCAGGAGCTTGTATACACAGGAAACGATTCAGGAAGATGTATGTAGCAAGAGGGCAGTAGTCTCTAAGCATAGGCGTGAAAAGAAAGTGAAAGTTGCTTGATCATGTCAGCCTCTTTGTGACCCCATGGACTATATAGTCCATGGAATTCTCCAGGCTAGAATATTGGAGTGGGTAGTTGTTGCCTTTTGCAGGGAATCTTCCCAACCCAGGGACTGAATACATGTCTCCTGCATTGAAGGCAGATTCTTTACCAGCTGAGCCACCAGGGAAGCCCAAGCAAAGGAGAGAGACCTCAATGGAAACCAAACCTGCCAACACTTTGATTCTGGAATTCAAGCCCCCAGAAATGTTGTGTTGGGCATCTTTTGATCATCATCATGTTTTTGAGAATCTGCTGTGTTATTGAATGTATCAGTGATCATTCTGTTTAATGCTGAGTTGTATTGCATTTTATAAATATATCATACTTTGTTACCTATTCATTTGAGGATAGATATTTGGGTTTTCTGGTTTTGGTTATTAAAAGTAAACATTGTGTAATATTTGTGTGTAAGACTTCTTTGACATACATTGTAATTTCTCTTGGATAAATTCCTGAGAGTGGGATTTCTAGATGGTGAGTATAAGTTTAAATTTGAAGAAACTGAGAAGCCATTTTTCCAGAGTGATTGTATCATTTTACTCTAACTAGCCATCTATTAGAGTTCATTTGCTTCATATACTCAACAATATTTGGTATAATCTTTTTGTTTTTAGTGTGTATGGTGGTATCCCATTTCAATATAATTTGCCTTTATCTGATCTATATACACTTGAAAAAAGTGTTTGTTCTGTAATTGTTGGATATACTGTTCTGTAGGGCTCAGAGGTTAAAGCGTCTGCCTCCAATGCAGGAGACCCGGGTTCGATCCCTGGGTCGGGAAGATCCCCTGGAGAAGGAAATGGTAACCCACTCCAGTATTCTTGCCTGGAGAATCCCATGGACAGAGAAGCCTGGTAGGCTACAGTCCATGGGTCACAAAGAGTCGGACACGACTGAGTGACTTACTTTCACTTTCAAATATCAGTAAAGTCAATTTGGTTAGGTGTTGTTCAAGCATTCTCTGTCTTTACTGATTTTCTCCCCAGTTGGTTTACAGTTTCTAGGAGAGGAATATTGAAATCTTCAATTACAATTATAGATTTGTTTATTTCTCCTTTTGTTTCAGTCAGTTTTCAATTCATATATTTTGAAGCTCTGTACTTAGGTATTGTGTGTTTGTGTTAGTCGCTCAGTCGTGCCCGACTCTTTGCGACCCCATGGACTGCAATCCACCAGGTTCCTCTGTCCATGAGATTTTCCAGGCAAGGATACTGGAGTGGGTTGCCATTTCCTTCTCCAGGGGATCCTCCCAACCCAGGGATCGAACCCGGTCTCCTGCACTGCAGGCACACACATATCGATGATTAGTATTTTTTCCTTATGAATTGACCCTTTTATCATTAAAAATGCTCCTTTTAGGTCTAGAATCGTGAAATTTTCTCTGATGTTAATATAGACAATACAATCTTATCCTTACTGTATGTTTATCATTTTCTAGCTTTTAAGTTTTATCTGTTCGTTACGGTGAGTCTCTTGTGGTTAGCATGTTATCAGGTCTTGCATTTCTATCCATTTGGATGATCTGTGCCTTTTTATTTGGAGTGTTTAGTTCATTTATACTTAGTGTGGTGGATTTAGAGCTACCATTTTTGTAAGCTCTAGGATTTTATTTTAGTCCATTTACAAACTCATAACATTGCCTGTTAGTATACCCTATATGCTGTCAGAAGATAGGAACAATCTGAGGCATGAAGTTAAGTAACTTGTAAAAGCCTGCAACAAGTAAGTTGGGGTGAACAAGAGGTTTAAACCTTGACTTTGAATTCAGTATGTAAGAGATATTCTACATTTAGATAAATGTAATAAGTTTATTTATCTTAGTACCAGTCATATTTTAATTTTTGTTTGACTGTCTACCGCTTTAAACTGTGAGGTCTTCGATACAGGATAATGTCTGTGTTTTAGTGCTTATTATACTTCCAGGCATATAATTGCATTAGATGGTTATTTTCTGTTTGTTATAAATATTATATAAGAATTCCAAAGTAGAGTTATGTAAATATAAATCAAGTTTCTGTGTAAAATAAGAAATATAAAGTGTCTCAGTTTTTGTGGTATTCAGCTTTCCTTTGTTTGAATAGTTTTATTTGACAGATATTCAAAATAATTTATATTCAATCTGAGTAAATACTAAGTAATTTTTGTGAGACTGTTCTAAATGATAGACCAGGATTTATCATAATATACAGAGTAGATGAACACTATAGGAGTGGAGCTGTATCTCTTTTTCTTATTACTGTTAAATGTTTTACTTTATTTTTATCAAAGTTGTATACACATATTATTTCAAGAGCCAAATATGAACATAGTTCATTCCTGTCTGCCACAACCATTGCCTTTTCTTCAGAGACAGTCACCTTCTTTTACTTATCTTTTTAGTGTTTACTTTTATATCTCAAAGATCACATTCATGCTGCAACTTAAACTTATTTCAGTTTTCAGCATCACTTGTTGATTTACTATAATGAAAAATGATGATTTTGTTGTATTTTGCACTTCTGTTGCTTGCTTCACAGTGTCCTGGCTGGGATAGTTTGTGTAATAGGGAATAGTATATAGGAGATCCAACAACTTCTTAAACAGACTGTTGAACATTTTGTGGTTGTTCAGTCACTAAGTCATGTCCTACTCTTTGCAACCCCATGGACTAGAGTGTTCCAGGCTTCCCTATCCTTCAGTGTCTTCCAGAGTTTGCTCAAATTCAAGTCCTGGGAATCAGTGATGCTGTCTAACCATCTCATCCTCTGCTGACCCTTTCTTTTTGCCATCAGTCTTTCCCAGCATCAGGGTCTTTTCCAGTGAGTCAGCTCTTCCCATCAGGTGGCCAAAATATTGGAGCTTCAGCATCGTTCCTTCAAATGAATATTCAGGATTAATTTCCTTAAGTATCAACTGGTTTGATTTCCTTGTTGTCCAAGGGGCTCTCAAGAGTCTTCTCCAGCACCACGGTTCGAAAGCATCAATTCTTCAGTGCTTAGCCTTCTTTATGATCCAACTCTGACACAGGTAGATGACTAATGGAAAACCATAGCTTTGAATATGGACCTTTGCTGGCAAAGTGGTGTCTCTGGTTGTAAATACACTGTCTAGATTTGTCATAGCTTTCCTCCCAAGAAGCAGGTGTCTTTTAATTCATGGCTATACTCACTGTCCATAGTGATTTTGGAGCCCAAGAAGATAAAATCTGTCACCTTTGCCTTATCTGTTTGCCATGAACTGATGGGGCCAGAAGCCATGATTTTAGTTTATTGAATGTTTAGTTTTAAGCCAGCTTTTTCACTTTCCTCTTTCACCCTCATCAAAAGGCTTTTTGCTTCCTCATCACTTTCTGCCATTAGAATGGTTTCATCTGCATATCTAAGGTTATTAATATTTCTCCTGGCAATCTTGATTCCATCTTGTGATTTATCCAGCCCAGCATTTTGCTTGATGTACTCTGCATAGAAGTTAAATAAGCAGAGTGACACCATACAGCCTTGTCATACTCTTTTCCCAATTTTGAGCCATTCTGTTGTTCCATCTCCAGTTCTAATGATTGATTATTGACCTGCATAAAGGTTTCTCAGGACACAGGTAAGGTCTGGTTTTCCCATCTCTTTAAGAATTTTCCACAGTTTATTGACATCCACACAGTCAAGGTCTTTAGCATAGTCAATGAAGCAGAAGTAGATGTTTCTCTGGAATTCTCTTGCTTTCTCTTTGATCCAACAAATGTTAGCAATTTGATCTCTGGTTCCTCTGCCTTTTCTAAACCCATCTTATTCATCTGAAAATTCTCGGTTCATGTACTGCTCATGCCTCACCTGAAGGATTTTGAGCATTACCTTGATAGCATGTGAAGTGAGTGCAATTATATAATAGTTTGAACATTCTTTGGCATTGCCCTTCTTTGGGATTGAAATGAAAACTGACCTTTTCCAGTCTGGTAGCCATTGCTGAGTTTTCTAAATTTGCTGGCATATTGAATGCAGCATCATCTTTTAGGATTTGAAATACTTCAGCTGGAATTCTATCACTTCCTCTAGCTTTGTTTGTAGTAAGAGTCAACTAAGGCCTAGTTGACTTCACACTCTAGGATGTCTGGCTCTAAGTGAGTGAACACACCATTGTGGTTATCCCAGTCTTTAAGACCTTTATTGTATAGTTCTTCTTGCCACCTCTGCTTAATCTCTTTTACTTTTGTTAGTTCCTTACCGTTTCTTTCCTTTATCTTGCTCATCCTTGCATGAAGTGTTCCCTTAGTATGTCATTTACTTGGCAAGATGTCCAGTCTTTCACATTCTGTTCTTTTCTTCTCTTTCTCTGCGTTGTTCACTGAAGAAGGCTTTCTTATCTCTCTTTGCTGTTCTTGTTGTGATTTTAGTCACTGCCTCCTGTACAATGTTACAAACCTCTGTCCATAGTTCTTCAGGTACTCTATCAGATCTAATCCCTTGAATGTTTTCATCACCTCTACTGTATAATCATAGGGTTTTGATTTAGGTCATACCTGAATGCCTAGTGGTTTTCCCTACTTTCTTCAATTTAAGCCTGAATTTTGCAATATGGAGCTGATGATCTGAGCCATAGTCAGTTCCCGGTCTTGTTTTTGCTGACTGTATAGAGTTTCTCCATCTTTGGCTGCAAAGACTATAAATCAATCTGATTTCAGTATTGACCATCTGGTGATGTCCATGTATAGAGTTGTCTCTTGTGGTGTTAGAAGAGGGTGTTTGCTATGACCAGTGTGTTGTTTTGACAAAACTCTATTAATCTTTGTCCTGCTTCATTTTGTACTCCAAGGCCAAACTTGCCTTTCACTCCAGATATCTCTTGACTTCCTGCTTTTGCATTCCAATCCCCTAAGATGAAAAAGACATCATTTTTTTGATGCTAGTTCTAGAAGGTCTTTTAGGTCTTCACAGAACCATTTGGCATTAGTGGTTAGGGCATAGACTTGGATTACTATGATGTTGAAATGGTTTGCTTTAGAAACAGCCAAGATCTATTGTTTTTGTGATTGCACCCAAGTGCTGCATTTCAGACTTCTGTTGACTATGAGGATTACTCCATTTCTTCTAAGGGATTCTTAACCACAGTAGCAGATACAATGATAACCCGAATTGAAGTCAAAATTGCTGGGAGAAATATCAATAACCTCAGATATGCAGATGACACTACCCTATGGCAGAAAGTGAAGAAGAACTAAAGAGCCTCTTGATGAAAGTGAAAGAGGAGAGTGAAAAGTTTGGCTTGAAATTCAACATTCAGAAAACTAAGATCGTGGCATCCGGTCCCATCATTTCATGGCAAATAGATGTGGAAACAGTGGCTGACTTTATTTTTCTGGGCTCCAGAATCACTGCAGATGGTGACTGCAGCCATGAAATTAAAGACACTTACTCCTTGGAAGGAAAGTTATGACCAACATAGATAGCATATTAAAAAGCAGAGACGTTACTTTGTCAACAAAGGTCTGTGTAGTCAAGGCTATGGTTTTTCCAGTGGTCATGTATGGATGTGAGAGTTGGACTATAAAGAAAGCTGAGCGCTGAAGAATTGATGCTTTTGAACTGTGGTGTTGGAGAAGACTCTTGAGAGTTCCTTGGACTGCAGGGAGATCCAACCAGTCCATCCTAAAGGAGATCAGTCCTGGGTGTTCATTGGAAGGACTGATGTTGAAGCTGAAATTCCAATACTTTGGCCACCTGATGCGAAGAGCTGACTCATTTGAAAAGACCCTGATGTTGGGAAAGATTGAAGGTAGGAGGAGAAGGGGACGACAGAGGATGAAATGGTTGGATGGCATCACCGACTCAATGGACATGGGTTTGGGTGGACTCTGGGAGTTGGTGATGGACAGGAAGGCCTGGCATGCTGCGGTTCATGGGCTTGCAAAGAGTCAGACGCGACTGAGTGACTGAACTGAAGTGAATTAAATTTGCCCATTCCTGTCCATTTTAGTTCACTGATTCCCAAGATGTCAATGTTCATTTTTGCCATCTCCTGCTTGAGCACATCCAATTTACCTGATTCATGGACCTAACATTCCAGGTTCCTATGCAATATCGTTCTTTACAACATCTGACTTTACTTTCAGCACCAGACACAACTGCAGCTGAGCATCATTTCTACTTTGGCCCAGCCTCTTCATTCTCTGGAGCTGTTAGTAATTGCCTTCTTCCCTAGTAGCATATTGGACACCTTCTGACCTGGGGGGCTCATCTTCCTGCATCATATCTTTTTGCCTTTCATACTGTTCATGGGTTTCTCACAACAAGAATACTGGAGGGGTCTGACATTCCCTCCTCCAGTGAACCACATTTTGTCAGTGTTGAACACTTACCTAATCTAGTCTCCATTGGCATCTGGTCATACCATTTAAGAACTCAATAACATTAATCAGATTGTTTCTTGGCTTTCTCTGCTACTGGCATGGGATACTCCTTCCTCTGTTTCATAAATTGTTTTGTTCATCTTCTTCCCTGCTTTTAAAATCTTGTGATTGTTTTTTCCTCTTTTCCTTCGTTCTTAATCTCTTGTCCTTTATTCAGCTTTATATTAAGAAAATGATCAAACCTATAGAAAAATTGAAGTGATAGTACATGAATGTCTATATACTCAATCCCTATATTCACTGGTTGTATGTGTGCTTTTTTTGGAGGGGGGGGAGATAAAAGTTAACATGTGTGTTGACTATTAAATTCATTTAGTCTCTTCTAATGTAGAGCATTCCCTCGGCTTAAATTTTCTAATATAAGACATTTTGAGGAGACCAGGCCAGTTGTCTCTTAGGGTGTCTCACAGATTTGTCTGATTGCTTTTTCAAAGAGTTGTGTATTCCTCTACCATATGTATTTTGGTAAGCTGATTTTGATCTAAAGGCTTAATTAGATTCAGATCAGACATTTTTGACTAGAATACTTCATAAATGATACTATGGACTTCATATTATGTTACATCAGAAAATGTTAATGTCATGTTGTTTTAGTATTAAGGTTGCAAAGTTTGTCCTGTAGGCTAAGGAGATGATCATCAGATCTCTTCATCTTAAAGATATGTTTCTCCTTTTACAGTTAGAAGTAAATTGTGGGATTATCCTTTTCTACTAGTTAAATATTCTGGTCCTTCAGTCCTTTTGCTTAGTGATATTAACATTCAGAAATTACTGTTGTCTGAATCAGTTATTTTACTGGGTTTTCAAAATAATGTTTTCCTAAATTTATCATTTCTTTTACACTTATTAACAGCATTCTCCTGCATTTAGAAATTATCCACAGTTTCAACTGACATAGCAAGGTGAATGCTTGATTCTTTTGCTGCCATTTCCGATTTTCAGACTGGCACATTGATATGGTGGTCATCCACAAAGTTTCTCTCCCATTCCCCAACCCGCTTTTTTTGGTTATCAGTGTGGACTCATAGATTATTGAGGTGCAATTTATATGCCATAGAATGTACCCATTTTAAGCATAGAATGGTTTTTAGTAAATTTATAAAGCTGTGCAGTTATCACCACAACCCAGTTGAAGAACATTTTCATCACCTCAGACAGCTTTTTGTTTTCAGTCAGTCTTTGATCCCATCTCCAGTTCTGCTGCTGCTGCTGCTAAGTCGCTTCAGTCGTGTCCGACTCTGTGCGACCCCGTAAATGGCAGCCCACCAGGCTTCCCCGTCCCTGGGATTCTCCAGGCAAGAACACTGCAGTGGGTTGCCATTTCCTTCTCCAAAGCATGAAAGTGAAAAGTGAAAGTTAAGTCGCTCAGTCGTGTCTGACTCTTCGCGACCCCATGGACTGCAGCCTGGTCTAGGCAACCACTAATCTGCTTTCTGTCTCTATAGAATTGCCTTTTCTGGAGATTTCATGTAAATTTCATATAACATGTAGTCTTTTGTATCAGGCTTCTTTCACTTAGCATTTTTGAGGTTCCTCCTATAACACGTTTCAGTAGTTTATTCCTTTTTATTATTGAACAGTACTATTGTATATACCTCATTGTTTATCTAATGGATGACGTTTAGATTGTTTCCAGTTTGAGGCTATTATGAATAATGCTGCTGTGAACATTCATGTACACATCTTTGAGTAAATGTAAATTTTTTATTTCTCTGGGAAAGATATCTAGGAATGAAATTGCTGAGTGGTGTAAGGAGTTTTAACATTTTAAGAAACAGCCAAAGTGTTTTTTAAAAATGTCTGTACTTTGCCAAAAGCAGTGTGTCCAGTTTTCCTTGAAAATACTTAATTTTGTCAGTCTTTCCTGATTGCCAGTCAAATAGGTTTGTGGTGGTATCTCTCTCTTTTTTTTTTTTTCCTAATTATGAACTTTTTATGTGCTTATTGGCCTTTATATATCTTCTTTGGTGAAGTGTCTGTTAAAATATTTTAGCATCTTTTAATTGGATTGTTTTAACTTCTGTTGAGTTATAGTAGCTCTTTATATAATTCTGTATGCAAATTCTTTTATCAGATTATGATTTGCAAATATTTTCTCTGTAGCATAGCTGTATTATGTCTTTTCATTTTCTTAATGATGTCTGGAAGAGCAAAAGTTTTTTTTAACTTTGATGAAGTTCAACTTAACCAGGTTTTTTTAATTGACCATGCTTCTGGTGTCATAGATCTAAGAAATTTTTCTCTAACCCAAAATCATAAGAATTCTTCCTGCATTTTATAACTTTTATAATTTAGCTCTTTTTTTAGGTCTACAACCTCTTTTGAGTTAATTTTTATATATGGCATGAGATAAGAATCTAAAGTGAATTTTTTCACACAGCCCTTGGATTTTATATAGTCAGTGTTTTACACTGCCGTATAGTCATTATTAATGATGCTTTAATTTTTAAATTAGTTTTCCTCCTGTGTTCTTTGGACATGCCCCCATTTGTCTTTGAAAGCATCTGTGCTTTCTCAGTCTCCAGTATTTCCCTTGCTGCATACCTGAAACCAACTATTTCTTTGTGGGATCCTGCTTCCTTTTAGTGGATTGACCACTGTGGTTGTTCATTGCTTTTGGGGTAATAATCAATCCTAAACCTTTTTAGCAGGCAGAGCTATGTAGTGCAACTTTGTAGAAATCATGAGTTTATATTGATATTTTTTATTTGTAATTAGCATTATAAGTTTTGCTTATTTTATATTTATTTTTCTTTTTTATTACTTTTAAAAGATTCCTTTTATGATTTAGTCATGTTTAAATGAGTTATTTCTTTTCATTGTCCCTAAACAGAATCTCTACCCTTCTATCTCCCTACACCTTATATTTTCATGGGTTGTCCAAACTTGTGATCATTTAAACAACTAAGTGAAAATTCTGTGGAATCATGAGAGAGTAAAGAAGAAAAACTCTAAAACTTTGGTAGAGAAAACTGGCTAAAATTATACAGACTAAGAAAGGGACATTTTTTCAACCTTTTTTCCTTTTTGTCTCACTTTGTAGTTTGGCATGGTCAGCTATCATTGTAGATGAAGCTCATAGAATCAAGAATCCAAAGGCTAGAGTAACAGAAATTATGAAAGCTTTAAAATGTAATGTCCGAATTGGCCTCACTGGAACCATTCTTCAGAACAACATGAAAGAATTGTGGTGTGTTATGGACTGGTGAGTTTAGAAAATTATTTTCTCCTTTCTTAACCTTTTTTCCTAATTATGTGCTTCTGAAAAAAATTAGTTGTCTGTTTACAGAGGTGTTTTATCCCTAACATAGTATGCACAGTAAAGAGTCCCATGAAAACCCAGCTTTATATATTACTCTTGGTCCCTGAATTAAATATCTGAAGTAATTTACCAGTCCCATCATCTTCTTATAGTTATTCACTGAAATTGTCATAAAGAACATTCTGCTTTCTTGCCTTTTGTTACTGTTATCCTTAATAAACACGTGACTTAGCGTATCTCTTGAGAGCAAAAAGAAGTCTGTTTCTTATTAGTTTAATAAAGCCTTAACATTTTTCTTATTGCTTCTATAAAGGGCTGTGCCAGGACTATTAGGTAGCAGGATCCACTTCAAGAAGCAGTTTTCTGACCCAGTAGAACATGGTCAGAGACACACCGCAACGAAAAGGGAACTAGCTACTGGCCGAAAGGCCATGCAAAGGCTTGCAAGGAAGATGTCTGGGTGGTTTCTCAGACGAACCAAGACTCTAATCAAGGATCAATTGCCTAAGAAGGAAGATCGGGTGAGAACCGCTTTTGTGTATATTAGGAATTCCTTGTCATGTTTTATTTATTCTGAAAATACTTCTTTTGAAGAGGAAATCTGTCTCCTGTGGTGTTTTATGAATACAGTTTTCTGCATTTTACTCAGTGTGAAAAAAATTGTTATGTGCAGAATTTCGTAAAATATTAATCGAGCCTGAGAAATCTTCCTCACTAACTTTACTAACGTTTTATCTAACAGGTCTATTATTAGTATACATTAAACTCATTTCTCTTATTTTAGAACACAAAGGCTTTTGATACAATTCTTCCTCAAAGAGCAAAGATCTTCTTGCCCTAATGTGTTTTCCGTTCATATTTTGCCCATCTTATACTGTGTACTGTCTATAACCCAGTATGTGGTGTGCTGTGCTTAGTCACTGTCGTGTCTGACGCTTTGTCCCCCCACGGACTGTAGCCCGCCAGGCTCTTCTGTCCATGGGGATTCTCCAGGCAAGAATACTGGAGTGCATTACCATGCCTTCCTCCAGAGGATCTTCCCAACCCAGGGATCAAAGCCAGGTCTCCTGCATTGTAAGAGGATTCTTACAATGAGCCACCAGGGAAGCCTAAGAATATTGGAGAGGGTAGCTTATCCCTTCTCCAGGGAATCTTCCTGACCCAGGAATCAAACCGGGTCAATGCAATCTCCTGCACTGTAGGCAGATTCTTTACCAGCTAAGCTACCTGGGAAGCCCAGTATGAAAAGTGAAGGTGAAAGTCACTCAGTCATGTCCGACTCTTTGTGACCCCATGGACCATACGGTTCATGGAATTCTCCAGGCCAGAAAACTGGAGTGGGTAGCCTTTCCTTCTCCAGGTGATCTTCCCAACCCAGGGATTGAACCCAGGTCTCCTGCATTGCAGGCGGGTTCTTTACCAGCTCAGTCACAAGGGAAGCCCATAACCCAGTATGTTCTTTGGTATTTTAATTCTCACTACAGAACAAAGTAGTTAAAAGCTTCTTTTTAATAGGTACATTTCCTGTAGAATGCAATGTATATTTGCACAACTAATTTTAAGAGTTTGCATGAAAATTAAAATTAAATTCTGTTAATTGTGTAAGAAAATTTGAAGACTTGACTCTAACAGGATCTTTTTTATTTTTATTTTTTTCAAATGTTAAACCTTTTATTTTGTATGGGCGTATAGCTGATTTGAGCATCTTTTCATGTGTTTATTAGCCATGTATATGTCTGCTTTGGAGAAATATCTATTCAGGTCTTGTGCCCAGTTTTTGATTGGATTGTTTGTTTTTCTGGTATTGAGCTACATGAACTGATTGATATTTTGGAGATTAATTCTTTGTCAGTTTTTCATTTACTATTATTTTCTCCCATTTTAGGGTTGTCTTTTCACATTGCTTATAGTTTCCTTTGCTGTGCAAAAGCTTTTAAGTTTAATTAGGTCCCGTTTGTTTATTTTTATTTCCATTACTCTAGGATGTGGTTCACAGAGGGTCTCACTATGATTTATGTCAAGGACTGTAGTGTTTGTGTTTTCCTCTAAGAGATTTACAGTTTCTGGCCTTACATTTAAGTCTTAAATCCATTTTGAGTTTATTTTTGTATATATTTTTAGGAGGTGTTCTAGTTTCATTCTTTTTCATGTAACTGTCCAGTTTTCCCAGCACCACTCATTGACGAGACTGTCTTTTCTCCACTGTATGTTCTTACCTCCTTTGTCAAAGATAAGGTACCCATAGGCGTGTGGCTTTATCTTTGGGCTTTCTATATTGTTCCATTGGTCTATATTTCTATTTTTATGCCAGTACCATACTGTCTTGGTGACTGTAGCTTTATAGTATAGTCTCAAGTCAGGAAGGTTGATTCTTCCAGCTCCATTGTTCTTTCTCAAGGTAGCTTTGGCTGTTCGAGGTCTTTTGTGTTTCCATATACATTGTGAAAATTTTTTGTTTTGATAGTATTTTTGTCCTTTGCATTTCTGCATTGTCTGTTGTAACCTCCTTTTTCATTTCTAGTTTTCTTGATTTGATTCTTCTCCTTTTTTTTTTTTTTTTTGGTAGGACTTCCCTGTAGCTCAAACAGTAAAGAATCTGCCTGCAATGCAGGAGACCAAGGTTTGATCCCTGAGTCAGGAAGATCCTCTGGAGAAGGGAATGGCAATCCACTCCAGTATTCTTGCCTGGAGAATCCCAGAGAAGCCTGGTGGGCTACAGTCCATGGGGTCGCAAAGAGTCAGACATGACTGAGCGACTAACATTTCACTTCACTTCACTTTTTTCCTTGATGAGTCTAGCTAATGAATTATCAATTATATTTTCTCAAAGAACCAGCATTTAGTTTTATTGATCTTTGATATTATCTCCTTCATTTCTATTTCATTTATTTCTACTTCGGTCTTTATGATTTCTTTCCTTCTACTAACTTCAGGGGCTTTTTTTTTTTTTCCCCCACTCGTCTTTTTCTAGTTGCTTTAGGTATAGAGTTAGGTTGTTTATTTGATGTTTCTCCTGTTTCTTGAAGTAGGGTTGTATTGCTATAAACTTGGCTCTTACGGGCCTGCTTTTCCTACATCCCATAGATTTTGAATTGTCCTGTTTTCATTGTTGTTTGCTTCTAGGTATTTTTTGATTTCCTCTTTAATTTCTTCAGTGACCTCTTAGTTACTCAGAAGCATGTTGTTTATCCTCCATGTGTTTGTAGTTTATTTTATAGCCTTTTTCCTGTAGTTGTTACCTAATCTTACAGTGTTGTAGTCAGAAAAGATGCTTGAAATGACCTCCCGTTTTTTTAAATTTACCAAGGCTTGATTTATGACATAAGATGTGGTTTATTCTGGAGAATGTTCTATGTGCATTTGAGAAATAAGTGAAATCTACTGTTTTTAAATGAAATCCCCTGTACATATTTATTAGGTCCAACTGTTTCAATGTATCGCTTAAAGCTTGTTTCTCCTTATTAATTTTTTGTTTGGATGATGTGTCCATTGGTGTCAATGGGGTGTTAAAGTACCCCACTATTATTGTGTTTCTGTCCATTTTCCCTTTAATAGTTGTTAGAATTTGCCTTATGTATTGAGGTGCTCCAGTGTTGGGTATGTATATATTTATGATTCTTGTATCTTCTTACAGTTGATTCCTCAGTCACTATATAGTGTCCTTCATTGTCTCTGATAATGGTCTTTAACATCTGTTTTGTCTCATATAAGTATTGGTACTCCCATTTTCTTTTCATTTCCATTTGCATGGGATATCTTTTTCCAGCCCCTCACTTTCATTCTGTATGTGTCCGTATATCTGAGGTGGTTCTCTTTTAGACAGCATATATAGGGGTCTTGTTTATGTATCTGTTGAACCAATCTGTGTCTTTTGGTTGGAGCATTTAATCCATTTACACTTAAGGTAATTATTGATATGTATGATCCTATTACCATTTACTTAATTGTTTTGGATTTGTTTTTGTAGGCCTTTTCTTTCACTTATGCTTCTTGTCTAGAGAAGTACCTTTAGTATTTGTTATAAAGCTGGTTTGGTGTTGCTGAATCCTCTTAACTTTGCTTGTCTGTGAAGCTTTTGATGTCTCCTCTGAATCTGAATGAAATCCTTGCTGGGTAGAGTACTCTTGGTTGTACCTTTTTCTTTTCATCACTTTAAGTATTCTGCCACTCCCTTCTAGCCTGCAGTTTCTGTTGAAAAATCAGCTGTTAGCCTTATAAGGATCCCCTTTTATGTTATTTGTTGGTTTTCCTTTGCTGCTTTTAATATTTGTTCTTTGTGTTTAATTTTTGTTAGTTTGATTAATATGTGTCTTGGTATCTTTCTCCTTGGGTTTATCCTATATGGGACTCTCCGGGCTTCTTGGACTTGGGTGGCTATTTCCTTTTCCATGTTTGGGAAATTTTTGACTATAAGCTCCTCAAATATTTTCTCATACCCTTACTTTTTCTCTTCTTCTGGAAGCCCTATAATTTGGATGTTGGTGCACTTAGTGTTGTCCCAGAGGTCTCTGAGGCTCTTCTCATTCCTTTTTAGTCTTTTTTTCTTTATTCTGCTCTGCTTCAGTTATTTCTACCATTCTGTCTGTCAGCTCACATATACACTCTTCTGCCTCAGTTATTCTGCTATTGGTTCCCTCTAGTCTAATTGTAATATCAGTTATTGTTCACTGTTGACTGTTCTTCATTCCTGCTAGGTTCTTGTTAAACATTTCTTGCATCTTCTCAGTCACCCCCTCCATTATATTCATCGGTGCCTCCATCTTATTTCCAAGATGTGGGTCATCATTACAATCATTATTCTGCATTCATTTTCAGGTAGACTGAATATTTCCTCCTTGTTTGTTTGGTCTTGTGAGTTTTTACTATGTTCCTTCAACTGCTGCATGTTTATCTGTCTTTTCATTTCATTTAATTTACTGTGTTTGGGGTCTCCTTTCTGCAGACTGGAAGGTCATAGTTTCTCATAATTGTGGAGGCTGCCTCCATTGGTGAGGTTGGACCAGTGATTGTGAAGGCTTCCTAGTTTGGGGGACTTGGGCCTCTGTTCTGGTTGATTGAGCTGGATCTTGTTTCTCTGAAGGGCAGCGCCATATTCAGTAGTGTGCTGGGGTGTCTACTGGCTTGGTATGGCTTTGGGCAGCGTGTCTGCTAGTGGGCAGAATTGAGTTCCTGTTTCGCTGAAATTTTGGCCTGACATGTGCAGCTCTAAAGCTTGCCTGGCCTTTGTGGGAAGCTTGGTCTTAGCTTTGAGATAGAGGCCTTTGGGAGTGCTCTTGTTGATTAATGTTCCATGGGTTTGGGAGTTCTCTGGTGATCCAGAGTCCTGGACTCAGGTCTCCCACCTAGGAAGTTCAGGTCCAACTCCTTACTGTAGCACCAGGACTTCACAGATTACACAGCACAGAAAACAAAACCCAAGAATAATGGTGAAAACAACACTCAACAGGCCATAGCACCCAAAGAAACTCACATACTTACAAAAGAGAAAGAAGAGAGAAAAAAGAGAAGAGAAAAAACAGAAAGGATAAATCAGGAGTTAAAAAAGAAGAGAGTAGTCAAACCAGTAGGTAAACTTATAAATGAAAATGAATACTAAAAACTAGCAAAAACACAAAATCAAAAACATGGGAAAATACAATATAACTAAAGAGTACTGTAAAAGTAGGAAAATAAAATGAATTTATTTAAAAATAAAATGTTTCAAAAATAGGAAAAAGTATATTTTAAAAAAGAAAAATTAAAAGAGTAATGAAGAAAATACTTTGGCCACCTGATGTGAAGAACTGACTCCTTGAAAGTCAGGAGGAGGCATCCTCCTGATGCTGGGAAAGACTGAAGTCAGGAGGAGAAGGGGATGACAGAGGATGAGATGGTTGGGTGTCATCACCAACGGGATGGACATGAGTTTGAGCAAGCTCTGGGAGTTGGTGATGGACAGGGAAACCTGATGTGCTGCAGTCCATGGTGTCGCAAAGAGACACAACTGAGCGACTGAACTGAACTGAATGAAGAAAAACAACATTAGAACAATATGGAAAAGAAAACAAAAATAGAATGATGTTAAGAAGAATGTCCTCATGATTTCTCCATTAACTTCCCCACACAGTGTGCTCTAGTCAATCTGCCTACTCAGAAAGTCCTCCAGTATTTCTAGGAAAATCTCTGGATCTGTTATTGTCAGTGTGAGGTTGGCTTAGATTCAGATCTTCCCTTACTCCAGGTTATACTTGCTCCCCAAAGCCACAATTGCCCCTAGAGTTCACAGTCCCAGGCTTATTGTGGGGATTTAATCCATTGCATCTGCGGCTACAGGAGTGATTTCCCCTTTTCTCCTTTGCTCACAGAGCTCCTGGTGTTCCACTTTGGTTCTGGCCCTGTCTCTGCTTGTAGGCTGCCCTCTGGTGTCTGTTCCCTGCCCAGACAGGAGGGGGCGAAAGTAGCAGCTTATTGGGGCTCACTTGCTCAGTTGGGCTGGGGAGAGAGAGGGGTAGGGCAGACACAGTTGGGGTGTGTGGGGAGTGCCCGCTGTGACTGAGATGTGCAGGAAATCCCTGAAGTCTGAGGTGGATTGTGTGCTCCCCAGGGGGGTTGGCCCTGGGTTTTGGGTCCCTCAGTAGAGCCAAGCTGCTCAGGCTCCCAGGAAGGTATGGTCAGTGACCCGTGCTCACTCACAGCATGGTGGCAGCTGTGACCTCTGGAGTTGAAACTGTAGTGGCCTCCTGTCTTCTGCCTTTGGCATTCACACCTGCTTTTCTTCTTCTGGGGTCCCAGACTGCAGCTGGCTCATCCCGCCCCCGGCACTGGTGAAGGTGGGGTCCTGCATTCCCCATGTGCAGAGTCAGAGCATTCCCGTGGCGGTAGTCTCTTGCCTCTATGATGGGCCCAGGCTTCTCTCTGTACTCCCTCAGCTGTGTGTTACTAGTTCCCTCAGAATATCTTCACGACAGCCAACGCCGGTCCTTTCCCTGGGGTCTCATCCCGAAGCCTGAGCGCTGAGCCTGCGCTCGCTGCTTTGGGCATGTAAGCCACTTCTTGCCTGGGGAGTGCTGTCTGGTATAGTCTCTGTGGGGAACTCTCTCCATTTTGCCTTGCCAGCTCCTTCCCCTCGGAGGTTCCAAAGCTCCTCCCAGACTCTGCCTTCGAGAAGGTTTCTGAGTGTGTGGAGACTTTTCCGCCTTCACAACTCCCTCCCCTATGGCACAGGTCCTGGTCCTGAAATCCTTTGTCTCTTTTTTTATCCTTATCTTCTGCCCTGTCTCATTCTGTGGAGATTGACTTGCCTTTTTGGAAATCCCCAGGGTCTTCTGCCAGCATCCAGAATGTATTCTATAGGAGTTCTTCCACACGCAGATGAATTTTTGATTTGTTTGTGGAGGGGAAGGTAATCTCCCTGTCTTATTCTTCCATCATCTTAAAAGTCCCCGCCTCCTCTGAGAATAAATGTTAAATGTTCTCACCATACACGCAAAAAGTAGTTATGTGACATGATGGATGTGTTAACTAGCCATATCATTGTGCTTATAATTTTACAATAAAATCACATATCAAATCATAATGTTGTACACTGTAAACTTATATGTTAATTACATCTTAATAAACTTGGGGTAAAATAATAACTCAGAATTTCCCCCTGTATCTTAATCATTGACCCTATCTTCAATATTCTCTTTTTATTCTTATGTCTGCAATTTGTTTTCTTTTTGCAGTAATGTTCTGTTGTAATGATACACACATATAAATATTTTTAAATAGATGGCTTTCCCTCTTACTCACATTCCTCAAAGTCCTACTATGTATATATTTAGTTTTATGACCCTGGTTACATACAGCTGTATCTCGAAGAACTTTACCAGTTTCCAGATTACCAGAAATATAAGCAAAATGTATCCCCTATTACTTACTGGCATTATTTTCTGTGTTTTCTTCTTTTCTTGAATTTGGGCACAAGGTGGCAATTTTACAAGTTTTGTCTTCATGTGTATTTGTTTAATTCTTATATTTACTAATTTTGGGAATTTATAGCAAAAATACTTTATCCTATCTTCAGTAATAGGAAGTTTTAAATTTTTTTTTCCAAATTTTCAAGTAATTCACAAAGAATTATCTGTGTCATTGTTCTAAAAATCTTTCCTTTTCTAGTTTTTTATTTGACCTAAACTTTAATCACTTATTTGCATGATGAGCTAATAATGTGGAATGCTGAAAAGACCCACAATAATATGTTGAGAAATTTATTAGGAAATCACATGCTTGGCTTTTTCACATTTTGAGTTTTTAAAATTAAAGAACAAACTGTGAGATTTATTTGAAAAGTATAATTTGTATAGTTTAGGAAAGGTGATAGCATAGAATTAGGAGAGATTTTCTTGTATTTTTCTATTATACAGTGATGTGTGTGCATATGTGCTAAGTTGCTTCAGTAGTGTCTAACTCTTTGTGAACCTACGGACCATAGCCCCCCAGGCTCCTCGGTCTATGGGATCCGCCAGGCAAAAATACTGGAGTAGGTTGCCATGCCCTTCAGGGGATCTTCCCCACTCAGGGAGCGAATCCACGTCTCCTGCGTTGGCAGGCAGGCTCTTCACCACTAGCGCCACCTGGGAAGCCCATATAATGATTACATGGGCTAGTCATGTAAGAAAAATTACAGTTTATGAGCAGTTTTCACTCTTACAGTCTGTGAAACCTGATGTGCATTATAGTTATCATTGCTGTAAAAATACTAATAACTACCTTCTAATTTATCTTGACAGATGGTATATTGTTCTCTGACAGATTTTCAAAAAGCTGTCTATCAAACAGTATTAGAAACCGAAGATGTGTCTTTGATACTTCAATCTTCTGAGCCTTGTACTTGTAGCAGTGGCCAGAAAAGGAGAAATTGTTGTTATAAGGTAAGTATTTCAGTATGGTATGTTTCCCTGGTAGCTCAGATGATAAAGAATCCTCCTGCAATGCAGGAGACCTCCGTTCACTCCCTGGGCTGGGAAGATCCCCTAGAGGAGGGCATGGCAATGCCTCTAGTATTCTTGCCTGGAGAATCCCCATGGACAGAGGAGCCTGATGGGCTACAATCCACGGGGTTGCAGAGTCCGACACAACTGAGTGAATAAGCACATTACATGATATCTTTACTGTCTTGTTTTTGATTACACAGTACTCAGTTCTAGTATCAGATAAGTAGCATATAATATAACTTTTCCTCATGGTTTTTTATCTGTAGAAGCTGTGTCACCGTGTATACTTCCTGGAATGAGGACTTTCTCTGCTCTTTTATTAAAAACACCATTGTGTCATGGTTTACCAAAAGTACAATTCCATATTAGTGATTCATGGATATTTTGTGTATCATTTGACCATTATTTTCTCATAATGTATTATGCTGATAGTAACCAGATAATAAATATTATTGTAAGTGATATATTTTTGGTGTAATTAGTTATATCACCATGTTAGTCCCTTGCTTATTTTTATTTTCTGTACTTTTATGGTTACAGACCAATTCACAGGGTGAAACAGTGAAAACCTTGTATTTCAGTTACCTTGCAGTCCTTCAGAAGGTAGCTAACCATGTGGCATTACTGCAGACTGCTAGCGCCTCTAAACAACAGGTTTGGGTTGGCTTTTTAAATTTCTTTGTGATCCTATTTAGTGTATTTGGTATAAAATTTCTTAGCCAAATATCCTTAAGTTATCTTTGTATGAAATTTAAGAGGTAACTGACTTGCTTGTTTTTTAATTTAGATGTCAGAGAAGTTTATGTATTTAAATTTTTAATCAAAGTGAGAAAAGTTAACCTTAAATCTTTTTTTATGCCTCTGATACGTTCATATTATTTTCATTTTCCTAATAACTTTTGATATATTACCAACTAAACATATTTGATGAGTCCATCCTAATTCCACTAATAATGTATCTAATTATGTTTATCTAATCTATTGTATTAAATGAGGCTTTATAATAATCTGTATATTAAATATTTAGTAAAAATCAGTAATTTCAAAATTTAGACACACATGGAATCATTGACTTTAGTCATGTCAGCTGTGTCTAAAGCACAGTGTAAATAAAAAGATCTTTTTAAAAGCTTTTTGTATAATGTTTTCATATTTTGCTTTCGTGTGATAGGCTTGAGGCTGTTAAAATGTAATTTTAAAAGACTACTCTTTGAGAAGTATCCAATTCCTTATTTTGAAAATCTTAAAAAAGTAACAGTAAAATTAGTAACCATATCACTATCTCAGAACTCATCAAAACCTTACATGTTTAACATATCACTTTAAGGTATTTTAAATTAAAGAAGGTAAAACTTTCAACCTAATATATTCCTTCTAAATATATTTTTTATAAATATTTTCAAATTATACAGGATTAAAAGTGCTGAGATTTTTTTTCTTTTTCCTTTTCCCCTTAAGGAAACACTTATCAAAAGGATATGTAATCAGGTATTTTCCAGATTCCCAGATTTTGTGCAAAAAAGCAAAGATGCAGCCTTTGAAACACTTTCTGACCCAAAATACAGTGGAAAAATGAAGGTAAGTTGTTACTCTTTCAGTTTGCATACATGCAAGGATGATGTATTTAAAAGTTTTAATATTTATGCAAGGAGATCCAACCAGTCCATCCTAAAGGAGATCAGTCCTGGGTGTTCATTGGAAGGACTGATGTTGAAGCTGAAACTCCAGTACTTTGGCCACCTGATGGGAAGAGCTGACTCATTTGAAAAGACCCTGATGCTGGGAAAGATTGAGGGCAGGAGGAGAAGGGGACAACAGAGATGAAATGGTTGGATGGCATCACCTACTCGATGGCCATGGGTTTGGGTGGACTCTGGGAATTGGTGATGGACAGGGAGGCCTGGCGTGCTGTGGTTCATGGGATCGCAAAGAGCTGGACACGACTGAGTGACTGAACTGAACTGAACTGAAATAAAATAGGTTGTCTTTATTATATAGTTCAGAAAAACCTTATGCTTAGTACAGAAAATTTCTTTTCTTTCCTTTGTGGTTTTCTTTTCCACAGTGTTTGGAGCTGTCATTGCCAGATGTGTAAGTGCCTGTTTTAAAAATAACAGTATTACTACTGTTACACAGGCTTTGGATTATTTGCTTCCTCTCTAAACATACTGCATATGGGGGCAAATTATTGGCATTTTGGCATGAAAATCAAATCTGGAATTCAGGACTTACTGTAATAGAGAAACAGAGGGGATTAAATGAGAAGAGGTATATATCTGACTGATTGTTGTAGAAAATAAATATCAGAGTTTTTAGAAAGTAGGTGTAATTAAACACATTTTATTACATATACTTAAAGAAAATTTATATACTTACTAAAAGAAATTTGTTATTGTTCAGTCTCTAAGTTACGTCCTACTCCTTGCAACAGCATGGACCTGCAGCAATCCATGGTCCTCTGCCATCCACTGTCTCCTGGAGTTGGCTCGAATTCATGTCCATTGAGTTGGTGATGCTCTCCAACTATCTCATTCTCTGTCACCTTCTCATTTTGCCTTCAGTCTTTGCCAGCATCAGGGTCTTTTCCAATGAATCAGCTCTTCGCACCAGATGTCCAAAGCTTCAGCTTCAGCATCATTCCTTCCAATGAATATTCGTGATTGATTTCCTTTAGGATTGACTGATTGGATCTCCTTGCAGTCCAAAGGACTCTCAAAAGTCTTCTTTCTCTAGCACTACAATTCAAAAACATCAATTCTTCAGCACTCAGCCTCTTTATGGTCCAGCTCTCACAACTGTACATGACTACTGGAAAAACCATAGCTTTGTAGGCACAGTGATGTCTCTGCTTTCTAGCATGTTATCTAGGTTTGTAATAGCTTTACTTTCAAGGAGCAAGTGCCTTCTCATTTCATGGCTGCAGTCACTGAACTGATTTTGCAGCCCAAGAAAAGAAAATCTGTCACTACTTCCACGTTTTACCTTTCATTTTGCCATGAAGTGATGGGACTGGATGCCATGATCTTGTGTATGTGTGTGTGAATTGTTCACTCCTACTCTTCACGACTCCATGGGGTGTAGTCTGCCAGTCTCTTTTGTCCATGGGATTCTCCAGCATAGGACTGTAGATTACCAGGCTCCTCCGTCCATGGGATTTTCCAGGCAAGAATACTGGAGTGGGTTGCCATTGGGATCTTCCCGACCCAGGGATCGAACTCGGGTCTCCCACATTGCAGGCAGACGCTGTATCCTCTGAGCCAACCAGGGAAGCCCCAACTAAGCCATGATCTTAGTTTTTAAATTAGAAATACCAAGGGAACATTTCATGCAAAGATGGGCTCGATAAAGGACAGAAATGGTCTGGACCTAACAGAAGCAGAAGATATTAAGAAGAGGTGGCAAGAATACACGGGAGAACTGTACAAAAAAGATCTTCACGACCCAGATAATCATGATGATGTGATCACTAATATAGAACCAGACATCTTGGAATGTGAAGTCAAGCGGGCCTTAGAAAGCATCACTACGAACAAAGCTAGTGGAGGTGATGGAATTCCAGTTGAGCTGTTTCAAATCCTGAAAGATGATGCTGTGAAAGTGCTGCACTCAATATGCCAGCAAGTTTGGAAAACTCAGCAGTGGCCACAGGACTGGAAAAGGTCAGATTTCATTCCAATTCCAAAGAAAGGCAATGCAAAAGAATGCTCAAACGACCACACATTTGCACTCATCTCACATGCTAGTAAAGTAATGCTCCAGATTCTCCAAGCCAGACTTCAGCAATACATGAACTGTGAACTCCCTGATGTTCAAGGTGGTTTTAGAAAAGGCAGAGGAACCAGAGATCAAATTGCCAACATCTGCTGTTTCATGGAAAAAGCAAGAGAGTTCCAGAAAAACATCTATTTCTGCTTTACTGACTATGCCAAAGCCTTTGACTGTGTGGATCACAACAAACTGTGGAAAATTCTGAAAGAGATAGGAATACCAGACCACCTAACCTGCCTCTTGAGAAATCTGTATGCAGGTCAGGAAGCAACAGTTAGAATTGGACAAGGAACAACAGACTGGTTCCAGATACGAAAAGGAGTACGTCAAGGCTGTATATTGTCACCCTGCTTATTTAACTTATATGCAGAGTACATCATGAGAAACGCTGGACTGGAAGAAACACAAGCTGGAATCAAGATCGCCAGGAGAAATATCAATAACCTCAGATATGCAGATGACACCACCCTTATGGCAGAAAGTGAAGAGGAGCTAAAAAGCCTCTTGATGAAAGTGAAAGAGGAGAGTGAAAAAGTTGGCTTAAAGGTCAACATTCAGAAAACGAAGATCATGGCATCTGGTCCTATCACTTCATGGGAAATAGATGGGGAAACAGTAGAAACAGTGTCAGACTTTATTTTTTTGGGCTCCAAAATCACTGCAGATGGTGACTGCAGCCATGAAATTAAAAGACGCTTTACTCCTTGGAAGAAGAGTTATGACCAACCTCGATAGTATATTGAAAAGCAGAGACATTACTTTGCCGACTAAGGTCCGTCTAGTCAAGGCTATGGTTCTTCCTGTGGTCATGTATGGATGTGAGTTGGACTGTGAAGAAGGCTGAGCACCGAAGGATTGATGCTCTTGAACTGTGGTGTTGGAGAAGACTCTTGAGAGTCCCTTGGACTGCAAGGAGATCCAACCAGTCCATTCTAAAGGAGATCAGCCCTGGGATTTCTTTGAAAGGAATGATGCTAAAGCTGAAGCTCCGGTACTTTGGCCACCTCATGTGAAGAGTTGACTCATTGGAAAAGACTCTGATGCTGGGAGCGATTGGGGACAGGAGGGGAAGGGGACGACCAAGTATGAGATGGCTGGATGGCATCACGGACTCGATAGACGTGAGTCTGAGTGAACTCCGGGAATTGGTGATAGACAGGGAGGCCTGGCGTGCTGCGATTCATGGGGTCGCAAAGAGTCGGACACAACCGAGCGACTGAACTGAACTGAGTTTCAAGCCAGCTTTTTCACTCTCCTCTTCACCCTCATCAAGAGGCTCTTTGGTTCCTCTTCACTTTATACCATTAGAATGGTACAATATGTATATCTGACATATATATATATATATATATATATACATATTTCTGACACTTTAATAGCATCATCTTTTAGGATTATAAATAACTCAGCTGTAGTTCTGTTACCTCCACTAGTTTTGTTTGTAGTAATTAGTAATGCTTCCTAAGGCTTACTTGACTTAACACTCCAGCACGTCTGGCTCTAGGTAAGTGTCTGCACCATTGCGGTTTTCTGGGTCATTAAGACCTTTTTTCGTATAGTCCTTCTGTGTACACCTTTTCTTAATCTCTTCTGCTTCTGTTAGGTCCATACCATTTCTGTCC